>NC_140171.1:177110469-177604724 GCF_963971535.1 Notolepis coatsorum | reverse complement strand
GACTGCGGTTTGGGACTAGATAGTCACTTAAGTATATATACAGCGCAAGGTGCGCACAGCAGTACCTTACCCCACCTTACTCCGAGCACCTGCTTGTCCATCTAAACAAGCCAACGTAGTTCATCGTGGTGAAGTGAGCAACTCGTGCGTTGAGAACATGTGCGAATAGAATAGTAAAGTGTCAGAGTTTAATGTAGTAACGTCAAGTTCGACCTAATCTAATGTGAAGTAAATAGTCGTTCATTTATTGTATATCGTGCGGCCACAGTTCGTTCGTGTGTAGCATTACCCAGCGGTTCGTCGTGTTTTAACTAGTGTACCTTAGCCAGGGTGTGTGGCCTAAATACGTCGCCCACACCCGAGGAGGCCTAGTCGGAGAACCGTTGGACATGTGCACAGGAGAACCGGCGTCGGCGATTGCAGAACCATTACCGGTTGGATTATATTGATTTGGAACGTGTTACCCGGAGAGGAGCATCGTTGATTCCCACTGTCGTTTGGGATTCAACTTCGTGAGGATTACAACTCGGGCTGGCCTCGTGGACAGAGGCTGGCTAGCTGTCATCAGTGCTATCGAGCATTTGGATTACAATTATTGCTTTGCTGCTGATCGAGGGATTTACAAGGACCGACTCCTGTACTTGGAGTCTCTTTATTCTTCATTGAATCAGACTGAGTATCCGAACATTCCTCTACCCTCCAGGCCTTACACCCCGGAGGGAACCCATTGTCTCCAGGCGGTACCAGCGTTGCCTTATATAGTTGCTATTATACGACAGGTGGTGTCAACTTAGACCCATCGTAGGATTCCTGCTATTCTTAGTGACTCATGCTATTGACTGACTTTACGCATATTCTTCGCCATACAAGCGCGACCCTAATTCTCATTCTGTAACCTAATGTTGCATAATAATAAAATACCCTCAAATACTATTTCTTTGTCAATGCCGTGTTCTTGTGGGTGTTCACCATCTATATTTGATGTACTGTCTGGCCAGTAATTAAAGTACATAACTAGTAGGGATGCCCCGATCACGTTTTTTGCCACCGATACCGATCACCGATCGTCGTGAGCCATATCGGCCGATACTGATCCGATACCGATCGTTTTTGATTAAAAAGAAATTAAAATTTATTTTATAATTTTTTTTTTATATAAAATATATATATTATATACCAGTAATTAGACTTGTACTTGTATTATCTGCAAGACATCGCCACCACGCAACAAGCTCCACTGTCTGTGTGTACTCTAGTAGCCTCCAGCTACGGCCAGGATTCTCCGGAGCTGCAGCTAGACCCTACATACTCGAGTAGCCTGCAGCTACGGCCAGGATTCACCGGAGGTGCAGCTGGACCCTATTGATCAAATTCAACAACATGCCCTCAGCTCGAATATGCATCGAATGAGTGTTATAAAACATTGATATCAGGAGCTATCTGTGGCTACTGCTGGCCGGCTATATAACGTTGATACAGCGCCTCTGTGAACTATTTAGTTCAGTGGGACATTTCGTTTTGAACAGTGAGCTGGCGTCAGCTAACATGAGCTAGCTGAGGTATCAATGATACACGTCTCTATACTAGACTTGCTGGAGAGTTTGTTGATGTCAGGAGCTATCGGTAGCTGGCCGGCTAGATACCGTTCGGTTAGACAATGCCTCATCATGTATTGGACTGGAAGTGAATGGTTGACTGGGTCATTTTGTAACGGTAGCTAACGTTAGCTAAGGGAGACGCCGTCCTCCCGTCACACGAGACTAGACTAATAGACCCGTGTTTACATGCGCGCTGGAGGGAGGAGCAGACGCCGCACAGCTCCCGGTGTCTGAGACAGAACTCAGCGAGACGAGCGAGTGAGATCGGTTTTGACGCTCGGCGAAAATAAAGCATTATCACCGATCGCATATTTATACTGATTATCGGCCGATAACGATCGGTGGCCGATCGATCGGGGCATCCCTAATAACTAGCAGTGGTTTAATCTATCACAATCTTTAATACAGTCAGGGTTTTGTAACCCCTCAGTTACAGACAGGGTATCTGCAGGTTTAGCCCAGTCAGATTTAAGGCTTTTTAAGACTTTTTAATGCCACTCAGAATTAAATTTAATACCAATTTCACGATAACAAAATGGCAAAAATCATGGGTACTCTCAGTACACTCATTCAAGGGTACTACGACTATGCCTGCACCTCATGGTACCAAAGCACCTCAAAGGCACTAAAAACAAGATTACAAACATCACAAAACAAACTGGTCAGACTACTGCTTAACCTCACTCCTAAAACCCACTTTACCCCTGCCCACATTCAAAACCGCTCTTAAAGAGCACCTACGGGAGGCTGCAATTCGAAACTGGCCACCGTAAATGTCCAACCCCCCCCCCCCTCCTCCTAATGTACAGTCTCATCCCCATCATATATATATAATATTTTCTGTTATGATCTCTGGGTAACAGTACTGTATATTATTTGCATATCGTATGTCACAAATGTAACAGTACTACAGTATATACCTGTATGTCATGATGTCATGTATGTTTTTACTGTATTTATTTCTGTATATTTTATTTCATTTTTATTCTATTTTACTCTACTCTTATCCTAGGCAACTTTATTGATTTGTGTTATTATTCTAATTCGTGACCTGTCCTGTCTAAGTGTTTAAATGTTGAGCGATTTGCAGTGTCAAATTTCCCACGGGATAATAAAAGTATTTCTATTCTATCTATTCTATGTTGTGTATGTCAATATGAATTGAAAATGGGGGAGCCTGATGTAAACAAGACAAACGTCTTTCTCTGGTCTGCATCCCCTTATTATTGTGTGTATTGAGCCGTACTGTATTGTACCCATTCTGCAATCTGTTAAATAAAGTTTTCATTCATCCAGTTGTTTTGTTTTTGTGGTTTGGTTGAATGAATACTTTATTTAACAGATTTCAGAATGGGTACAATACAGTACAGCTCAATACACACAATAATAAGGGGATGCAGACCAGAGAAAGACGTTTGTCTTGTTTACATCAGGGTCCCCCATTTTCAATTCATAGTGACATTTATGACATGCACAACATACATGACATTTATGGCATAGGGATATACATGACATACAGCCAGGTATATATTACCGTTACATTTGTGACATACATGATATGCAAATATACAGTACTGTTACGCATAGATCCTAACAGAGTCAGGGAACATCGCTTGAAACACCTCTCCTAGTCCCTCATTTCCATTGTAGGACTGATGCTTTGCGACCGTATTTAGAACCCACAGTACCTCAGCTTCAAGGGTTGGCGTGGAGCCGAACGTTACCCGGACTAGGGCTGGGCGATATGGAAAAAAATCATATTGCGATAACGATATGATAATTTTATTTTATTTCTCGATATCGATAATTATCGAATTGTTATAAGTAACAGATGTATGTTTATTTTGCAGCAATTCTTTGTCATTGCCGCCATCTTTAGTGTTACATCCCCTCACACTCCAGTTCTCAGGCTGCAGCTGGTTTAAAAGCTAAAGTAAACCGGCTTCTCTGCTGGCTGTGGCTCCAGAGGAGTTGAACAGTTCTGGCTCTGCTAGTTTATTTTCGATCTTTTGGCGCTTTTTTGGTGGACAAACCACCGCACATGTGCACTGTGACTCGTGACTGGAGTCTAGTTCTGCTAGCACACATAGCCTACTGTGTACAGACGGTTTCAAAATGTATTTTAAATTAGAAAGCAAACAAAATAAATGGACAAGAGAAAAAGAAATCTGAATTTGGTCAGTATTGTCATTTGGACAAGCAAAGCCATTACTTTAAGTTGCAGGCAAGAAAGACAAGTCTGTCCACTGTCTCTGGTTTTAAAACTGCCCTGTTGCAGGTAAAAAAAAGAAAAAAATTAAAAAAAAAAAAAAAAAAAAAAAAAAAAAAAACTATTTTTCGATTTTTTTTTTATTTCGATATTCGATATCGATTATTAAAATATATCGCGATATTTATCGTTATCGTTATATCTCCCAGCCCTAACCCGGACAGGTGCAGATGTAATTGGTGGTAGACCTACCTGTCCCTGAGCAGTTGATGTGGACGGCGTCGAAAAGAAATTTGATATTGAAGTTGTCTGCAGGCGGGTTTTTGTAGAGGTAACATGCTTAGCGCTGTGCATGCGTGACTCGACTGCTTTTATTCCCATCGTTCCCAGTTTAAAATCCTTTTTGCAGAGTTTGCAGCGGGCCTCGTACTTTCACTGGGACCAACCACGGTGCAAACAGAGGGTTTTCGAGCCAGTTCTCATTAAATTTGCACTTTCCCATGTTAAATTAACGAGCGCAAATAAATACAAATCAATTAAACTAAACTAAACGTCAGCGTTATCGCTACGGCTTGAATAACGTGTTACCTATGCTCCGGTGTTCTGAAATAGCTCCCGACGGCGACACACATTAAGGACCATAAATTGGTTCCGCCCCACTGCGCAGCGTACCGTTTGCGTGAAAGAAAAAAAAAAGCCCGACTTTATCTCCCGTTAATAATAGTTTCCCCCCAGATTTCACAATGAAACATAAGATGACATGGCATGTTTTTAAGACCTCCGAAAGTCAGATTTAAGACATTTTAAGACAAATTAAGGCCTTAATAGTTGATAGTTGAATTTAAGACTTTAAGACTTTTTAAGGTCCCGCGGACACCCTGACAGATACTGTTCTCTCGTAGCTAATACGTTAGCTGCCTGGCCCGCCGACCAGCGCTCCACAGCATGACCAAATGAGACATAATGATTTTACTGCAACAAATGTTATAATAAAACAAAGCCTTTCTATACATTTGTCTGGTTGAAAACTTTATTAACAGATTGCAGAATGGGTAGTTGGGTACGGAATGGAACTGAGCTATGAACGGACTAACGGAGTAATGCCTTGTTTACTGCTATCTTCGGGTAAATAATATGCTTGTTATTGAACGTGTAACACTAACTATATAACGTTAATGCCACAAAACGAATGTTTGTGTCATTTTAACAGCAGATACTTTCTTAAATGCCATCTTCCCGAGAGAGGGTGTTGACGGGGAGTTGTGTTATTAATAGCATTGAACAGCTAACCAAAAGCTAGCGTTAACTATTGTCAAAGGTTTAGCCATAACGTTACCTTGGCTAAAGTTGGGGCTATTCATAATCCAGCAATAATGGCTGCAGACCGGCAAGCAAAGTACAGCAAGTTGGCAAAGGAGTATTCCAACGCAAATCACATTTTCACCAGTAACGTTAGTCTTGCATCTCCCGGTAGCTAATGAACGGACTCGGAGTAATGCCTTGCTGCTATGGGTAATAATAATATGCTGATGTTATTGTCCGTGTAACACTAACTATATAACGTTAATGCCACAAAACGAATGCCTTGTTAACACTTTGGTTGCCTTGGGTTAAATTAATGATATACCATAGATTGCCAGCGCTATTTGTCTATGGAGAAAGTCCCCTTCTTTGCAGGGCTATAACTTTTTAAATTCTATTGCTACATTGCCATTATTAGGGCCCATTCAAAGTCCTATATGTATTGTTCATTGTGTAGCAACGTTAAACTTTTTCATTCACATATTCATAGTAAAGTATGGTCTAATGTATAAGTATGTTTTCATCTCTTTCTGCAGCTTTCTCCAGAACGTGATATATAGCCCCAAATGCATTATATTGATGATGAAATACAGTTTGATGGCAATCAGCGCGATATAAAAAATTCCAACTAGACGTACTTCTAGAAGTTACTACACGTCATCTGATGTTGACCGGATGGGCGAGGGGGCGTTTATAATTCCGTGGGCAGCGTTATACCAATCATCTAATGTGGGTCAAATGTTGATAAAAGCAGTTAGTATCGAAGATGGTAACGTTACACGCTGAAACTCACCCCAGTCTCCGCGCGCCGTTGGGCGATCATCGTCGAGTAGAAATTTTATCATTATGGGATATATTATTACCCGGTCCATCTCCAGCTTGTATAATGGTATATACGTCCAAATCATGTTGTTTATCGAGTTATTGGCAATCGATCGCTATGTAGTGTGACGAGCTAGAGTGCCGGAACCTATACCGAGTGCCCGGAAGTAATATGGCCGACCAGCAAAACCTCTACTGCGCTTCCTGTTAAGCGGTTGCGCCGATCGGCCACCAGATGGCGCTCCTGAACCGCCAGAGAGCTCAGTGGGTCCTGCTGGTGGATCTCAGGCCAGCGGAGGGGGAATATGAATCCGATCGCAGATTTTTGAAATATTGATATAAGGACGCTGTACAGCGTCCCCCGGCAACTTTAGCATGGCCAGCAAAGACGTGGAAAGACGTGTCCCGGCAGTCAAAGTGTTAATCATAAGTAGTAACTTTGATGCAGTAGCTTGTGTGTGTGTGTGGGGGACGGCGGGCGTTGTGCAGGTAGGTCGCAAGTGAACTTTTTTTTTTTGCCTTTTGACGCTACACAAATTGATGGTTATTTATCGGCGACTGCTATCGGCACATTTGAGCTTATCGGCCGATAGGCCGATTGCAGTCAACAAGGCACTTATCGGCCGATACCGATACCCGACGGATATATCGGTGCACCCCTAATACATACATTAGGAGATGTTTTCAACAAACAGGGTATTTGTAGTTATGATGAAATAGAAAAAGATTTAATCTCACCGGTTCCACATATTATTTTTACGCACAATTATTGTTATGTTTGAAGGCTCAGTGTTCCATTAAGGATACCAATTGTACACCACAGATACCACAACTTTTTCTATGAAAGAGAGACATCGAGAGGTTTTGTATCAGATTTTTATCATCAATTACTAACGGCCTCGTATGAAACCCTCCACCTAGACTCTGTTTGGAGGAGGGATATACCAGACCTGGAAAAAGATTTTGATTGGCAAGAAGCCTGGGCAAATGTTCGACGCATCAAGGAACCCGGACCATCAACAAATCAATCTTTTTTTTTTAAATTTTATCGCATTTACTCTGTTCAAGAATGACCGACAGAAACAGGCTGAAGGGGTACAGATGGGGGGGAAGACACTCTGGGAAAGGCACGGCTGCAGTCCGGGATTCGAACTCGCTAAACCCCAGATCCGTGACGAGCACGGTTGTCCCCGGCGCCAAAATAGCGCTCGAGGTACGCGGTGAGCTACTGGAGCTCCCCAACAAATCAATCTTAACTATATTCATAGGACATACTTGACTCCTATAAGACTGAACAGAATGGGTCTTAAACAAGACTCCAAATGCTCCTTATGTACAAATGGGGACGAGGGGACATTTATGCACATGTACTGGGACTGCCCACCAGTTAAGATATTCTGGAAAGAAGTGACCCAGCAATTATCAAATCTCTTAATTCTGAATATACCTGTACCCCTCTGTATTACTGCTGAATGATGTTTTTGAGTATGCAGTACCTATACAGCTAAAGAGATTGGTTTTATCTGGTATTACAGTGGCTAAAAAACTGATAGCATCACGATGGTTTCAACCGGAAAAAAATTGCAGAAAGGTCTGGATTCTTACATATCTCGATGTGATTTATCTAGAAATATATACAGCAAGAATTTTGGGTCTCAATGAATCCAAATTGACAATGTGGTTAGAAGTGGTAGAGAGAATAAAAGCTAGCATATAATGGTAGTGTCTGGTTAGGAGCGAATGATAATGGATGGATTATCCATTGGGGGGTCCAGGGTGGGGGGTGCGAGCAAGAGCATATGTGTGTAGGGGAATAGATAGCAGGTATTAGGGGTATATCTTGTATAAGACATTTATCTAAACAGTGATTTAATTGATGTGCACTGTTAATGCTTGTATATCTAATCGTGTGTTGTCATGTTTGTTTATGCGTTTGTTTAAAAAATAATAAAAAAATAAAATACAAAAAAAAGAACATCACTTTCCTTGGAAATGTCATGCATTCTCTTTACTAAACCTAGTTTCTCACAAGTGGCTCCGCCTAGTGTAGCTGGTACATCCTGCTGTGTAATTTCAAACTCTATATTATGCTTTTGGCCTTTGTACTCACATGTCAGTGCTCTCTTGCCCAGTGGTGAAATATTTTGCCCAAAGAAAGCAACTAGTTTGCATTTGCTCACCCTGAGTCTGCCTCTAACGTCCAGTTCATTCAGCATTTTCACTGACATGGCGTTGCAGTCAGCGCCTGTATCCAGTTTGAAAGTCACTGCTTTTCTGTTTATACTCACTGTTTCATTCCACGGATTTTCCTTGAATTTTGTCTCCATCAGTCTGGTGTGTTTTTCCTGCTCCACTTCGACTGTGCCGATAAACATTTCCTCCTCATCACTCTCACTCTGCTCAATTGCATGCAGCTTTTTTTTATATTGGTGCTGTGGTGGGCCCTGCACTCTACACACCTTGGCAAAGTGATTTCTCTTGTGGCATGATTTACATGTTTGCCCAATTGCCGGACATGTCCTTGTTCCATGTCTGTAACCACATCTGTAGCAACTTGACTCATCTGGTTCAGTATGACCTGTGCTATCTGCAACTTTACTGTCTTTTGGCCTGACTGTTCTCAGTCTGTTCACATCCACCTCTTCTGTCAGTGCTCTCACTTGACTGGTTGTGATCTCACTCGCACGGCAAATATCCAAGGCTTTTGCTAGTGTTAGATCTGCTTCTCTTAACAGGCTGCCTCTTACTTGGTCACTAGTTATGCCACACACTATCCTGTCTCTTATCAGGGATTCGTTCAACTGACCAAATTCACAATCATTGGCTTTATACTTTAAATCCGTGACATAGGCATCTATTGTTTCTGACTGTTTCTGTGCACGTGTGAAGAATATGTGCCTTATATATGGCAAGTTTTTCCGGGGCTCACAGTCACAATAGTCCTGAAATTTCTTCTTCAGTATGTCTACTTTGTCTTTTTCTTCTGCAGTAAAGACAAAAGTATTGCATACTTTAATCGCCTCCTCTCCGGCGACATGAAGAAACGTCGCACACTGCACTTTGAGACTTTTCTGAGATGCCGCTGGCGATGCTAAATAGTTCGAAGCGCTGTGTCCAATTCCTCCAATTTTCAGCAAGATTGCCTTGCAGACTCAATGGCATCGGAGGTTGAAACTGCGCCATCCTCTTATTCCAATTTTACTTCTGACACCATGTTATATTGACGAGGCTTAACCCGAGGTTCAATAAGATTCCTTTATTGACTCGTTCGTATATCTGCATCCATTCATGTCGCTCACGTCTGTCACGTTCAACTCGTGTGTGTGTCGCCTTCCTGGTGACGTCACAATAACAACGACAATCAAAGAGGTTCAAACCCGAACCTGATCACAACATGCATACAGATCTATACCAGGGTAACGTTATGATACATACATTTTTTATTTTGTGCATTTCATTTAGACATTATATTTATATAGCCTGTGTGGTCCGTGTGATTGAAAACGTTATTAACAGATTGCAGAATGGCCCGGGAATGGGTACAGTACAGCTCAATACACACAATTGTTAAGGGGTTGCAGACCACAATAAGCTGTGACATGGTCGACAAATCATATTGATTTGCAGTAGGCATGCTTTTTATTTGATCAACAGAAAAATAATCGTAACTAGGGAATATTGCACTCCGGTTACATATTGGTGCACTGCACGCACAGGAAAGGGAAGTAGTTAGTTAGTAGTTAGTAGTTCGCAATTATGCCACATCAATGTGGAACGCCCTGCCTAAAGCTGTAAAGGAATGTGAATCACTACCCACCTTCAAAAACACTCTCAAAAAACACCTACGTGAGACTGCAATTCGAAACTGGCCCCTACAAATGTCCTAACCTAGTTGTACAGTAAATGACCAAGTAAGGCTTTGTCAACATTCCAATGTACAGTGTAAAATGTGTGTGTGTCCCCTACCCAACCCCCCCCCCCCCCCCCCCCCCCCCCCCCACCTCCAATGTACAGCCCTCACCCAACCCACCCAACCCCACCCCACCAACCTCCTCCAATGTACAGTTTCTACGCCAAATGTATATACACTCCTTTTCTGGACACTTTTGTATCACAAACAGTACTGTATTTGCAAATCTGATATGTCATAAATGTATAGATGTAGCAGTACTGTCTATCTGTATGTCATGTATGTCATATATGTTATGATGAATTGAAAATGGGGGACCCTGGTGGAAACAAGACGAAAGTCTTTCTCTGGTCTGCATCCCCTTAACAATTGTATGTATTGAGATGTACTGTACTGTACCCATTCTGCAATCTGTTAATAAACTTTTCATTCATTCATTCATTAGACTACTGCTATGATGTACATTTACATTTACATTTAGTCATTTAGCTGACGCTTTTATCCAAAGCGACTTACAAGTTCTGTACGACAAGCCATCAGGAAGAGCACAACTCTATCAGCTGAGTAACAATGTTCATCAAATGTAAACAGACACGTTTCCCCGGCTCATGACTTGTTTGATTATTGTCATTTCACCTATTAAAGCAAGTGAACAAATAGAATGTTGTTCTTATTTATAATCAAACAAATTAGCTCAGCCAAGTGAAGACTGCCAGCAAGAAGGAGGACACATGTATTGTACACGAACAGATCACGGAGACGGCAGTAAATAATGCCACCCGGGAATCTGTATATACACGAACAGATCACGGAGAAGTCGGCAACTAACGCCACCCGGGAATCTGTATACAAACGGTGCCACCTGCAGGACAAAACTGGTAGATAAATCTACTTTGCTAATTTCGTGGAGCTATTGGGAATACAGTGCCAATGACGTCTGTGCAAGTTGAATGCCCTGTCGAGGATTGTGAATATGTAGCTGAACATAAGGAGGTAGCAGTGGTAGTGGCTATGCTAAACCTACATGCAACGGAACATGCTGCAGCCTCCAGGACGCCGAGGGCTAATACCAAAATGGAGAAGCTCAGGCGCCCCTCTATAGCGCTTGCCGGGACAGCAGAGACTTGGTCATACTTTATAACCCGCTGGGGCGAGTACAAGAGGGGCACCAAACTCGTCGGACCCGATGTTGTCACACAGCTTCTAGAGTGCTGCGAGGAGGATCTGAGGAAGGACCTCACTCGCTCGGCGGGCAGGAGCCTGGTGGACAGTGATGAGAGAGATGTCCTCGCGACCATGAAGACGCTCGCCGTCCGCGCGGAGAATATCATGGTAGCCCGAGTGGCCCTGTCTAACATGCGACAGGGACACGAGGAGCCCATCCGGTCGTTCCACGCCCGCTTGAAAGGGCAGGCGGACACATGCAAATACAAGATGAACTGTACAGGGTGCGATCAAGTCAACGACTTCACAGAGGAAATACTACGTGACGTGATCGCCCGCGGCATCGCGGACCAGGAAATACAGCTCGACCTGCTTGGTGAAAGGAACCAGAATATTCCGTTAAGGGACATGATAGAATACATCGAAGCAAAGGAGTCTGGGAAGCGCTCAGCGTCGCGCCTACTCGACCCCCAGAGCACGGATATGGTCAGTAGCTCATACCGTCGAGGGAAACAGCAGGATCTCCGCACCAGAGGGGCTACCAGGCCTGAGACACCGAAGGCCAAGCCTGAAGGAACGTGCGTTTACTGTGGCGGGATGGGCCACGGCAAAACGCCCCCGTGGCGCGCCAGGCGCGACGAGTGCCCCGGATATGGCAAGACGTGCCGGAAATGTGGCCGCCAAAACCACCTTGAGAAGGTCTGCCTGGGTGGTCGGTCGGATAAGCCCCCATTCGAGAGGACAAACGAGGTGTCCGACGAGCAGACGGCAGCCTTTGTCGAGCTATGCACGCTCACCGTGGCCAGCGCGGGCGACCAGCTACACACGCTCCCCCTCGCTCACCACCTATACGACGATATGTGTGACAAGTGGATGAAGCGCACATCCAACACGCAGCCCTAAATTAACCTCTCCCTCACTGCCAAGCGTGAGGATTACAGAGCACTGGGCTTCGACCTCCCGAAACGCACCCGCACGGTAACCCTGCCCGCCATGGCCGACACGGGGTGCCAGAGCTGCCTGATCGGGATAAAGGTAGCACAACGAATGGGCCTGAGTACGGAAGACCTCATTCCCGTGTCCATGACCATGAAGGCGGCGAACAACGAAGGCATTCGGATACTCGGCGCCGCGGTGGTCAGATTCTCCGGTGACAGCAACGACGTTCGGAGGTTGGAGACGCGCCAAATCGCGTATGTGACGGACTCGTCCGATCGCATATTCCTCTCCCGCTCAGCCTGCGTGGATCTGGGTATGATCTCCGACAGTTTCCCAATGTTTGGGGAGGTGAATCTGGCGACCTCAGGACTATGCGACTGCCCGCAGCGTGCGGAGCCGCCAACTAGGTCGACCACGCTCCCCATGCCGGCGATGGAAGCTAACAGGGAGGCCCTATGCGAGCACCTACTCAAGGCATACGCTCAAAGCACATTCAATACATGCCCCCACCAGCCCCTACCAAGAATGTCTGGCCCGCCGCTCCGTCTCATGCTCGACGAGAACGCGACGCCGGTCGCCCATCACACCCCCATCCCCGTAGCCATACACTGGCAGGATGAGGTGAAGGCGGCCCTCGACCAGGACGTTCGCCTTGGGGTGTTGGAAGAGGTACCTGTTGGTACACCGGTGACGTGGTGTCACCGCATGGTGATCTGTGCGAAGAAGAACGGCAAACCGCGACGCACAGTTGATTTCCAGGCGCTCAACAAGCATGCGTTCCGCGAAACCCACCACACGCAGTCCCCATTCCACCAAGCGAGACGCGTGCCGAGCGGGAAACGGAAAACCGTGTTCGACGCGTGGAACGGCTATAACAGCGTCCCACTGCACAGAGATGACCGCCACAAGACAACGTTCATCACTCCGTGGGGGCGCTACCGATACCTCTCGGCCCCGCAGGGGTACATGGCATCGGGGGATGGTTACTCACGACGGTACGACGAGGTGGTTGCGGACATTTGTAACAAAACCAAATGCGTGGATGACACACTGCTGTGGGCTGACACGATCGAGGAGAGTTACTTCCAGGCGATAGAATGGCTGGATGTGTGCGGCAGGAACGGGATCATCCTCAACCCGGAGAAGTTCGTCTTCGGCGCGTCCACGGTAGACTTTGCAGGCTTCACGATCACCATGGACAGTGTACGACCGTGTGGCCGCTACCTGGAGGCGATCCACGACTTTCCACGTCCACGCAACATCACTGACGTCAGATCATGGTTTGGGCTTGTCAACCAAGTGGCCTACGCCTTCAGTATGGCCAAACGTATGCTGCCGTTCCGGACACTCCTGCAGAGCGGAGCGCGCTTCGAGTGGTCCCCAGAGTTGGAGGAGATATTCTGCGAGTCGAAGGACATGATTGTCCAGGAGATCGAGCGCGGTGTCCGCATCTTCGACAAGGCCAGGCCGACATGCCTTGCCACAGACTGGTCGAAGGAAGGCATCGGATTTTGGTTGTTTCAGAAGCACTGCCTGTGCACACCAGTTAGACCTTTCTGCTGCACCGACGGGTGGAAGATCACCCTAGTCGGCAGCAGGTTCACGCACGCAGCGGAGTCCAGATACGCGCCTGTGGAGGGCGAGGCCCTCGCGGTTGCAGACACCCTAGACAAGGCGCGCTACTTCGTACTGGGCTGCGAGAACTTGATTGTGGCAGTCGATCACAAGCCGCTACTGAAACTCGTTGTGGACAGAGCACTTGACGACATACCCAACCTCCGCCTCAGGAACCTCAAGGAGAAGACCCTGCGGTATCGCTTCCGCATCGTCCATGTCCCGGGCATGAAGAACAAGGCGGCAGATGCCATGTCCCGCAGGCCGGTCGGCACCTCGCGGCCGTCACTCATGAACCTTCCAGACGACAGCGCCGCCGAGGTGACCCACCTCTCGCCCAGCATGCACACCGACGTGCTGTCTCTCCTGCGCCGAGCTGAGCCGGAGGACGACAGCGACATTGAGGATGGTGACCTGACGTGGTGCGCCGCGGGGCTGGAGTCATTACGGTCTGTGACATGGGATCGTGTCAGGGATGCCACTAGCAGCGACGGCGATATGCGCGCGTTGGAGGAGATGGTGGCTGATGGCTTTCCTGAGTCAAGGGTCGGGATGCCGGAGGCGATTCGCGGCTTCCATCAGTACCATGAGGACATCACATCCACTGACGGGGTGGTCCTGTTCAAGGACAGGGTGATCATACCGCCTTCACTACGAGGTGAGGTACTGAGCGCCCTCCATGCTGCACACCAGGGCGTCTCGATGATGACGGCTCGCGCGGAATCCTCTGTGTTCTGGCCGGGCATGTCAGCCGACATCAGCGCCGCTCGGAACAGCTGCGAGCAGTGCCACCGGATGGCGCCCTCGCAACCTGGGGCCCCACCGACCCCGCCCATCCCCGCCGTTTACCCATTTCAGGCGGTGTGTTCTGACTTTTTCATGCACAGGGGGGTACACTACCTCGTGACGGTGGACCGTTACTCGAACTGGCCGATTGTCTCAAGGACATCAGGCAGCGCTCCAGACCTCATATGCCACTTACGTTGCGCCTTTGCGACATACGGGACGCCTGAAGAGCTCTCGTCAGACGGGGGGCCTGAGTTCACCTCTGCCGAGACCAGGTCTTTCCTGCGAAGATGGGGCGTCCACCACCGCCTCTCATCAGTGGCGTTCCCCCACAGCAACTGCCGTGCGGAGATTGGGGTGAAGACCATGAAACGGCTGATCACCGACAACACTGGCCCGAAGGGCGACCTCGACACCGATGCTGTGCAGAGGGCGATTCTGCAATACCGCAATACGCCTGACCCAGACACGAAGATTTCCCCGGCCATGTGCGTGTTCGGCCGCCCGATACGTGATTTCATCCCGATTGCCCCCGGAAAGTACAGGCCGCATGAGACTTGGCGCGAGACGCTGACAGCGAGGGAGGAGGCCCTCCGCAAAAGCCACATCCGCACAGCGAGCACCTGGGCAGAGCACACTAAACGCCTCCCTCCGCTCGTAGTGGGTGACTTGGTCCGTGTGCAGAACCAGACAGGGCTCCACCCCAACAAGTGGGACAGGACGGGCTGCGTCGTGGAGGTGCGTCAGCACGATCAGTATGTGGTCAAGATTGACGGCTCCGGCAGGGTCACGCTTCGGAACAGGAGATTCCTGCGCAAGTTCTGCCCGGTTCGCGATGACCGGCTTCCGCCCCGATCGATCTATGATGATTTGCCAATCCGCGTCGCCGCGCCAGTGTCCGTCGTCATTCCTCGGCTGCCTGGCCTCACACGCAGCTCTGGGTTGCCCGTGACGGGGCCTCGGTCCGGCCTGCCACCTGCACCGCCGTCGGCAAGCTCTCCTCAGCGCTGGACACGGCCCACCTCTGCCCCGCCGGTGACACCGGCTCGGGACCCGTTGCCGGCCCCCGTGGCCCCGGTGGCTCTGTCTCCGCCGCCGGACGTTGTCGCGTCGCCGCCGCCGCTGGCATTGGGATTACGCCGGTCTGCCAGGGCGACCTGCGTGCCCGCCTGGCACAGTGACTTTTCTATGGACTGACTTTACGTGGGTGGTGCTCATGTTGTATGCTATACTTGTTGGTTCGCAACTGGTGCACTTGACTCTGCTGTTTACTGTTTGCTGTTGCAGTGTTACTATTCTAGGATTGTTTTATTTTAGCCTTTATTGTAGTCGTGTTAAAGACTCGGGAGGAGATAGGGAATATTGCACTCCGGTTACATATTGGTGCACGCACCGGAAAGGGAAGTAGTTAGACTACTGCTATGATGTAAACAGACACACGTTTCCCCCGGCTCATGACTTGTTTGATTATTGTCATTTCGCCTATTAAAGCAAGTGAACAAATAGAATGTTGTTCTTATTTAGTAACTACATTATAATCTAGGTATTTTGGCGCATTAGTATAGCCTCCGGTATTTCATCAGTGCAATACAGAGACGCGCCTGTATGCCTAATTTCTATGCACAATTTGTACATGTCTATCGTTACTTCTGTGTATTCTAACGTGCAGTAAAATATTACATGGACTTTGTTAACTGTGTAAATACACGTACACTACAGTAAAGTGTGGAAAAACATACAATCTAAAACTATACTTACAGAAACTGACCAGCAGGTGTTGCACTGTCAATTATTATTATATGCCACATAATTATGGCATCACTCACCCAAATGTGCTTTCTTTTTCCTCAGAAATTTCATAATGTAGGCTATTTGGTCTAAAGACTGAGTTTCCACTGTGCTGTATGCCTTTGGAAGATACTCTCCCAATTCTAGGGAGATGTCTCATGTCTTTATTCTCCCTAGTAATGAACAATTTATTCAACATTGCACATACTTTCAATAGCAAAAACGCCATAACAATAACATGAATTTACATAAATTAACCAGATATGGCTGCAGAACATAATTGACTTTGAACTTTACGAGGTCCTCAATAGAAAGTAAAAGTAAAAAAATGCAAATGCAAAGCAATGCAAAATAGTTACAATGATAGACGTGCATAACTGTGGTCCCCAGCTCCAGTGCTTCCCGGCAGAAGCTCATACAATGATTTCCTGTCAGATACTTTTGGATGACATGATTAATCACGTCATCCAATAGTGTTGGACAGGAAACCAAAGTGTGAGCTTCTGCCAGGAAGTACTGGAGCTGGACTACAAAAATGCACGTAGGCTATTGTACATTTTAAACACCCCAAACGCACAAATGAGGTAAAATCAATGGAAGCCCACTGGCATATTTATTGACAAGTCAAAAGAACCATATTCTGAAATACATGAAACTACATGCTTGTGTGTTCTACAACAGCGTGGTGAAAAAAGGAACTAATAAATTAACAGTTTTCTTGCACGCACTCAAAAGAATAAAAAGAGGAGCAGGGACGACAGGATCATGACAGTTGTCTATCAGCTTCCAGGGCGGCTAAGTGGCGCAGTGAGCAAGGCGCTCGCCACTAACAGGGTGGGAAAGCTGGTGGGTGGGGATCGGACGTTGCCTACAGGTCGGTTGGTGCGCCTGTACAGCAGAATCAGGAAGCAACGGGAGCAACGGGAGCAGCGTGAGCCTCCCACGCGTTACTCCTCGCCACTGAGAGATCGAGCTGTACAGGTGAAAAGATGCGACGGCTGCCTCCTCGTGTACCGGAGGGGACACGTGATGCAAGGCTTCTATCCTCACTGCAGCCGACCAGTGGGAGGCATAGTCTAGCAACGTTCAAGACAGGGGAGGGGAGAATTGAAGGGAGAATTGGCGAGGCGAAATTGGGATGGGAGAAAAATAGAAAAATTAGAAAAAGTGGATAAAAAAAATCTATCAGCTTCCGGAGAAGGGTGGTCACATGAGGGTTAATAGAGCTTTGTTTCTTTCCCCTTGAGCCTTTCTCCGGGTTGATGCCCAAGAACACCTGTTAATAAGAAAAGATATGTTTCAGTTTTAAATACTCATGTATTGCAGGCAGCATTGATCAAGGTGTTGATCACCTGTATCTTTTCCCACACCACACCAGAATAGAAGAGAATATAAATACTTTAATCATCCAGAGGGAAATTTGGCACTACAAATCGCTCACAGTAAACATTTAGGTAGACAAAACAAATCACGAATAACAAAAAAAATGCCTAAGAATAAAGAATAAAGTAAGCTTAAGAATAAAATAATAATAATAAAATACGGTCCAGGATTCACCTTTCCTATGTAATGTATGTACATTCTAATATAAATACAGTAAAAAGGGGCTGCTTGGGAGTGCTGCAGTATTCACTACTGTACACCAGCAGCAGTGGCACAGGTCTAACAAAGTAACACAATGGCATAGATTTAACATTATGAAAGGATGAAGATCGTTCATTGGTCAGAGGTAAATCAGAACATAATAAATGGTCTAATAATAATTACTTGCATTTAGGTCGCTTTCACATATAGTTTTGGTGGACTCGGTGCGGTTCTGGGAGTGAAGTTGCAACATTGTTGCATTCTTCATTTGGTTCGCCTGCGTTCACACAGATATCTGTCATGCGGACCGAGACCTTCTGAACAATGTCACGCGGTCGAAAGGGCGCTTGTCTATTGGACAGTGGAAATGTGTGTGTGGCTGCGATCCCGTGTGTGCGCGCGCGCGTGTGTGTGTGTCTGTGTGTGGAGGACTGCGAGCCCTCCAGATCAGCGGAGCTGAGTTTTGACATGGCATTGATCCATTGTTCTATTGAAGCACATTACCACCATCCTCTCGCTAAACAACTTGTAGACCACGGTGTTTTTATGAGTGCCCACAAGTAGCTGTTTTATTAATAATATAATAAGCCGCGTGCCTCGGTAATAATAATAAACCGTGTTTTTTCTTCCTTCTTCCCAAGATGCACAGATATATAGATAGATAGATAGATAGATAGATAGATAGATAGATAGATAGATAGATAGATAGATAGATAGATAGATAGATAGATAGATAGATAGATAGATAGAGAGATTAGATGCAGTGTGCTTGTTTTGCAGTGAGTGCTGCGAGCAGTGGTAATAATAATCACTTCCTATATTTGGTTCGATGAAGCCGAACCGAGACCTACGTTTTCAGGCGGACTAGAGTTCGCCTGCTTGGTCCGCGGACCGAGTTCGACACGCATTCACACAGACCCGAAAAACCGGACTATCGAATTCTGGTCCGAAAGTCCGGACCAAACAGCCCCTGTGTGAAAGCGACCTTATATAGTGCTTTTCAAGACACCCAAAGCACTTACAGATGGACGTCCACAGGATGGTTGACCTCTCTGATGACCTGGGAAAAGGAGACCAACAAAAGGAATTTTTCAGTTTGCATGCAGATTATGAATGTAGGCTATTGTACTAATCATTCAATCGTATCAAAATGTTAACACTCGAACAGTCACTATCAATTTCTCTTGAGGATGGCACACGCCAGGATCACGTGTATGTCCAAATCTGGAATATATAGGCTGTAAAAAAAAACACAGTGAAGCAAGAGAGGGAACATAAATTCCCTCACATAAATTTCATGTCAAACGGTGTTGGATCAATCAATCAATCACATTTAGACATGACACTTGTCAACCACAAGCTTCACATAGCTAAGAACAAAGAAAAGTATAGAATAAACAGAAGAAAAAAACAACCAACTGGATAAAGTGATTACTCTCAGGTGTGCAGTGTGCTGCACAGGAAACACATGTCTGAGCTTCAGTACTTCATGGAGGAAGCTCACACACTGGTTTCCTGATGTGATTAATCAGCTGTGCTGCACACCTGAGATTAATAACTTCATCTAATATTTGACAGGAAACCAATGTGCAAGCTTCCTCCAGGAAGTACTGGAGCTGGGGACTAGTTCTGCACTCTTATCTTATTCCATAATTATATACGTTTCTCACCTGGTGGCTGAGGCCACCTCCAACAGCATATGTCCTGCCGCCAGCTTCTACCTCAGGTGTGTCTTCTGCTGCAAGGTAGCTTATGGGTGCATCTGTCATGTCTTTCATGAGCTGGTATATACCCGTTCCTAGTGTTTGCCTAGACACAGACATCGCATTATTAGCAAGAGCATGACTGATGGTAAATATGGTAATATGCAGTACACAGAATGGAATAACTTAGCTAGCGTGGATGATGTTGATCATCCTATCAAGCCAACTAATGCTGTCCTTAACGTGTCGTCTAAAGACACACTTAATGTAGTTTCATTAAAACAAACACATTATTAGTGTTGCAATAAAACAGTTGGTAAGCATGCACACATATGTTATGAAACACGGATAAGTGCATGCAATAGTGTAGTAAATTCCCAAACATAGACTCATGATTAACTAATGTGTGGAAATATTTAGGCCTCAAAACAATAATTCATAGATTTGTGTGTGTGTGGTTACAATAGACTGATTGTGCAAATGCCCTCCTGGGGTGACAATGGCATAGTGGCAGCTGGGGTAAGACTCCTTCCCTTTAGGGGGTAGATCAAACAAAGACAAAAGGTCACGGAGACATGTTATCTCGCTGGAGTATCCTGTCACACACACAGACACTCACATACTCACACACACACATACACATCCACACACACACACAGTGATCAAAGCGCCCATGAAGTGTTATCTGCTTACGGCCTGGGGACACAGACAGATAGACACACACACATACTCACACACACACATTTTCGAATACACATCCACACACACACACTCACACACACAGAGACACACACATAGTCACACACACACACCCACACATTCACACACACACACACACACACTCACACAGAAGATCTCCAAACTAACTATTTCCTGGTATATTGTTAAAATAGTAATTTGAATAAGTAAGTTAAAATATAATTAGTGTTTGGTCATACTAAAATGTCTACAATTAGTTAATGTGTCTGTGCTATTTTCATTTAGCATTCTTTCTATATGGTATTGAAATGTATTCTATTAAGCTAACAGAATGGTTAGATTTGTTAGATATATGTTCTAAAAGTCAAACAGACTTAGTAATAAAGAAATATATCTGTGTTTAGGTAATCAATATATCTTGAGGTACATCAAAGTACTAACAAGTCAAGTAATGTGTTTAAGTAAAAGATATAAGGAAATGAAAATGATGCAATGTTTAAACTTTGATTAAGGTAGAGGGTTAAAGACAGCCTCTTTTTGCAGTAACTATGAAGAGGGTTTGGCCTATAAGCCAAACCCCTATTTTTCAAATACAAGCTTAGCTGGCTTGTGATTGGAGCAATTAATGTGATGATGTCATCAACTCGGAGACACTGGCCTGGGCTATAAGATGGGTGTGGGATGTGGGGAGAAAAACTCAGGAAGAAACAACAGAAGAACACTCTGAACCAACCAAACCCACAAGGACAAGACCTCTCTCACCATCTCCACCATCAACCCCAAGGAGGCCAAGGCAGAACGAGAACAAAAGGACTTTTTGGAGGGAAAACCAACTTCTTTGTTTTGTCAGCCAGGACAACAAAGACCAGCTTTATACTGAAAACAGACTGCTTTGTTTTGTCAGCCAGGACAACAAAGACCAGCTTTATACTGAAAACAGACTGCTTTGTTTTGTCAGCCAGGACAACAAAGACCAGCAATTATCATCCTTTATACTGTAATATTAGGCTGGTTGTATCATCAACAACTTATCAATTATCATTCTTTATACTGTAATATTAGGCTGGTTGTATCATCTTACGGCATAGTGTTTGTGATCAACAACCATAGCATCTTCTTATTGTAATTTGTATACATTCTTAAACTTTGATTAAACAACTGTTAAACTATCTTTCCTCCTTAATTCCTTCTGCCTTTCGGCCTGCTCAGTCAGTTTTGAAGAGAAGTGATTCCCAGCTTTAAAGTATTGAGACACAACGCCAAGTACTAGCCAACAGGTTCTGAAGCAGAGCAGAACCGAAACAGCCTGGGAATCCACTTCATTTTGGTGCCGTACTTCAGTGAATCTAGTGCTCGTTTTATCACACAACAAAGGAAATTTTTTTCTACACACCGGTCGACGAGGAGAACAACTGGTCGATCGTCTTCAAAGTGACTAGGAACAGTTGCTAAGAGGTGAGTGTGATAATGTATGGGCGCTCTATTCGAACCGCGGAGGGGGTTGCTAAGAATTTAACCTCATGTAATCATGATGTAAGGGTAAATTAAATTGAATATTCTGGCTGGGGAGGGCGGCTCTGTAGTCACCGAGCGTAGTATATTTTATAGTAAAAATGTTAGCACTATGAACGGAGCGCCGTTGCCGGTCGGAACAAGTAAGGGGGTAGGAACATGTCTTAGATTCGTGCTCAGAGTTAAGCCGAGATAGACACCGTGCATAGTATGTCTTAAAGTAGTGACTGAAGCACGCCGATGCGTAGTATTTTCTACAGTAGAGAGTTAGCACGAGTAGGTCTGGTTTTAGCCTTGGGCACGGGCGGGCGTGCTGTAACAAAATAGTGCTTAATGAAATGTTTGCCGGTCGCGCCGCGTGCGGCGTTCGAAGAGACGGTAATGTGCGTGAATGCTGATTTTGTACTTTTTAATGGTGTACTTTTTAATTGTGTTAGGAAGCGTGTATGAATGTATGTTTGGCGAATGTTTATGGTTAGGAGTGATTGGTGAGACGTGTGAGAGTATAGTTATGTTATTGTGTAATTTAGGGCACCGATTGGCCGTAGGGAATTTTAAGAAGAACGCCGGTTTTCCGAGGCCCGTCGAACGCAGCAGCCGTTAGCTGTGGTATTAGCCTCTGGACACCGGAGCATGCGGAGCGAAAAGTAGACGTAATTCAAATGTGTAAGGTCGATCGATAGTGTCTTGAGATTACGGGGATATGTAATGCACTTAAAAGTTTTCATATTCGTGGCGGATAAAATAGTTATGTAATGTTTAAGGTGATCGGGATTTTCTAAACCCGACCCGGAAGTCGTTCTAAGCTCGCCGGAAATGACGACGGAGGGGTCAAACTAGTGTTTTACTATTAAGTTTTTGTGTTTCTAATTAGATCACTACACTGGCGTTTTGAGGGAAGTAGGATTCTGTTGTGGGGTATGTGGTATTATATTAACGTTGCGAGGGGACGGCCCGCGCGGCGGAACGGGTCGTTGGGAACGTTTTTATGGGATCATGGGAGCAGCTAAGCTAATGCTACTTAGCCGCGCTAACGGCTAAAGCGGTCGCCGGATGTGACGTCGTAAGCGCGCGCTAGGTTGAAGCTAACGAAGCTAATATGCTAAGCTAACATGCTAAGCTAACTGTGCTGACGTCATGGCATGACGGGGCTCTCGGAATGTCTCGCGAGGGGGCGTCCATTTTAAGTAGGGGCTCCGGGCGTCCATCTTGGGAGGGTACCGAGCGTCCATCTTGGTAGGGGTGGCGAGCGTCCATTGTTAAGGGGAAGGTGGAGTTTATTGGGAATACAGTAGGGGGCAGAAGTGTACAGGATGGATATGTTTGGATTCTGCTCACGGAACGTTTTCATTGTACACTCTCTCTCCCCCTCTCTTATCTTGCTCCCTTTCTCTTTCTCCCCCTCTCTTTCTCTCTCTCTCTTACTCTCTCTCCCCCTCTCTTCTCTTTCTCCCCCTCTCTCTCCCCCTCTCTCTCTCTCTCTCTTTCTCTCTCTCTCTTATTCTCTCTCTCTCTCTTTCTCTCTCTCTCTCTCTCTTTTTCTCTTTCTCTCTCTCTCTCTCTCTCTTTCTCTTCCTCTTTCTCTCTCTCTCTCTTCCTCTTTCTTTCTCTCTCTCTCTATTTCTCTCTCTCTCTCTCTTCCTCTCTTTCTCCCCCTCTCTTTCTCCCCCTCTCTCTCTCCCTCTCTCTCTTTCTCTTTCTCTCTCTCTCTCTCTCTCTCTCTCTCTCTCTCCCCCTCTCTCTCCCCCTCTCTCTCTCCCTCTCTCTCTCTCTCTCTCTTATTCTCTCTCTTTCTCTTTCTCTCTCTCCCTTTCTCTTTCTTTCTCTTTCTCTTTCTCTTTCTCTTTCTCTCTCTCCCTCTCGCCTCCCCTCCCTCTCACCTCCCCTCTCTCTTTCTCTTTCACACCCCCCCTCTCTTTCTTTCCTTCTCTCCCCCCCCCCCTCTCACCCTCCTCCCTCCCTCTCCCTTTTACCTCTCTCCCTCTCACCTCCCCCCCTCTTTCCCTCTCCCTCCCTCTCTCTCTCTCTCTTACCCCCCCCTCTCGCTCGCTCCCCTCATTTCAACACCGCCTCTCTTCCATGTACTTCCCCCCCCTCGGCCCCCCCGAAACGCTTTCACTTTCTCTCCTAGTTTGGGGCCTGTATATAGAGTTTTTTATGGGTTTCAAACGCGGTGTAGTGCTAGGTATATTGTTTATTGCTGTTTACTGTAAGGTTTCAAAGGCGGTAGGCTGAGTTTGGGACTTATTATGCGTATGTTGTTCCATATTCAGTTTTATTGTTGTTTTTAGGGAATTTCTAGTGCTGGCGGTGGTATTGCCTGCGTTGGCGCTACGCTTTGTTCGACAAGGCACTCGTACTTCTTTCCTTACATTTGGACGGGCCCCGGCTGGGGCTCAGTACCAGTTCATGTTGGTGGGCCGTAAGTCGGAGCATAAATACTCTGCTCGGCTGCGCCTGCGATGGGGGTGTGGGTAGACAGTTCGTCGTGGCTCACTGTCTGCCTCCACGCTTTGTGCGCTGTGTGCAACTCGTCGGTGCTCGTTGTCACACTGCGCACATTTTTCATTTTGCCAGGGGTACGGGGACTGCT
Organism: Notolepis coatsorum; assembly: GCF_963971535.1. NCBI lineage: Eukaryota > Metazoa > Chordata > Actinopteri > Aulopiformes > Paralepididae > Notolepis > Notolepis coatsorum. The sequence goes on along the minus strand of NC_140171.1, from coordinate 177,580,501 downwards.
AAACGTCGTGGCGGGGGTGGGCTCGCTGTCTGCCACCGCGCATTAACAGGGGTGCGCTATGCGTGCACTCGTCAAAGGCTCGCTGCCACACTACGCGCGTCGAATTATATTGTGTGTGAGTGTATGGGTGACTGGTTACGGTGGGGTCAGAGGTTGTGAGTGGAATGATTTTTGAATATCCTTGAGTAGGGGGCCCGGGGTGTCACGTTCCAGGTTGCAAACTGGGGGTGATGCCGTGGGCCACAGGACGAGTTGGCCAGTGGAATCTCATTGGTCGGCAGGATTTTCAATATGGGGATGGTGTCGCCGCCTGTGGTTATGAACGGGTTGTGTGACACTGTTCTAAATGCACGGGGACTTCAGTGACATAAGGCACTGGAAATTGATTTCTGTTCCCGTAAGAAGAGCGTTATTTTAACACCTAAAGGGTTAGGTGTTACGGGGGATATATAATAACTGTGTGAGAGATTGTGAATGGAAAATATGTGTGTTACTGATATGTGTAATGTAATATGAGCGAAATACATACTAGGCTTTCACGGACAGAAATAAATATAGTTACACATACACATAGTCATTTGCAAATTAGAGTAATAGTGAGAGTATTCACCTAAATTACAATGTCCGATACAGATGTTTAGGAATGATAGGCTGTAAATAACGACTTTCTGATTGACCACCATCTCAGGAAACAGCTGATGGAAAATAAGTTCCCCGGAGTGGTGTTAAGGAGGATCTTGACAACAGGATTGAGAATCTGGGTTTCCAATGGAGACAACTGGAAAAAAGATTAAGGCGGTGTCATTGATAAATCAAAAACGAAAATTGCACAAATGCTCTCATATGATCATAGTCTAGGAGATGCCCGACATTCCATGCTTAAAGACAAATGATGGATTGTGAATGGCAAATGTCACTGATAATTAAGTGTATTTTTTGCTTCTCTCTTTTCACAGCTGCTCCAGGACGGATGGCCGGCGCTGACAATTCCGAACCCCGACAGGGAAATCGAAGAGACTGTTGACAGTCAGGGGGTATAGTATCACAAGACCGAGATTATCAATTCCTGTTTACACCAATATAGAAGTGTGAGTGAAATTAACTCAAGTTTGGTAAAAATAGTTTGAACACAGAGAAACTTGCTTTCCAAACGGTGGCGATACGAGTGATTGAAGAAAGGTGAGAATGGAAAATACACAGATAGGAGCAACCGGAGGGTTAGATGCACTGACCATAGAAAGGGTAGACAATCTGTCTATTTCAACGACTGGAGATGTCACAATAAAAGTGACGAAGAGATGGCCAAAAATATTCAGGCCATTACAGAACCTTGTAGTTAAAGGAGGCCGGTGTAGAATGCGTACCCAAATCAAGATAATGCCGATAACCTCTGCAGACATTACATTGACCGAATTGGACGTTGACTTGATTGACTGGAATTTGATCGACTCCCCTCTAGTGTCCAGTGAGACGGAGGGACTGGAAATAATGTCTTTTACTCCGCCACAGGGAGTCGTTGCAGCAAGCGACCCAGAGACAGCTGTATTACCCGAACAGTCAATCCAAGCTGAAGTGTCCGTTGCAGATGACTGCCAGTTACAGACGTGCCTCCCTCTCGAAGATCACCTAGCCGAGGCTAGACGGGTAGTGGACTATCTCCAAGGCCTACTCCAGCCCACACAGCCCGGAGGGGAGACGGGTTCCAATCGCCTCTCTCCCTCTCCCTCTGGAGAACCAGATGGCCAGAGACAGGCCCAGTTGGGGCCACAAGGGGGTCCCGTGCCGGGACAACAACTAACCCCAATAGGACCACCCACGAGGTGGCAACCACGAGGTAAAGGTGTAGGCAAAGGCAGGAATCCGATTGGCTACCGTGTGCGGCAGGTGCACTGTTGGACGTGTGGGACCCTCGGACACATTGCTCGGAACTGTGCAGAGCAGGACCATATATCCCCAACAGGGCGTGTTTGTGCAGGAACAGGTGGCGGGCCCCTCCCAACCACGGGCCCCTCTCAAGGAACTGTGACTGGACCAAATAGGTATGTGGCTTTCTCCTCCGAACAGGCTCCAGGGAACCATGGCGATGATGGCGCACCACCAGGACGTGTTCTGGGCCCGTTGACCCCAGGGTCATCCGGTCACAGGCAACTGACCCACCGGGTCCCACAACCCGGGGGAGACCGCCAGTGTTGTTGGGGCTGTGGAGTGAAAGGTCATTTTCAAAGGTCATGTCTGCAGAGGCCACCGGCAGAATAAAAATATATGCAACTGACTAGGGTAGAGGTGGGATATATTGAATGATAAAATATGCTCCTAATTAGATTAGAATAAAAAGTGAATAGAGGTGTTAGGTGATTAGATTATGAATGAAAGTTACTAAAAACGAATGTATGGGTGACTGACAAATGCATGAACTAATCAGACTAACAAGAGGTCAAATTATGTTAAACAGTTAATCGATATTAGACAGTGTGATGATGTGACACTGCGGCAGCTAGTGATCAGTAAATTATCCATGCTCGGTCAACATTCAGATTGATCAAGAGGTGGACTGCATGATTAAGAAATTGAAAAGACTCATAGTTGTTTCTGGTATTTTATAGTATTGATAGAAGCATATTAACAGTTATGAGCAATAGGATAGGTGTTTGTTTACTTTTATTTTTACTTCTCTTTTCTAGTGTGATATGAGCAATTCCTGACTTAGGCCGGGAGTGTACATTTCGTTTATTCATTTGATTTCCCTTTTTATTTCTTAGTTAAAAATGAGCTAGAAAGCTCACAAGTTTGGTTTATTTTTTCATTTATTGATTTGGCAGCGTTTTCTTTGTGTTTTGTTTTCTGTTTTCTTTCTTTCTGTGTGTTTTTTCATAGGATACCTGGCAAGCTGGGAGTGATCTCGACACATCAGGACGGGGTAGTATATGTCTGTAAAATGGACTGGGAACAAAGTGAAGGAACATGAGCTAGTTATGGATTTTTGTTCTCCGCCCATTTGAATACCCAGTTTTAGGGGCTGGGGGTGTGTCGTGGTTGGTAATAGTGTTGGGGAGCATGATTCTCTGTACATTAATGAAGCTCAATAGATTTGGTCGCTATTGGCCAAATTAGTCTTGTGTAGGGTGTGAACATGTGCAATTGATGATTGGCTTGTGATGTGAAAGATGTGTGTTTAAGGCGGACTGTGATTGTTGCCATACACACAGGTTACTGGGAGAATGGATGTCAGTGCTGTCCGGTCCGGGATGCAGCTGTCCGAAACCAGAGGAAGACGGTAACGATGTTTTCATGTGTATTTCACATCGAGAGGTGGAGAGTATACTGTTTTGACAGCATAATATAATGAGAGCCATGTGAATTTTTCAGAATTTTGAAATTTAATGATCTAGAAGCCATGAAATATATAGATAAATGATTTGGAAAAGAAAGTTGTCAAAAGCTCAGACCAGTAAAGAGAGTCTGAGGGATGGAAATTATGGATTCTCAATCAATTGTTGTGGTAGAAGTGATCCCCACTGTGCCCCGGAGCGATGTATTCACTGCAGGATACGGATGGGAGAGGACACTGGCTAGTGTCCACCCAGCGGTTCCATGGGGAACCACAACACTGCGGAGAACCAGGAGACGCCTGTCTTGGCCAACGCAGTGACCGAGTCTTGAGGCTTCAGAGGGAAACGACAGACAACCAACGAGGAGACAGGCAGCTAGGCCTCAGCAACAACTCCGGCTGTCAACAGAAGCAAGGCCTCAACTATTGACCAGGGGGTCAACAAGCGAAGGGGGGGAGCTGCTATCGCCCCTATCGACGACCAGGCGGAGGGGAGGAGACACAAACCTCTTCCACTGATCCGAGGGTCAACCAGCGAAGGGGTCGAGCAGCCAGCAACGACCTCCCCATCGCTGTGAAGAATAGAAGATACTACAGCAGGGGGCTCTACCCCCTAAGAGAGGATCTCCACGAGTCAAGATGTGCTTGACAGAAGATGGGGTGTATTAGAAAGGCAATTTGCTTTCTGAGTTGCACCCAGCAGTCGTGATATTGCACCAGCTCTGAGCAATAAAGAGGAGGCAGGGTCAAATCTAGAAAACATGGACCCCCCTCCTCAAATGCTCCATTGATCTTGGTACGAGAACAAATATTAAAGACTGCACATGATCACAAAAACTGAAATGGCTAATTTGAATTTTAGGATCTGAGTGTGACAAATCAGATATATATTTTATCCTAATATGATTTAAAATGTCTTAAGTGTTATCTAGATAGTAGTGTGTAGAGATTGATATCTATGTTTGACATATTAAGGATAGGTAAACTATCCGAGTGGGGAACTGTAGTAAATTCCCAAACATAGACTCATGATTAACTAATGTGTGGAAATATTTAGGCCTCAAAACAATAATTCATAGATTTGTGTGTGTGTGGTTACAATAGACTGATTGTGCAAATGCCCTCCTGGGGTGACAATGGCATAGTGGCAGCTGGGGTAAGACTCCTTCCCTTTAGGGGGTAGATCAAACAAAGACAAAAGGTCACGGAGACATGTTATCTCGCTGGAGTATCCTGTCACACACACAGACACTCACATACTCACACACACACATACACATCCACACACACACACAGTGATCAAAGCGCCCATGAAGTGTTATCTGCTTACGGCCTGGGGACACAGACAGATAGACACACACACATACTCACACACACACATTTTCGAATACACATCCACACACACACACTCACACACACAGAGACACACACATAGTCACACACACACACCCACACATTCACACACACACACACACACACTCACACAGAAGATCTCCAAACTAACTATTTCCTGGTATATTGTTAAAATAGTAATTTGAATAAGTAAGTTAAAATATAATTAGTGTTTGGTCATACTAAAATGTCTACAATTAGTTAATGTGTCTGTGCTATTTTCATTTAGCATTCTTTCTATATGGTATTGAAATGTATTCTATTAAGCTAACAGAATGGTTAGATTTGTTAGATATATGTTCTAAAAGTCAAACAGACTTAGTAATAAAGAAATATATCTGTGTTTAGGTAATCAATATATCTTGAGGTACATCAAAGTACTAACAAGTCAAGTAATGTGTTTAAGTAAAAGATATAAGGAAATGAAAATGATGCAATGTTTAAACTTTGATTAAGGTAGAGGGTTAAAGACAGCCTCTTTTTGCAGTAACTATGAAGAGGGTTTGGCCTATAAGCCAAACCCCTATTTTTCAAATACAAGCTTAGCTGGCTTGTGATTGGAGCAATTAATGTGATGATGTCATCAACTCGGAGACACTGGCCTGGGCTATAAGATGGGTGTGGGATGTGGGGAGAAAAACTCAGGAAGAAACAACAGAAGAACACTCTGAACCAACCAACCCACAAGGACAAGACCTCTCTCACCATCTCCACCATCAACCCCAAGGAGGCCAAGGCAGAACGAGAACAAAAGGACTTTTTGGAGGGAAAACCAACTTCTTTGTTTTGTCAGCCAGGACAACACAAAGACCAGCAACAACTTATCAATTATCATTCTTTATACTGTAATATTAGGCTGGTTGTATCATCTTACGGCATAGTGTTTGTGATCAACAACCATAGCATCTTCTTATTGTAATTTGTATACATTCTTAAACTTTGATTAAACAACTGTTAAACTATCTTTCCTCCTAAATTCCTTCTGCCTTTCGGCCTGCTCAGTCAGTTTGAAGAGAAGTGATTCCCAGCTTTAAGGTATTTAATCACAACGCAGAGTACTAAGGCAACCCGGTTCTGAAGCAGAGCAGAACCGAAACAGCCTGGGAATCCACTTCAATAGCAACTGAACATTTTAAAATATTGTAAATAGAGCTGATGGCGGATCTATTTGAGGCCTTTTCCACTACTCAAATGAGATATATGTAGTAAGCATATTATGTGAATAGAATAGAAGTACTTAACCCAGCAATGAACTCAATTAACTAAACGTCTAAACCACATTGACAGACCATGGACAGAAGACGGTATGAAGCTGATCCATGGCCTCGGTGGTGCACATAACCAGTGTGGGGGTAGAACAGTCACTGCAATCTTGGCCAAGACCCAGAGACATCCACCACCTTGGCCAACACTACGAGACAACCACTCAGAGAGATGGGGAGGGGGGGGGGGGGGTTATTGAGTTCCCATGTTTGTAGTGGGCGGAGATGGAGCAATAAATACATGTAGTGGGCATATGCATACATGGCGACAGTGGGCGGAGATGGAGCAATAAATACATGTAGTGGGCATATGCATACATGGCGACAGTAGAATCAAAGTATAAGAAAATTGTGAAATTAAGTAATAGATAGAACTACTGCAAGGGACCGGTTGAGAGGGCTGTATGCTGGATAACAACCATACTTTCAAACATGTAACCTGACAATTCCACTTGCAGCAGCAACACTGCTCCTAAATTATATGTATACTGCCGGCCTCCATACAGCAAAAAAATAATCATTCTGGCAGGCGTTACAGCAGCCAAGAAATATTGATAGCCATGAGGTGGAAACACACAGGAGTGGAATGAGTTGCCTTTGACCACCAAACAAAGCTTGAACCTGATTGATTGAAAATTTTATTAACAGATTGCAGAATGGGTACAATACAGTACAGCTCAATACATACAATTGTTAAGGGGATGCAGACCATTGATTGATTGATTGAAAACTTTATTAACAGATTACAGAATGGGTACAGTACAGTACAGCTCAATACATACAATTGTTAAGGGGATGCAGACCAGAGAAAGACTTTCGTCTTGTTTACATCAGGGTAGTGGGGGGGGGGAGGTTGGGTAGGAGGTGGGTGGGGGACACTGTACAACTGTACAAACAAAACTGTACATTTGAATATTGACAAGACCATACTTGGTAATCTACTGGAATGTTCCATTAGAGGGGCATTAGAGGGGGTGTTGTTTTGTGAGAATGCTAAGATAGATTTAAATATACAGTAAAAGGAATACAGTACAAATATACAGAAGTCTACAGTAAGTGTAATATTGCACAGTGTTGTGCATTTATAATCAGTAGCTTATAGGCTACATAGTAGGCTAATGACAGCCTATTCTAGTCTAGCAGCTGGGACTGGGAGCCCCCCCCCCCTGATGATTTTAAATCTTTTATTTATTGACAGAAAACATATAACAACGTTGACAGATGTGTATTTGCCTCGTCAGGGAGACAGAACCAAGAGTCCAGGACTTGTTTCCATCGTTGTCCCTGTTGTTTCAAGTTCAAGTGGCACGTCGGCGTCTGAAGTGCAGCGAGGAATTCTAGGCCTCAACCTTTTTAAAGAATCAAGCACTTTAAGCACTTCTTCAAGGACCTTGTGCTTGAACCCTGTTAGCAGAGCAGACGCGTCACCGGAGCAGTGTGTGTGTGTGTGTGTTGTTTGTGTACATTTGCTATAGGCTACTCCCTTTGACGTGGACTAGGCTAATTATCTTTACACATCCTGATCCCTGAGCCTATTTCTATTCAAAAGCAAGATATTGATTTACATTATGTTGTGGCGATAAGAAAGTAGCGAGCCAGAGACGTGGTTCGAGTTGAGGTACTTTACTTCTCACTCACATAGCATTTACCAATAACAACAAAGTTAACCCGGAACCGGAAGTGGTATTTAACCTGTCCCCTAAACAGTACAACCCACACTCTTAAAGGCACAAGCCCACCTTGGTGAATGTCTCTTAATATAGGTCACCACACAGGCCCCCCCAGAATTCACCAATACAAAAACTGCAACTAATTAATAGCCAGTGAACAGTCCATCAGTGAACAGATCACAGCATGAAATAGTCAACGTGGAGGGGGACGGATCAAGCGGCCGAACCGACTGCGCTTAACCAGAGGGGGATTAAGGGAGATAAGTGGAACCAGCGGCCGGGCCACGGAAGGGGCCAAGGCCGGAACAGAGGATAGGGCAGGGGTCTGAGCCGAAACCGGGGGGCGCCCCCGCCGCGGGGGTAGGGCCAACTTAACTGGTTCGTCCTTGTCCAAGTGAGCAGGCTTAAGACGGTCTATAGTGACCCGCTCTGGCCTGCCTCCCATGTCCACAACAAAGTTTTTAGTGCCTGCCTCCAAGACACGGAAAGGCCCGTCATAAGGGGGCTGCAGCGGGGTCCGATGGCTGTCGTGGCGGATGAAAACATATTTGGCCAATGGCAGGTCCCTGGGGACGTAGGACTGGGGAAGGCAGTGGCGGGATGTTGGAATGGGAATAAGGGCATCGGCAACACCCCGGGACGCTGTTCGATGGGAGGCGACGGACCAGGATGCTGTGGCCCCCGGAAGAAACTCCCCAGGGACCCGCAGCGGCTGGCCGTACACCAGCTCGGCGGACGAGGCCTGGAGGTCCTCTTTGGGGGCAGAACGAAGACCAAGCAAGACCCACGGGAGGCGGTCAACCCAGGCGCCATCCGTAAGGGCAGCCCGAAGAGCGGCCTTCATGTCCCTATGGAACCGCTCGCAAAGTCCGTTGCCCTGCGGGTTGTACGCCGTAGTGCGGTGGATCTTCACCCCCAGGTGCTCCGCAACTGCAGTCCAGAGCTCCGAAGTGAACTGGGGGCCCCTGTCGCTTGTGATGTCCCCCGGTGTGCCAAAACGGGCCACCCAGCAGCCGATGAACGCCCGGGCCACCTCCGCTGCCGTAGTGGAGGACAGTGGAACAGCCTCCGGCCACCTGGTGGTCCTGTCCACCATGGTGAGGAGGTGAGTATATCCATGGGAGGGGGGCAGGGGGCCCACCAGGTCCACATTCACATGGTCGAACCGCCTCTCCGGCACTATAAACGGTGCCAAAGGGGCTTTGGTGTGGCGGTGCACCTTGGCACGCTGGCACGCCACACATGAGCTAGCCCAGGTCCTAACATCCTTCCGGAGGCCAGGCCACACAAACTTGACCCCCACCAGCTTAGTCGAGGCCTTCACACCTGGGTGGGAAAGGCTGTGGATCATGTTAAAAACCCGGCGCCGCCAGGCCGTAGGCACCATAGGGCGCGGTTGGCCAGTGGAGACGTCGCAGAGGAGAGTGGCGTTAGCTGTGTCGAACACCACATCCTCCAGCTGCAGTGCGGTAGGACCCGTCCGATAGGCCTGAATGTCCGAGTCCGTGGCTTGGTCTGCCGCCATGGCGGCATAATCGAGTCCCAAGTGGACGGACCCGATGACCGCCCGAGAGAGGCAGTCGGCGACAAAGTTGTCCTTGCCCGCCACGTGCTGAATGTCCGTGGTTAACTCGGAGATCGCCGATAGCTGCCGCTGCTGACGTCCCGACCACGGCTCCGAGGTCTTGGCCATGGAGAACGTTAGCGGCTTGTGGTCCACAAAGGCAGTGAACTGGCGGCCTTCCAACAGGAATCTAAAGTGCCTGGTGGCGAGGAACAGACCCAGCAGTTCCCTGTCGAAAGTACTGTACTTACGCTCGTTGTCGCGGAGCTGTTTGCTAAAAAAGGCCAGTGGCTGCCAGGCACCGCCCACCCACTGCTCGCACACCGCCCCCACTGCATAGTCAGAGGCGTCTGTCGTGAGGGCGACCGGGGCAGTGGGAGAGGGGTGCGCCAGCAGAGCAGCGTTGGCTAGCGCGTTCTTGGCAGCCCCAAAAGCGCTGTCCATCTCCGAGGACCAATCTAACTCGTCCTTGGGCACTTTGCCCCGCAGGGCCTCATACAAGGGCCGCATGAGGTGGGCAGCATGGGGAAGGAACCGGTTGTAAAAGTTCACCATGCCCAGGAACTCCTGTAGAGCCCGTACGGTGCGGGGACGAGGAAAACTGGCCACGGCCTCCACCCTGGCGGGGAGTGGGGTGGCTCCCTGTGGAGCGACATGGTGTCCGAGGAAAGTGATGGAGGACTGCCCGAACTGGCACTTGGTTGGGTTCACGATGAGGCCGTGCTTACTGAGCCGCTCAAACAGCTGCTGGAGGTGTGTCATGTGCTCCTCTATGGACGTACTGGCTATAAGAATGTCATCCAAGTACACAAACAAAAATGGCATGTCCTGGAGCACAGAGTCCATCAGGCGCTGAAACGTCTGCGCCGCCCCCATGAGCCCGAAAGGCATTCTTAGGAATTCGAAAAGCCCAAAGGGTGTAATGACAGCTGTCTTTGGCACATCCCGTGGATGGACCGGCACCTGGTGGTAACCGCGCACCAGGTCCACCTTGGAGAAGATGACAGCCCCTGCCAGGTGGGTAGAGAAGTCCTGTATGTGCGGAACAGGGTACCGGTCGGGGGTTGTGGCGTTATTAAGGCGACGGAAATCGCCGCATGGGCGCCAACCTCCGCCAGCCTTTGTAACCATGTGTAATGGAGAAGCCCACGGGCTGTTCGAGCGGCGCACAATGCCAAGTCGCTCCATGGTGGAAAACTCCCCCCTGGCGATTGCCAGCTTGGCTGAGTCGAGGCGCCGGGCCCGGGCATAGACTGGGGGGCCCTCTGTGGTAATATGGTGTTCCACACCGTGTTTGGCCACTGCCGATGAGAACGTGGGTGTGGTGAGGTCAGGGAAACCGGCGAGCAGGCGTTCATACGGGTCCCCGGTGGCAAGTGTGTTCAACAGGCAGAGAGCTCCGCCCCCCCCAACCGCCCCAAGTGTGCAGGGGTAAGAGGAAAAAGAGAGGGCATCGATCAAGCGACAGTTTTTAACATCTACCAGTAAGCTGAAAGCACAGAGGAAGTCTGCTCCCAGGAGCGGCGTGGACACCGCAGCCATCACAAAACCCCAGCCGAAACGGCGCCCCCCAAAACGCACCTCCACATACCTGGTGCCGTAGGTACGTATGGGCGTACCGTTCGCTGCGTCCATCTGGGGCCCGTGTCTGCCGTCCATGGTGTCCACGCCCTGTGCCGGCAGGATGCTGCGTTGCGCGCCCGAGTCCACCAGCAGCCGCCGGCCAGACAAGGAGTCGGTGATAAACAATAGCTTGCAGTCATGGCCGGCACCCACAGCCACTAATGAGCGCCGGCCCTGGCGTTTCCCTGCCCCTTGAAACTGCATGGCTTGCGACACTGCTTGGCCCTGTCCCCAAACCTGGCATGGTAATAGCAGAGCCCATCATCGGGTTGGCGTCGGGCTGTCACCGCAGCAGCGGTGTCTGTATAGGCCTCCAGTGGTGGGGCAGAGGTGCCCTGGTGGGGCAGCAGCGCATGGACAAACTGCTGCTGCCTGTTGGCCAGGAAAACCCTGTCCGCTTCTGCAGCCAGGCCGCGATAGTCCTTGGTGGAGGAGAGGAGGGAACTCGCCAGTGCTGTGCGCACAGGCACTGGAAGCTGTCGCAAGAAAATGTGTGTAAATAGAAAAGAGGGATCAGCTGATCCCAGTACAGCCAGCATTTTTTCCATCAACTCCGACGGTTTGCCATCGCCGAGGCCGTTGAGGGACAGCAGGCGGTCCGCTTTCTCCAGTTCTGACAGTTCATATAGCTTCAGAAGGAATGTCTTTAGCGCATTGTACTTGTCAGCTGCCGGCGGATCCTCCAACAGCATCATCGCCCGTGCCGTCGTTGAAGCATCCAACGCCGCCACAACATGGAAGTACTTAGTTATATCCTGTGTTATTCCTCTCAGCTGGAATTGGGCTTCGATGTGTTGAAACCACGGCCGGGGATTATGCTGCCAAAAGTCGGGCAACTTGACGGTCGCAGCGTAAATGTTCGCTTGTAGCCTGTTAGCGTCGTTAGCATTCGGCGCGGGAGCTTGCGGTTGCGCGACGCCGTTGTCTTGAGACATAACGCTAAATGCTGTTAACGTTACAAATGTTCTTCACAGGGTCACCAATGTGGCGATAAGAAAGTAGCGAGCCAGAGACGTGGTTCGAGTTGAGGTACTTTACTTCTCACTCACATAGCATTTACCAATAACAACAAAGTTAACCCGGAACCGGAAGTGGTATTTAACCTGTCCCCTAAACAGTACAACCCACACTCTTAAAGGCACAAGCCCACCTTGGTGAATGTCTCTTAATATAGGTCACCACAATGTATATATATCTTTAAAAAAAATCTAATAATCTTATCTCCTGTGCTGCTGACACAAGCACTAACATAGCGTGGGGTGGAGAGATAACACATCATTAACACATGGAGACAAGCTATATATAGATCAGCAGCTGTAACAGAATAATTGTATTCATTTAGATTATTTAAGTTTCAACGGTGTCAAAATATTTTTTTTTTTGATCAAATTTTTTATTATTATTCACATGAAACAAGACAACACATTAACCACAATCACAATACATAGAACTTCACAAGAAAATAACAAAAACAATAATAATAATACAGACTAACAATTATACAAACAAGAGAAAAGAAACAGAGTTCAACCTTCTAAATTTTAATTCCAAGGGGTACTATCTAATAAATGGTCTTTCCCAGTGTTCAGCCCCGATTCCCGGCCGTGTGACCCTATATTAATAAAACGTACATCTCCAATCCACCACAAGGACCATTTTTTGAGAACACGACCCGAAACCAGAGCAATGAACCTTCATGAAAAAACAAAAACCTGTAGAGGTGTTCATAGACTCACAGAGACCGTGTAAAAGTGGCCAAACAGTGAAGAAATAGTTAAATAGCTGCCCCCCCATAATATCCCCAGCTAAACTCAAGATGACAAGACAAAAGACAAGACAGACAAAACAAAACATTTCCTCCTCCCCCTCCCAAGAGACCGCCGGACTCACCCGAACACGCACCTCAACCCCGCTCAGCCGCACACTGCGGTCATTACCTTCTCAGCTGCTGCGAACCACAGGTCAATTCCAGCCTGTCCTACCCCAATCACCCGGGCTGTGGATATCTCAAGATAAATCACATCCAATAGAGTTAGGGACCAGTTAATCATTGTAAGCTTCTCAGGCTCCTTCCATCTCATTGCTATCAGCTTCTTCGCTGCTGTGACGCCCACTAGGACAACCCTTTTCAGTTGTACGGAAGCGGGTAGTGTCGTTATATCGTTCAGGAGTAGCGTAACAGCTGTGAATGGGATAGTTAAGCCACACAGATCTGAGAGTTTGTCCGTTATTGACCTCCAGAAGCGGGCCACTGGTGGGCAATCCCAATACATATGCATATAAGTGCCCGTGGCCTTCTGAGAGCACAAAGTGCACAGAGAGTCGGTTATCAGTCCCATAGCATATAGCTTCCTAGGTGTAAGATAGGTCCTATGAATATAATTAAAATTAATTTGCTGGTGATTGGGGTTGCGGGAAGATAATGCCACATTTGCCCAAACATCATCCCAGTCAAACTCGGGGTCCAACTCCGGGATATCCACACGCCAGATTGTATCCAATGATACATTTTTATACGTGGATTGAATTAAGAGCGTATAAAAGTCGGAGACAAACCCTCTGGATGTCGTCCTGTCCACTATGAGCCTGAGGAAGGGGTGTGGGTGCAAGGCTTGAGCCCACGGTACGCCATGCACCCTCAGTGCTGACCTTAGTTGAAGGTAAAGAAAGAAGGACTCGCCGGGAAGATCATAAAATTCTCTTAAGTCCTGAAACGCACGGAGGCCGTTCTTATCATAAATATCCTCCAGAGTATGCACTCCCCTCCTTTGCCATTGAGGAATATTAACCGGCTTGTGTCCAACAAGTAATTGCTGGTTATTAAAGATTGGAGAGTCCAGGTGCCAAGGGCATTTAACCCCACACGACCTCTGTACATTACGCCACGTTTGGATCACGTGAGTTATGATCGGTCCATACCTCAGCCGGCATTTAGAAATAGAGACAGTGGAGTACACTACATCCTGCAATCTTAGCAGAGATACCGCCGCCGCTTCTAAGGAGCGCCACGATACAGCCTCTACAGGGTCTAGCCAGCACATCAGAGGTCTCAGTGAAAAGGACCAGAAATAAAGTTTAAAATCAGGGATTGCGAGGCCCCCATCTTGTTTCCTACGTTGAGTAGTAGCCCTTTTGATTCTCAGGCGTTTGTTATTCCAGATAAACTTAGATACCATCGATTGTACCTTGCGCCAGTGGTCTATTGGAGGGGGCAGGGGGAGCATTGAGCTAATAAAATGTATCCTAGGCAGGATGTTCATTTTGATTATGGAAGCCCGGGCTTGTAAGGAGTTAGGAAGGGACGACCACCTGTCTAGATCCTGGCGTATTTTATCATAAGTACCCGTGAAGTTGTACTTAGTAGTTTGGTTCAGCGTGGGGAATATCTCTATGCCCAAGTATTTAAAATGTTCTACTATGGGGATATCAGCTGGTAGTCGTACCGCCTTGGCCAGTTCATTAAGAGGTAGGCAGGCTGATTTGTTCCAGTTAATCTTAAAACCTGACAATTTACCAAAGTCGTCGATTATCCTCAATAATTTTGTGGCCGACCGGGAGGGGTCGTCCATGAAAATCAGCAGGTCATCCGCATAGAGAGCAATTTTGTGTGGAGTATTGTTGACCATTATGGGGACGATGTCCTCCGATTGCCTAATAAATTGGGCCAAAGGTTCGAGGGAAAGCGCGAACAGTCCCGGGCTCAGAGGGCAACCCTGTCTAGAAGATCTGGAGACTGGAAAGAGTGTGGAACAGTTTTTGCCTGTCAGTATCATCGCAGACGGCGAGGCATACAGGACTTTAATCATATAAATAAAACTCTTTCCAAGACCCATGACCTCAAGTACCTTCCACAGGTATGACCACTCAAGTCGGTCAAACGCCTTCATGGCATCCAAAGACAGAACTGTGGATGGAGTTGTATTGTCTTTACTGTTATCGATTACATGCAACAGCCTCCTAAGATTATCTGCAGCCAGACGCCCCGGGATAAAACCAGTTTGATCGCAGTGTACCAATACAGACATAAATCTCTGCAGGCGACGGGCCAGCACCTTGGCAAACACCTTTAAATCGGCCCCGAGAAGACTCAAGGGTCTATAGCTACCACAATCATTGGGATCTTTGTCCTTCTTGAGAAGTAAAGAAATCAACGCCATATTGACATCTCTTGAGAACTCCCCTTGTTCGATAGCGTAATTGATCATATCGAGCATCAATGGACCCAGTTGGTCCCAGAAAGCTAAATACACTTCGGGTGGAATACCATCCCAGCCTGGTGCCTTACCCCTCTGCATTTCAACAATCGTCTCCCTCAATTCTACGAGAGTAATCGGTCTCCCCAGTTCCTTGGCCTCTTCCTCAGAAATGTGGGGTATCTCAAGCCCGCCAATGAACGATTCAAATTTAGAGTCATCAAGATTACCCTCTGAGCTATATAACTGTGAGAAACTCTTTAAAAGTGTCATTGATCTTTTTCGAATCAGTAGTGACTGCACCCTGGCTCGTCCTAATCGAGGGGATATCCGAGAAATGATCATTTGAGCGTATTTTCATTGCCAATAGATGGCTAGGTCTGGAGCCGTGAAAATAGTAATTTTGTCTTGTCCTATGTATCAAGAACTCAGACTGTTGTTTAAGTATGGAGTTTATTTCTTTTTTGACTATCTTACGTTGTGTGTTTAGTCGTTCATTATAGTTAGTTTGCAAGGATGCGTATAGGTCCGCATATAATGATTCCAGTCCTTCTAGCTTTTTTGACTGGGATTTTCGCAAATTGGAGGCAAATAGTGTGACATGACCCCTGACAAATCCTTTCAATGCGTTCCACAAGACTCTAGGGTCTTCTACTGTGCCAACGTTGATCTGCAAAAATTCAGCTAGTTTACTCCTGAACTCAGAACAGAAGTCATCGTTCTTTAGCAAGGTCGAATTAAAACGCCATCTGGGAGCTCTTGCGGAGAGCCTGCCAAAGGTTGCCGTAAGGAAAATCCCCTTGTGGTCTGAGAGAGCCAAGGGAACCAATGAGACATCGAAACTATCAAACATATTAGGGGACGCGAATGCATAGTCAATTCGAGAGAAGCTTTTGTGTCTGGCTGACAGGTGAGAGTAATCTTTGAGGGTGGGGTTGCATAAGCGGCAAAGGTCTGTAAGCCCCGTGTCTTTGGCCCACATCCTAAGGGCCTTAGAGGCCCGTTTTTGGTCGCTCGTTTCAGAGGTCCCGGACCTATCCATCTCCGCATCCCAGCACGCATTAAAATCGCCACCCACAATGAGAGCGTATCCATTAAGTTCCAACATTTTCTTCGTGATTGTATTATAGAACGCTGAATCAAATGTGTTAGGAGCATACAATGCTATTATAGCCATCTTCCTATGCAAGAATTCAACTTTTGCTATAGTAATCCTCCCCTCCGTGTCCGACCATACATCCAAGATTTTGATATCAAGGTTACGTCTTGTAACTATGACTACTCCTTTCGTCTTATCATCGGCTGAGGATGAGGAGATAACGTGATATTGCCGATTTGCCAGTCTTGACACGTCACCTAACAATAAATGCGTCTCACTAAGGAGAGCAAGGTCAATATTTCTCCTCTTCAATAGCCAAAGGACACTGGCACGCTTGTGTGGGGCGTTAAGCCCTCCTGCGTTCCAAATTAAAATATTCAATTTAGCCATGGTCGAGCTTGTATAAATGCGTAGAGAACATACCAGTGCAGCCAGGCTGAGTACAGAGGTGCTGATCCCGGCGGGCCCGGACGGTCAATCCCAGGAGTTCAGAGGAGGAACAATTACACATATATAAGACAACAGTACATGAAACACATAAAAATACCACCCCAGCTACAACCCCCCCTCCTTCTACTCTAAACCCTAACCCACCCGTCCTATTATAAGGCCCCCTATACCCACTCTCCAATCCCCACCCTATGCCCCATCCACTGAGGATGGTCATCTTCCTATCACTTCCCACTAGAGACATGGATCAATAAGACGCTCCCCACTCCAACCCCCCTCTAGATAAACCCCTGAGTAAACCCCCACTAGTCCAATAAACACAAATAATAATAAAATAAAATTCAATAAAGATATCGGTCGAAACCCACCTGAGCCCTGGCCCCAACATGAGACAACCATAATGGTAAAAATAGCCATTATTAAATAATAACTCCACATCAACCTGCAGCCATCTATTTCCGAGTCTGCGCTTCAACGTCGCATTGTTATAGCCCAAAAGGGTATAGGAAAATTCAAAACAAAATTAAATTAAAGCATCCCAGCCGATAGTCTAAGGCAGGATTGGGTCACAGGTTAATTGTGCAAAATTGTGTGAACAATGTCAATTAAACAATGACAAAAAAAGGAAGGGAAAAAAAGGAAGGGAAAAAAAGGGGTTATGGTCAAAGTGCACCCCTTTAGCTGTCCCTCTGATCAGGCACAACGGCTGAAATGACATAACCCATGTAAGAATAGAATTAAACGCATTCATTAATTAATCCGGGGATGGTAATAGGCAACACCTGACACCACCTGTTATCATACATTGTTTCAATAAAGATATCGGTCGGAGCAGTTAGCCCAAGGTAGGATCGAATCACAGTTAAATTGCTCATTCAAATGCCATTAAAACAGCGACAATAATTATTATATAATTACTCAGCATCAACCCTGCAACCATCTACCTTGGAGTCTGCATATTAATGTCGCAGCGTTATAGCATAAATGGATCACGGAAAATTCAAAACACAATTAAGGCAAATCAGCAGTTAGTCCAAGGTAGAATCGGATCACATTTAAATCGCGCATACAGATGACATAAAAACAGCGACAATAAGAAAGAAAAAAGAAAGGAAAAGAGGGGCATGGCTAAAGTGCAAGCCATATAACCATATAGCCATGAAGTGCAAGCCATACCCGACCCAACCTGTTATCATATATTGTATATGCATATTCAACCGACCTTGGCTTCTACTATGGATCCCAAAGCTCAAAACAACCTGGATATAAAAATAAAAGCATACCAGAAGTTAGTTAGGGATTCGATCACTCTTGAATTGTGCAAACCAATGTCCCTTTGAACAGCAACAGCAACCAAAATACGTAACCATTAACGGGTCTCGAATGTCTCAGCGCAGACTATAGACGAAGCCCGCTGGCTAGCCCGAGGCTAGCGCGTAAGCTAGTGATGAATCCGGATAGCACGTTAGCCTATTATGTACATTGTTCAGCTAGCTCGTTAGCTTCCAAAGAGGCGATACACAAGTACGACCATGAGGTCAGCTTTAGCAAGTAACAGAAGTCATTGGGAAGCCCCGCTAGTTGGATGGGCATTGGGCAGTTAGCATGTCTGGGCATGACAGCAAGTATTTGTGAATAGTCGGCCTAATCAATGTATATAGGCCCAAACCGCCAAGTCACTCACCCGCCATAGATATCAAGCAACAGACTCGGGTATCTCCGCGAGATATTCCTTCGCTTTAGCCAACGACCAAAACAAACGCTGACCACCGACCTTCTCCAACACAGATAATTTCGCGGGAGCGAATAACGTGGGCCTCAGGCCTAGTTTCCATAGCTTAGTCAGGACCACCTTGTATTCGCCTCTCTGTGCTTGAACCTCCGGTGTAAAGTCTTCGAAAATGGCCACTTTGTGATCGCCAAGCCTCAGATTACCCCTTCTGGTACGAGCCGACCGCATGATGAGTTCTCTCTGCTGGAGTCTGTTCAGCTTGACTATGATGGGCCTCGGCTCTTTGTTCACGCCGGGAGAAAACCTGCCCGCTCTGTAGGCCGATTCACAGACAGGAGGCAAAGGGAGGACGTTCGTCCCTAGTATTTTCTGCAGCAGTTCGGGCACGGTCTCAGAGAGACGGCCTTCACCGCTGGTCTCCGGTACTCCAACAATCCTGACGTTGTGGCGTCTATCCCGGGACTGCATCTCCTCCATTGCCGACTGTAGTTTGTTGACTTCAGCCTGCCTAGCCAGCAGTGCGGATTCGAGACCCGCCATCTTCTCGCACTGTAATGATACCTCCGTCGTTAGCATGGCTAGTTCGTTAGCATTAGCTGAGGAGACAGCGTGCATCGTCTCCATCTTGTCTGTCAGCGGTACTACCGTCAGCCGTATTTCTTCTGATATCTCACGACGGAGGCTGACACAAAAATCCGCCAACACTTTCTTCTGTGCTTCAGCGATGCGTGTCTCAGAGTCTGCGTGTAGCTTGGTCATGACCAAGAGCACAGCTTCGCTTAACTCCCCGACAACGGGCGACGATGTGGCCAGGCCCGGCGGTGATGGCTTGCTGGTTGTGGCGCATGGCTTCATGGCTCTGGTTTCCACCCCCGTCATCGTATAAAGTCGAAAAAAGTCGATGAATGTATACTAAACACGACGACCTAGCAAACAGATAAAAAACAAATAAAAATAAAATAAAGACTAATGGGGAGAAACGTATATTCAGCACGGTAGAAGGGAGCTCATGTGAAACACGTCTACTCCATGATCGCTCAGCTCCGCCCCGGTGTCAAAATATTTTAATAATAAAAGATGATTGTATAAAGAACGTTCCATGTTCTGTTGTAATGTTATTATTCCATAACTCTTCCTGATGTTTTAGGTTTCTGCCGCGGTGTCGTTTTAGAACCGGGATGGTGACACTTGATGCTGGTATCGGCGTGATGGTGACGCCACTAGTGCATCGTAGTCTAGAGCAGCGGCTCTCAAACTACGGGGCGCGACCCAAAGTGGGGTCGCGGGTAGGTTTTTAATGTTCTGGCAACATGTTTTGGCTAAATATGCCTCGTTTTATAAATGTGTATTGATAACATAGTGCTGTAATAAAATAAAATGATCAAGTTCAACAACGTGTGGTTATATTTTGATAGTCCTAAATTCCACAGTACTGTCTATCTGTATGTCCTGTATGTCATAAATGTCATGATGAATTGAAAATGGGGGACCCTGATGTAAACAAGACCAAAGTATTTCTCTGGTCTGCATCCCCTTAACAATTGTGTGTATTGAGCCGTATTGTACCCATTCTGCAATCTGTTAATAAACATTTCAATGAATCAATCAAACCACGTTGAAATTACGTGATACATTAAGTGTGGGGTCCCCAAAAAAAATTCCTAAATAAAATGGGGTAGTGGTATGAAAAGGTTTGAGAACCCCTGGTCTAGAGTCTTGGAAGTGTAAAGTGAAAGGGGGGGGGGGGGGGGCTCAGGCACTATATTGTAGTCTTTTTGGGTGAGTTGAGCCTATGTTAAAACTATTTATTATTAATTATTTTACACCTCATCCTTTATTTTGTACATCATTCAGGTAGTTCATGAAGAAATGAACTTTTTGTTATTTTACTTCTTCAATTATCAATATTTTGCACAATACTTACCTTTGATCATGTTATGTTTATTTAGGATCCTCATTAGTTATTACATCAGTAAGAACTATTCTTCCTGGGGTCCACACAAGAGACAAAATAAGACATGCAATACACTGTCCTTTATAAACCAAGTTATGGCGTTGTGGTTCAACATTAAAGTACGTTTTCTCAAAATGTGATTGTGGCTTTCTAGTCATATAATTGAGAGGTTGATGTATATGAGTAAATGCTTTTATAAACAGGTCTAAAATGGTCAGCAGAGTGTAGCTGAACAAATTGACAACTCTCACATGAACACACTTCTATCCCCAGGCCCTCAGGACGCTTAATGACAATAACAGTATGTAACAAACCCAGTGTTGGGCAGTAGCTTGCTACAAGTAGCGAAGCTACATAGCTTAACTACAATTCTCAGTAGCGTGCTGGTAGCTCGCAACTTTTTAACCAGGGTAGCGGTCTCTGTAACGGAGCTATTTATAGAACGAAGTAGTAACGTAGCGACGAGAAACGTTACACGCTACTTTCGCAGTCTACTCTAGACTAGAAGATCTGCGAGGAGAAAAAAAAAATCCCCGTAAAAAACCCACTAGATATGAGTGACGACTCACGATTGGGTATGGTAGGCCAAAATATTACGGGTAGGCCAATCAGAGGCAGGATAGGGCGGGACTCCAGGCCGCAAACCAGGAAGTGAAAATCAAAAGGCAGACCACTGAATGAGAATGAATGGATGAATTTACAATAACAGAACCAGTCGCGCGAAATAATGGCAGAGGGATTTGATGTTTCCACTGATGGCATTGATGAAGATGATGTCAACAACAATAACAACACTGCATCTCCATGGCCCTACCTGGACACGTTTATGAGTTTGACTGAAAAAACGCCTAAAACATATGTGTTTAGGTGTTTATTGTGTCAACCAAAAACGAAGCTGCTCTCGACGTCCCACACGTCCAATACTAACTTGAGAACACATATTCAGGTGAGCTGATGAAAACCCTTACTGTCTTTACATACACATTGTCAACTGTTCCCAAACAGCACACAAGTCAGTGCACTTTTTATCAACAGCTTTAACTAACAGTCTGAGATAGGCTAGCTGCTATGAACAATATTATTGATTGATTGATTGAAAAGTGTATTAACAGATTGCAGAATGGGTACAGTACAGTACAGCTCAATACATACAATTGTTAAGGGGATGCAGACCAGAGAAAGACTTTCGTCTTGTTTACATCAGGGTCCCCCATTTTCAATTCATCATAACATATATGACATACATGACATACAGATAGACAGTACTGCTACATCTATACATTTATGACATATCAGATTTGCAAATACAGTACTGTTTGTGATACAAAAAGTGTCCAGAAAAAGAGTGTATATACATTTGACGTAGAAACTGTACATTGGAGGAGGTTGGGTGGGTGGGGTTGGTGGGTGGGGGCTGTACATTGGAGGGGGGGGGGGGTTGGGGTAGGGGGACACTGTACACTGTACATTGGGGGGTGGAGAAAAAAAAAAGGGAAAAGATCGTCCTAGACCAGTGGTTCTCAACCTGTGGCCATGGAATGTTTTGTGAGTTACATATCTAGCAGCCAAGGATAGTATTGTTTGTCTAGCAGTGTCAAGCTTGAGTGTTATACTCTGAGTACATACTGTAGTAGTATAGACATATTAGCATAGTTGGTAGTAGTATATACATGGTAGCATAATAGTAAAATGAAGTAAGACAGTTAAAATTCAGATATTGAAGAAGTGTGTTTTTGGTTGATAAAGTGGGCAGGTTTCAGAAGATGCAGAGTTTAGGGATAAATAATACATAAAGATAGAATAGAAAAGAAAAAGACCATTACTGCATCAAAAGTAATCAACAAACTATACTATAAAAACTGATCAAACATTGACCAAATGGTCTCTTTCTTTTCTTTTGTAGAGGCTGCACCCAGCTAAACTTGCCTTCCTGGATAAGGAACGTGAGCATGCGAGAAAGAGGAGTGCTCCCCAGAATGAGAAGGAAGATGCTGTTCATTTGATACAAGGCAGTGTAGCACCATTTTTCAGGAGGAGTGATACCCCCATGATGACCCAAGCTCGATTTGACAAGTTAATCCTTAACTTCATCATTCAAGGATTGCATCCACTTCATACTGTGGAGAGACCAGAGTACAAGGCTTTATTCAGTCAGATTTTGCCCACCAGGCATTTGATGTCAAGGAGATCATTGGGAAGAATGCTTGATGACGTGCACATATCAATGAAAAGCACACTGTGTGAGACTTTGTCCAAACAGAACCATGTATGTACCACAACGGATGCATGGTCAGCAAACAACCGAAGCTTCCTTGGGGTGACCGTCCACTGGATAAACCAAGACACCTTAAGCATCTGCTCTGGGGCATTAGCCTGTCGCAGGCTCGTGGGGCGCCACACATATGATGTTTTGGCTGAGATGTTGATAGATGTGCACAGAGAATTCAACATAAAAGACAAGGTGACCATTACAACCACAGATAATGGTTCAAATTTTGTGAAGGCTTTCAGTGTATTTGCAGAAGTTCAAAGAGGCATGATCCAAGACAGAGAAGAGGAGGAGGAGGGAGGAGGAGGAGGAGGAGGAGGAGGAGGAGGAGGAGGAGGAGGAGGAGGAGGAGGAGGAGGATGTAGACCCTGTCTTCATAAATGTCACAGAACTTTTGGATGACCCAGAAGCAGACTACAGTCTCCCACCTCATCAACGATGCGCCTGTCACACCCTCAACCTGGTTGCCACAAGAGACATTGAGGATGCTTTGACCCAGTCAGAGCCATTTAAAAAAATATCAAGATCAACAATCGGCAAATGCCAGGCGCTATGGAACAAGCAACAGAGGAGCACACAAGCTTCAGATATAGTCAAAGACAAGCTAGGATGCCAGCTGGTAGTTCCCGTTGCAACCAGGTGGAACTCCACTTACCATGCCATGGAGCGACTGAATACCTGTATCCTGAGAAAAGAACAAGAGCTCCAGGAAACCTGTGAGAAGCTGCAGGTGCCACGCTTCAAAGCGACAGAACTCTCCTTCATACAGGAGTATGTAAAGGTAATTAAATACTGATATGTGCTTAAATGAACACTCCACACTACTTTTCAACCAGTGTTGTTGTATCATTACATCAGTAGTATATCAGAAAACTGTAAACAATTTTGAAGTCATTAATTTAGTTTGACAGTTATTGAGAGTTGATTTGAGATAAGTTGTGGACCAGTGATGTCATTTGTGCATGATATCACTGGTCCACAACTTAACTCAAATAAACTCTCAATGGTATCACTGGCCCGGGCCACACCTTAACTCAAATAAACTCTCAATAACTATTAAAATTAATTAATGACTGATTATACAAAGCTGGTTGAAAATCTGTGGGTGTTACGACCTTAAGTTAACTTGTGTTCAGGTGCTGTAATCCATATATTTGTCTGACTACGCACATCTCAGTAAGCTTACTAGTGTAGTTGATCTTTCCTCCCAGGTTATTAACTGATGGTTAAACTGCTACTACTACTACAGCACTACTATTATTATTATTACTATTATGTTTGAGGAATCATTATTTTCTTCTTCTTTTTTGTCTTTTTTTCAGGTTATGGCCCCCCTGGCCAATGCCCTTGATGTACTACAGTCTGATCGAATGGCCTACTCCGGAGTGTTGGTGCCAACAATCACAATTCTCCTAGAGAAAATGGAGCAGTTGAAGAATGAGAGCAACCTACATCACTGTAACCCACTGGTAGATTCCATCATCAATGGGGTCAAGCGGAGGTTTGGATACATCTTCGAAGATGCAAGGTTGCTCATGGCCTCTGCAGCTCATCCTATGTTCAGATTGGCCTACATCCCCACCAGAAAGAAGACTGATGTTGTGTCAAACCTGAAGGCAGAAGTAAAAGAGCGTCAAACTCAGAACCCAGATGATGCCATGACAACAGATGGCCAGGAACCAACTGAAGATGCCGATGCAGTGACTGGATACTTCCCATCGCTGAGACAAACAAGAGTTGTGGATGAAGTGGACACCTACTTGAAATCGACCGAAACCAACCTTGTCAATGTGTTCCAAAACCTGCCGATGATGAAGGAGATCTTCCTCAAGTACAACACAGGATTCCCAGCTAGTGCAGCTTGTGAACGACTCTTTAGTGTAGGAAAAGACGTTTTCCGACCAAAAAGAAACCGTCTTTCGGATGCAAACTTTGAAAAGCTTCTCTTGTGTCGTGTGAACAAACACCTCATGTAAGGTCAGGGTCCTTCTCTAAAGAAACTGCACACACCACTCTTCTATTTATAATAACGTCTTGCCAGCATATAATTGTGTTTAATTGTGTCTGGTTAATGGATTAACATCTTAATTGTGGATCTATCTATCTATCGATCGATCGATCGATCCACAATTTAGATGTTAATCCAGATAAGACAGACAGACAGACAGACAGACAGACAGACAGACAGACAGACAGACAGACAGACAGACAGACAGACAGACAGACAGACAGACAGACAGACAGACAGACAGACAGACAGACAGACAGACAGACAGACAGACAGACAGACAGACAGACAGACAGACAGACAGACAGACAGACAGACAGACAGACAGACAGACAGACAGACAGACAGACAGACAGACAGACAGACAGACAGACAGACAGACAGACAGACAGACAGACAGACAGACAGACAGACAGACAGACAGACAGACAGACAGACAGACAGACAGACAGACAGACAGACAGACAGACAGACAGACAGACAGACAGACAGACAGACAGACAGACAGACAGACAGACAGACAGACAGACAGACAGACAGACAGACAGACAGACAGACAGACAGACAGACAGACAGACAGACAGACAGACAGACAGACAGACAGACAGACAGACAGACAGACAGACAGACAGACAGACAGACAGACAGACAGACAGACAGACAGACAGACAGACAGACAGACAGACAGACAGACAGACAGACAGACAGACAGACAGACAGACAGACAGACAGACAGACAGACAGACAGACAGACAGACAGACAGACAGACAGACAGACAGACAGACAGACAGACAGACAGACAGACAGACAGACAGACATACATAATAATAGCCTCTCATGTCCTATAAAGTTCATATTTGATGGGAACAGACAGAGGACAATTCAGAGGGAGGTACAGATAGATATACATAGAGAGAGCAAGATAGATATAGACATATATATATATATATATATATATATATATATATATATATATATATATATATATATATGGGAAGTTTACAGTATTTACTGACGGAGCGTACAATTTTGAAAGTTTTATAGAAGTTCTGTTTTGTTCTGGCTAACCTGACGGTGCACAGATGCGTGAGCAAACTACTCAGGGGGGATGGAGGCGATGTGAAAGTTCCAATGCCGATTACCCCCATGCTGCTTATTTCCGTACTTAAGAATGTATAAATGTTACATAGGATTTCGTTAATGTCTATTTTGTAGACAAATGTTTCTTGCACTTTTTCTTTGGCCAGGTTATTGTCATTTTGCTACTGTGGTTTGAGTTGAAACAGTAGTTTATCCTGTGCTGAAAAGTCTCCATTCCAATAGAGAGAGTATATTTGTGTTTATTTTATTATTGTTTCACTGCCTTTTATTTATACATAATAATTGCCTCTCATGTCCTATAAAGTTCATATTTGATGGGAACAGACAGAGGACAATTCAGAGGGAGGTACAGATAGATATACATAGAGCAAGATAGATAGACATATATATATATATATCTGGGAAGTTTACAGTATTTACTGAAGGAGCGTACAATTTTGAAAGTTTTATAGAAGTTCTGTTTTGTTCTGGCTAACCTGACGGTGCACAGATGCGTGAGCAAACTGCTCAGGGAGGATGGAGGCGATGTGAAAGTTCCAATGCCGATTACCCCATGCTGCTTATTTCCGTACTTAAGAATGTATAAATGTTACATAGGATTTCGTTAATGTCTATTTTGTAGACAAATGTTTCTTGCACTTTTTCTTTGGCCAGGTTATTGTCATTTTGCTACTGTGGTTTGAGTTGAAACAGTAGTTTATCCTGTGCTGAAAAGTCTCCATTCCAATAGAGGGAGTATATATTTGTGTTTATTTTATTATTGTTTCACTGCCTTTATTTATTACGTTTCCACAGTTCTTTCCTCATGTTAAAAGGATGACACAAAAAGCCAGACCGAGGGCTTGTTTCAGTTTTATAATAAACAATCAAACTGAGCTATTTTTTTGCCTGCCTATTTGTTTGGTGTAAACTTGATCACAAAGTAAAAAAAAAAAAAAAAAAAAGTAGTGCCGATGTAGCTAGCTATTTTTGCCACGTTCTTGTAGTGTAGCTTGCTACATTTCTCTGGGGATAGCTTCCATTGTAGTTTAGCTATATTTAATCGTTGTAGTTTAGCTATATTTAATCGAGAGTAACTTGTAGTGTAGCTTGCTACATTTTCAGCTTGCCCATCACAAATACTCACAGCACACATCCACACTCACTTTAAATAAACAACTCACTGTAGCACCCACTTTAGACACTTTATATTTATTGATAGAGATTTGCACTACAACTCATACCTCATTGCACCTTACCCTAAGTTGTACCTCATCCCATTTCTGCATTGTAGGCCTACTGTATATTGTAACTCAGTTACACATTTGTTCTACTCTGTATTGTATATATGTGTATATTGAACACTTTTGTTTACACTTGTTTACGTACTTTTGACTTTCTATTTTATACTTTATCTATTTTTTTATCTAGCACTCAGGAGCAAAAACAGAAAAAAAGCATTTCATATAAAAGTATTCTGTATTTTTGTATGACAACTAATAAAGAAACTTGAACTTGAACACACACACTGACACGCTGTTGTGTGTGTACATTGGCCAATCAGTTTGGGCTCTCGGGGCTGAGCCCCCCTAAAGGTCTTACGCTAGAGCCGCCCCTGGTCTAGACAGCGCCAGGGTACAAACAGACTCTACTCATTAGTCCCTGCGGTCACCGTTGTATTTCTTTTAATTATTCATTGCGATTTCTCTACTATTGTGTCCTTGTGTCTGATAAATGGTTACCGCTTGCTGTACCATAAACTGCCCCTTGGGGTCAATAAAGAGCAACTTGACCTAGATACTAGCACAGTAGACAGTAGTATAGGCATAGATAGTACATAATGATGTAGGCCAATATGTGGAGGAGCTTTGTACAAATACACATATTTTCATTTCAAATTGTATCGTTATAGGCCTACGTTACTGTCTTTATTCATGCTATAAATACGTTCAGGTAAACATGACGACCTTTCCGTCCAGAACTAAAGCGACTGCCTTGCAGCGGTCAGAAAACAATTATGAACGGAGTGAACAATGAATACCATCAAAAACTTTGCTTCAGGCACGAGACACCCTTACTGCACAATATACACAACATATAACAAAAAAACACTGCATGGCAGCATGTATGGTGTATATATATATATATTTACTGTATAAATCTATCCACATCCGTCTGTAAATACCTGCACACAATCCTTTTTATATATCTAGATACCATATCTGCACACATCCTTTGCCTTACTATACCAGTATCACACATTAATACAACTCTGTACATAAATCTGATTAGCACTATACTCCATAGTACTCATTTATATATTTTATACCTAGTTATATATCATGTGTCTGAATATCCTTCTATATATCTACATCTGCATATAACCCATGTAACTCTGTATGATAGCATGTACAATACTGCTGTATATATTTATTCTTAACGTATATATGTAGCAGAGTGAAGTTGTTATGCTAGAATCATGGACAGAAACTGTTATACTTTATCTTAAATAAGTAGGTCAAAACGGAGACACTCTTACTTTGAAGGAACAAAGTGGAACAAAGTGGACCGAGCCCACTTTAGTGTTATGGAGGGGTGTTTTGGTTACTACTATATATTAATTTCCTCACATTGAGTTACCAATTCTCCAAACGAAATCCCTTTTGGGTCTTTTATAATGGGTTTAGAGAAGATAGGATATCTTTCCACTGAATATTTGTTGTATTGTAAATACGTTCAACTAATGTACAAAATGGTTTCGCCGGGTTGTTGACGAGCGACACGCTGACGGAAGTGATCGCTCTCTTTGAGTATGGCTGAGTAGGAGAGCAGAGGTATGCGCTGTCGTTTACCTAATATTGGATTTAACTGCTTTGTATAACTTGTAAAATTGATTTATGTTTGGTTTTGGTACTGAAATACCCTGTTGTGTAATGACATTAATTCGCCCTGTGTAAAACAGCCATAGTACGTTCGTGTACTAACTCGGTATTCTGTTTGGTAATGCCAGGTGGACTGCACTTTGAGGACGGTCGATAACGCCGCCATGTCTTGTGTACGTGCTGTTTTGATTAACAGGTATGAACCGTTGGTTTTGTATTTTGGTTTAATGAATGCTTACACACTGTCTTTTATTTCATATTGTTTCCTATGTTTTTGCTGAAGCTAACTTGCACTGAGCTAAATGTATCTAATGGTCGTGACTGTAGACGGCGCGCTGTTTTAAATGTGCGCGCGCGCTCTCTTTGAGTATGGCTGAGTAGGAGAGCAGAGGTGGACTGCACTTTGAGGACGGTCGATAACGCCGCCATGTCTTGTGTACGTGCTGTTTTGATTAACAGGATTGCCAAATAAACAACCACCACATGGGTACCATTGTCTGAGTGTCTACGTCCACCTCACACCAGACACAACGCAGAATTCATCACGCTACAACTGGTGCCGAGACAACCGGATCAACTGGTCAGCAGAGGCCGACCACCGGTGTAGCTGGAGAGACGTGGAGGCTTCAGGGGCGGCCTAGACGCGTGGATGCTGCTGGCGCGACCTAGTCACGGGGACGCTGCATTCGCCGCCTGGTCCTGAGGTCTGTTCCTGAGGAGGCTGGAGAGCACTGAATCCTTTGAAAAAGATAGTCTCTAATCAAGTTTATTGATTTCGAGTGTGTTACCCAAAACACACTGAAGAGTAAAACGGTAAAAGTACCATTTGATATTGAAAATGACTTTGAATGAAGGAAACACTCCTACAAGGGACTTGAATGTGGGGAGAGGGAGAGGGGTTCTCGATTACACACCGGTTATGCAGTCTACTCCGGGGAGTCAAGGTGGCTCAGGTTCCTCTAGTCCTGAAAGGAGGAGTGTAGAGGGTCACTTAGAGGGAAATGCCCAATCGTTACTTTTCACTCCGGTTGTTCCCTCACCTGGTGAAATCAACAACACTAGTGTTGAAACATCCCCCAGTCAAATGGCCAATTTGATAAGATCCATTGGGTCAGAAATAGGGGAAGCTATTAGGATGACGTTAACGCAGAACACAATCACAGGGATTTCACCGGTATTAGCTTCTCAAAATCCCCAACAGACATTCCAACCTGACCAATGTGGGAATACTGTGATTGATGCATCCAAAATGAATCTCGTGTTACGTTCAGATGCAAATGCCCCACCCTATTTTAGAGGGGACAGCACGGATAAGTGTTCTGTTTTTGAGTGGGAGGAACTCATGAGGACGTATCTCAGAAAGAAAAATAACTGTACTGGAACTGAACAAGTTGAGGAGGTTATGAACAAGCTAATGGGGAGGGCCCGGGACGTTACCAAAGTATGGCTGCGTAGCAACTCCACTGTCAGTGAAGTGGGTGTTATTTTTAGCATTTTGAGACAACATTTTGGTGATATTATTCACTCAGATCTTCCATTAGCTGACTTTTATGCAGTCAAAGCATATACAAGCGAGAATCCTCTTGACTATTGGATTAGGCTTAACAAAGCAGCAGAAGCCACAGAGCAGTGTCTTCTTAGTAAGGGGGAATCTCAGACTAGCCTGAGCAAGCATCTAGTTCTCATGTTCATCCGTAACTGCCC
This sequence comes from Notolepis coatsorum, assembly GCF_963971535.1. Lineage (NCBI taxonomy): Eukaryota > Metazoa > Chordata > Actinopteri > Aulopiformes > Paralepididae > Notolepis > Notolepis coatsorum. The sequence goes on along the minus strand of NC_140171.1, from coordinate 177,550,290 downwards.
CGATAAGGAGTTGTCCTTAGTGTTCAAGAGTAAGCCATCTCGTGAGTGGACAGCAGGTGAGGTGCAGGGACATTTGGATGAATATTTGAGAGAACATAGAGCGAGTCGAGGTCGGTTGACACAACAAGTGGTCGCCATTGAGTCATCACAGGAGAGGGTGGTTGTTAATCACGAACAAAGCGCGTCCCCTGTGGCTGTCAGTAGTCCAGAGCTAGAGCAGCTGACGCCTGTAGCTGAGAATAACACAATGGATAGGGTTCTGAGAGTGTTAGAAATGGCGTTAGGCAACAACACTCAGTCTGTACAAAATGGTCCTTATGTACAAAATGGCCCCCATAGACAGCTCCCCAGACCTTCTCAAGAATGTCAGGTTTGTGGCAGTTCGGAGCACGATACTAGGACACATTGCAGGACGCACAGGCTGTGTTTCAAGTGTCTGAGTCCAGGGCATATTGGTATCTATTGTGGGCAGACCACTCCTAGACAGCCCCCTGGTCAGAGACAGGCTGGTCCTCCCCAGGGAAACTAGCCGGCCCTCGTTCAAAGGAGGACAATGTGGGCCCCTATGGTTTTTCCTCAAATTGCAATGATGATATCCAGTCTGTATATACGTCTGTTTGTGAAGCAGCACCCAAAGACAAGACAGTAATTATGCAGAATGTGACCAGAACATCCCAGAGTGACAGTTTATTTTTCACCACCGTATTGACAGGAGACAAGGTTGAGTTACAGGGGATGTTAGATAGTGGATCCATGGCTACTTCTCTGCGCGCTGATGTGGTTCCTCGGCTGAGGGAGGCAGGAGTAGTGACGGGTGATCTAATATCGACCACCAAGGTTGTTCTTGTGGGGTGTGGTGGGAAACAAACTAGCCCGGTGGGAACGTGTGAGCTGAAACTTAAGCTTTACGGTTTTGAATACATAGTACCAGTATTGATAGTGGAGGGTCAGGTAGATGAGCTCATTATAGGCACCAATGTGATGAAGCCCTTAATTAGGCAGTTCAAATCCACGGAGGCCTACTGGCGCATACTGGGAAAAGCTGAGTCACCATGTCAGGACGAAAACAGTCAGTTTATCAGGTTCATGGCCAATCTTGAGAGATGGAGGGGGGAGGAAATTCCTGACAAAGTGGGAACAGTCAAGTTGAAACAGGCCGTAACACTTGAACCAATGAGTGAGCATGTAGTGTGGGGTCGTCTCCCACCCAAGACAAAACAGCGCCTCTCGTTGTGTGCACCGTAACATACTAGTTGGCAGGGTAGTTACACCTCTCTGGGGGGATGGGTGGCTTCCTGTCAAGATTATAAATCCGACTAACAAGGCTATCACCTTGAGAAGAAATGCAAAAGTGGCTGACGTATATCCATGCATTGCATTAGAAGATTTTGACAATGATACGGACACTTCAGTCCACCAGAATGCCGGTAGAGTGAGTAGTGGCAGCTCTCACGGCAGTCTGACAGCTAGGAGTTGTGATAGCGACAATGTAGCTAGGGGGAACGATAGACTGGCTAGTCTAGGGCTCCAGAACCTGTCAGTTGATGACTGTCAGGTCTCACCAGTCTGGAAAGAGAGACTGACTGATTTAATTGAGAACTATGAGGATGTGTTTTCTAGACACCGGTTGGATTGTGGTGAGGCTGGTGGCTTTTGTCACCGTATCCGACTGACTGACGATCGGCCCTTCCGGTTACCTTACCGGAGGCTCTCCCCCGCCCATTACCAAAAGTTGAGAGAGACTCTGGACGAGATGGAGGACAGGGAGATAATTAGGAAGTCGAGTAGTGAGTATGCCTCCCCCCTTGTTCTTTGTTGGAAAAAGAATGGGGAATTGAGATTGTGCACAGATTTCAGGTGGTTAAACGCTCGTACCGTGAAAGATGCACATCCATTACCTCATCAAGCAGATGTACTTGCAGCGTTGGGAGGCAATGCCTTTTTCAGTTCCATGGATTTGACATCCGGGTATTACAATGTCCCACTGCATGAGGATGATAAGAAATACACTGCGTTTTCCTCTCCTCTCGGTTTACATGAATATAACCGTATGCTCCAGGGGCTGTGTAACAGTCCAGCTACGTTCATGAGAATGATGCTCACAATCTTTGGTGATCAGAACTCACTGAGTCTTCTTTGTTACTTAGATGACCTTCTGGTCTTTGGCAAGTCGGAAGAGGAGAGCTTGCAGAGGCTGGAGATGGTATTTCAGCGTTTACGAGAACACAACCTGAAGTTGTCTCCATCTAAGTGTCAGTTTCTGAGAAAGTCACTGAAGTTTTTGGGACACATTGTTTCTCGGGAAGGGATAGCCACAGACCCCGACAAGGTGCAGGCGATAGTGGGTGTGACGGAGAGCGATATTATGGAGTCGGATGGGGTCACCCCGTCTGCCAATAAGATCCGGTCATTTTTAGGAATGATGGTGTATTATCAACATTACATTGAGAACTGCTCTGTAGTTGCAAGACCACTGTTTCAGTTGACCACGGGTGTGAAGAAGCCACGGAGAGGCAAAGTAAAAAGCAAGAGAGCGGCCCCCCTTCGTAGGCTTAGTGCAGCAGACTGGACTGTGGAGTGTAGGGAGGCCTTTGAGGCGTTAAAAGCCGCATTGGTGGGACAAACTCTGTTGGCTCACCCTGACTTTTCTCAGCCATTTTTATTGTCCGTAGATGCATCCACTAGTGGACTGGGAGCTGTGCTTTCACAAGTGCAGGAAGGGTGTAGCACAGCCAGGCCCATAGCTTTTGCTAGTAAATCTTTGAATCATGCTCAGTCTAAATATCCCGCTCATAGGCTTGAGTTTCTCGCCATGAAATGGGCTATACACGACAAGTTTAGCCATTGGCTGCGAGGACATAAATGTACAGTGTGGACAGACAATAATCCCCTTAAGTACATCCTCACAAAGCCAAAACTCGATGCATGCGAGCAGAGATGGGTGGCGAAGCTGGCACCTTTTGATTTTGACATTCAGTACATTCCTGGGCCTAAAAATACAGTAGCTGATGCACTGAGCAGGGAGCCGTTTGCTAAACCTAGGGTGATGCACAGGCTGACAAGGACCTCGTATGATGTCTTGTTGAGGGAGGCTAGAGGTTTAGAGGTGGATGACGTGCAGAACATGTTCCGTCTTACCTGTGAGGAACCAGAGGTGAGGAGGAAGGGCCTAGGATTGTCCATTCAGAGTTCCCTTAAGGCCAGTGGTGAGGTGGGTAGTGACAGTGGGAGCATATCTCGTGAAGAGGTATCTGCTGTACTCCACACACATCGCTGTTGGGAGGATGGCGCAGCTATGAGAGCAGTCTCTCACGTGCAGCAGCTAGAAAGGTTGGTGTCCATGGGACAGAGCCCATTGCCTGTCCTCACTCATGAGGAATTGTACGACAAACAGTGCCAGGACCCTGTCACTGGTAGAGTCAAATTCTTTGTAGATAGAGGCCGCCGCCCATCTCGAAGAGAGAGATTTCATGAGTCGAAAGAAACAAACCGCACACTGAGACAGTGGGGAAAACTCACAACAAAATTGGGAGTGTTGTACCGTGTTTCAAAACACGTTGTGAGTGGGAAGAAGGTCTTTCAATATGTTGTACCGAGCGCTCTGAGAGGACAGGCGCTGCAAGGGGTACATGATGAGGCCGGGCACCAGGGCCAGCAGCGCACATTGTGGCTCACTAGACAACGTTTCTATTGGGATTCCATGGAAAAGGATGTCAAAGAATATGTGAGTCATTGTAGGAGGTGTGTACTGAGCAAAGCACCTGAGCCCGAGGCTAGGGCTCCGCTGGTATCTATAGTCACCACTGCACCACTGGAGTTGGTGTGTATTGACTTTTGGTCGGCTGAGGATGCCAATAATAAGTCCATTGATGTGCTTGTTATAACTGACCATTTTACCAAACTAGCGTGTGCTTATCCGTGTCCCAATCAAACTGCAAAGACGGTGGCCAGAGTGCTCTGGAATAACTTTTTTTCTGTTTATGGTTTTGCAGCCTGCATTCATAGCGACAGAGGAGCTAATTTTGAGAGTGCACTCATAGCAGAAATGCTTCAGATGGCAGGGGTTGAAAAATCCCATACCACGCCATACCATCCTATGGGAAATGGACAAGTAGAACGTCTAAACCGCACTTTAGGTAGTATGATCCGTGCTTTGCCACCTCGTTCCAAGGTGAAATGGCCTCAGATGTTGAACACTTTGACGTTTGCTTATAATTGCACAGTGCATGAGACCACGGGGGTCCCACCCTTCTTTTTGATGTTTGGTCGCACTCCAAGATTACCTGTCGATGTCATGTTTCAGAGTGTCCTTTTGGATGGAGATACGGTGGATGTGGATAAGTATGTCCAGTCACTGGGAAAGGATCTAAGGGAAGCAATGGCACTTGCTCAAAAGCATGCTGAGAAGCAACAGACCAGGCAAGCTGAGGTGTATAACAGACAGTTAAAGGGACATGCGGTAGAGAAGGGGGATCGGGTCTTACTGGCAAATAAGGGGGAGCGGGGCAAGAAAAAGCTAGCTGACCGCTGGGAGAGCGCCGTCTATACTGTAGTGTGTAAAAACACTGGGCTGAATGTATACAGTATCCGTCATCCTGTCACAGGGAGGATTAAGACTGTTCATAGGAACTTGATTATGCCCGTCAATTTCCTGCCCCTGCCGTCATGGGATGAGCCAGAGATTGAGGTGTCTATTCCTGGCACTGTTCCGAGTGAGGAGATGACAGATGATTCTGATCAGGGTGAGCTGAGAACTGCCCGGTGGGTTGCTCATCTTCCTGAGTCCAGTGTGGAGGGGGTAGTAGATACCACGACAGGGATGGGTGCATCAGAGCCAGCAGAGGAGCAGGTGGGGAGCATGAGTAGTGATCAACATCATAGAATTACACTTGAGTCACATAATGGTGAGGAGCAGGAGTGTAAACTGAAGAAACCACGCCACTTTTGGATGGAGGGACCAGATGCAGATGTTGAATCGGAGGAGTCATACTCTGTAATTGTTTATCAGGATAGTGATCAGTCGTCAGACACGACAACTGTGGAATCATTTACTGGAGACACGATTGCTTCGGAGGAGGCCCCTTGTAGTGCATCCTTATTTGTACCAGTGAGTGAACCTGAGTCGGCCATTGTCGATGTCACACCGAGTGTAGTTGAGGTACCTCAAGGGGTTTACACTAGGCGGGGGAGACTAATCAGGCCAGTTAACAGGCTCATTCAGACGATGGCTGTACAAGTCAGGGCTCTGCTGTCATCCTAAAAGATGACACAATTTTTTTGTTTTCTTTTGAGTAATTATTTTTATTACTGGAATTTTTTTTTTTTTTTCTTTCATTGATTTTGCTGTTTGATTTTCTTTGAGTCATACTGGTAGTTACGGTTGTCTATTGCATTAGACATGATTTGGTAATTTTGGTGTATTCCATGGTATAAATATGTACATGGCATGTTTTTTTGCCTGTGGTTAGATGAGGGGCTCGCTACCCTTTATTTTTCCTGATCCTTTATCAGATAGCTTTTGAGCTGGTCAACCTATTTTCTAGGTTTGGAATTAAGGGAATACACCGGGTTACATGTGACGCGTTGACTTATTGTAATTTTTTTGGTATTTTCTGTTTCTTTGGTTTATACTTACGCTGTTGAGTTGATTGAAGGGAACACTGTCCATGATCTGGCATAAGTCAGTGGGGGAGTATGTAGCAGAGTGAAGTTGTTATGCTAGAATCATGGACAGAAACTGTTATACTTTATCTTAAATAAGTAGGTCAAAACGGAGACACTCTTACTTTGAAGGAACAAAGTGGAACAAAGTGGACCGAGCCCACTTTAGTGTTATGGAGGGGTGTTTTGGTTACTACTATATATTAATTTCCTCACATTGAGTTACCAATTCTCCAAACGAAATCCCTTTTGGGTCTTTTATAATGGGTTTAGAGAAGATAGGATATCTTTCCACTGAATATTTGTTGTATTGTAAATACGTTCAACTAATGTACAAAATGGTTTCGCCGGGTTGTTGACGAGCGACACGCTGACGGAAGTGATCGCTCTCTTTGAGTATGGCTGAGTAGGAGAGCAGAGGTATGCGCTGTCGTTTACCTAATATTGGATTTAACTGCTTTGTATAACTTGTAAAATTGATTTATGTTTGGTTTTGGTACTGAAATACCCTGTTGTGTAATGACATTAATTCGCCCTGTGTAAAACAGCCATAGTACGTTCGTGTACTAACTCTGTATTCTGTTTGGTAATGCCAGGTGGACTGCACTTTGAGGACGGTCGATAACGCCGCCATGTCTTGTGTACGTGCTGTTTTGATTAACAGGTATGAACCGTTGGTTTTGTATTTTGGTTTAATGAATGCTTACACACTGTCTTTTATTTCATATTGTTTCCTATGTTTTTGCTGAAGCTAACTTGCACTGAGCTAAATGTATCTAATGGTCGTGACTGTAGACGGCGCGCTGTTTTAAATGTGCGCGCGCGCTTTCTTTGAGTATGGCTGAGTAGGAGAGCAGAGGTGGACTGCACTTTGAGGACGGTCGATAACGCCGCCATGTCTTGTGTACGTGCTGTTTTGATTAACAGGATTGCCAAATAAACAACCACCACATGGGTACCATTGTCTGAGTGTCTACGTCCACCTCACACCAGACACAACGCAGAATTCATCACGCTACAACTGGTGCCGAGACAACCGGATCAACTGGTCAGCAGAGGCCGACCACCGGTGTAGCTGGAGAGACGTGGAGGCTTCAGGGGCGGCCTAGACGCGTGGATGCTGCTGGCGCGACCTAGTCACGGGGACGCTGCATTCGCCGCCTGGTCCTGAGGTCTGTTCCTGAGGAGGCTGGAGAGCACTGAATCCTTTGAAAAAGATAGTCTCTAATCAAGTTTATTGATTTCGAGTGTGTTACCCAAAACACACTGAAGAGTAAAACGGTAAAAGTACCATTTGATATTGAAAATGACTTTGAATGAAGGAAACACTCCTACAAGGGACTTGAATGTGGGGAGAGGGAGAGGGGTTCTCGATTACACACCGGTTATGCAGTCTACTCCGGGGAGTCAAGGTGGCTCAGGTTCCTCTAGTCCTGAAAGGAGGAGTGTAGAGGGTCACTTAGAGGGAAATGCCCAATCGTTACTTTTCACTCCGGTTGTTCCCTCACCTGGTGAAATCAACAACACTAGTGTTGAAACATCCCCCAGTCAAATGGCCAATTTGATAAGATCCATTGGGTCAGAAATAGGGGAAGCTATTAGGATGACGTTAACGCAGAACACAATCACGGGGATTTCACCGGTATTAGCTTCTCAAAATCCCCAACAGACGTTCCAACCTGACCAATGTGGGAATACTGTGATTGATGCATCCAAAATGAATCTCGTGTTACGTTCAGATGCAAATGCCCCACCCTATTTTAGAGGGGACAGCACGGATAAGTGTTCTGTTTTTGAGTGGGAGGAACTCATGAGGACGTATCTCAGAAAGAAAAATAACTGTACTGGAACTGAACAAGTTGAGGAGGTTATGAACAAGCTAATGGGGAGGGCCCGGGACGTTACCAAAGTATGGCTGCGTAGCAACTCCACTGTCAGTGAAGTGGGTGTTATTTTTAGCATTTTGAGACAACATTTTGGTGATATTATTCACTCAGATCTTCCATTAGCTGACTTTTATGCAGTCAAAGCATATACAAGCGAGAATCCTCTTGACTATTGGATTAGGCTTAACAAAGCAGCAGAAGCCACAGAGCAGTGTCTTCTTAGTAAGGGGGAATCTCAGACTAGCCTGAGCAAGCATCTAGTTCTCATGTTCATCCGTAACTGCCCCGATAAGGAGTTGTCCTTAGTGTTCAAGAGTAAGCCATCTCGTGAGTGGACAGCAGGTGAGGTGCAGGGACATTTGGATGAATATTTGAGAGAACATAGAGCGAGTCGAGGTCGGTTGACACAACAAGTGGTCGCCATTGAGTCATCACAGGAGAGGGTGGTTGTTAATCACGAACAAAGCGCGTCCCCTGTGGCTGTCAGTAGTCCAGAGCTAGAGCAGCTGACGCCTGTAGCTGAGAATAACACAATGGATAGGGTTCTGAGAGTGTTAGAAATGGCGTTAGGCAACAACACTCAGTCTGTACAAAATGGTCCTTATGTACAAAATGGCCCCCATAGACAGCTCCCCAGACCTTCTCAAGAATGTCAGGTTTGTGGCAGTTCGGAGCACGATACTAGGACACATTGCAGGACGCACAGGCTGTGTTTCAAGTGTCTGAGTCCAGGGCATATTGGTATCTATTGTGGGCAGACCACTCCTAGACAGCCCCCTGGTCAGAGACAGGCTGGTCCTCCCCAGGGAAACTAGCCGGCCCTCGTTCAAAGGAGGACAATGTGGGCCCCTATGGTTTTTCCTCAAATTGCAATGATGATATCCAGTCTGTATATACGTCTGTTTGTGAAGCAGCACCCAAAGACAAGACAGTAATTATGCAGAATGTGACCAGAACATCCCAGAGTGACAGTTTATTTTTCACCACCGTATTGACAGGAGACAAGGTTGAGTTACAGGGGATGTTAGATAGTGGATCCATGGCTACTTCTCTGCGCGCTGATGTGGTTCCTCGGCTGAGGGAGGCAGGAGTAGTGACGGGTGATCTAATATCGACCACCAAGGTTGTTCTTGTGGGGTGTGGTGGGAAACAAACTAGCCCGGTGGGAACGTGTGAGCTGAAACTTAAGCTTTACGGTTTTGAATACATAGTACCAGTATTGATAGTGGAGGGTCAGGTAGATGAGCTCATTATAGGCACCAATGTGATGAAGCCCTTAATTAGGCAGTTCAAATCCACGGAGGCCTACTGGCGCATACTGGGAAAAGCTGAGTCACCATGTCAGGACGAAAACAGTCAGTTTATCAGGTTCATGGCCAATCTTGAGAGATGGAGGGGGGAGGAAATTCCTGACAAAGTGGGAACAGTCAAGTTGAAACAGGCCGTAACACTTGAACCAATGAGTGAGCATGTAGTGTGGGGTCGTCTCCCACCCAAGACAAAACTGTCTATGGGAAGTACTGTTATCGTTGAGCCCAGCGCCTCTCGTTGTGTGCACCGTAACATACTAGTTGGCAGGGTAGTTACACCTCTCTGGGGGGATGGGTGGCTTCCTGTCAAGATTATAAATCCGACTAACAAGGCTATCACCTTGAGAAGAAATGCAAAAGTGGCTGACGTATATCCATGCATTGCATTAGAAGATTTTGACAATGATACGGACACTTCAGTCCACCAGAATGCCGGTAGAGTGAGTAGTGGCAGCTCTCACGGCAGTCTGACAGCTAGGAGTTGTGATAGCGACAATGTAGCTAGGGGGAACGATAGACTGGCTAGTCTAGGGCTCCAGAACCTGTCAGTTGATGACTGTCAGGTCTCACCAGTCTGGAAAGAGAGACTGACTGATTTAATTGAGAACTATGAGGATGTGTTTTCTAGACACCGGTTGGATTGTGGTGAGGCTGGTGGCTTTTGTCACCGTATCCGACTGACTGACGATCGGCCCTTCCGGTTACCTTACCGGAGGCTCTCCCCCGCCCATTACCAAAAGTTGAGAGAGACTCTGGACGAGATGGAGGACAGGGAGATAATTAGGAAGTCGAGTAGTGAGTATGCCTCCCCCCTTGTTCTTTGTTGGAAAAAGAATGGGGAATTGAGATTGTGCACAGATTTCAGGTGGTTAAACGCTCGTACCGTGAAAGATGCACATCCATTACCTCATCAAGCAGATGTACTTGCAGCGTTGGGAGGCAATGCCTTTTTCAGTTCCATGGATTTGACATCCGGGTATTACAATGTCCCACTGCATGAGGATGATAAGAAATACACTGCGTTTTCCTCTCCTCTCGGTTTACATGAATATAACCGTATGCTCCAGGGGCTGTGTAACAGTCCAGCTACGTTCATGAGAATGATGCTCACAATCTTTGGTGATCAGAACTCACTGAGTCTTCTTTGTTACTTAGATGACCTTCTGGTCTTTGGCAAGTCGGAAGAGGAGAGCTTGCAGAGGCTGGAGATGGTATTTCAGCGTTTACGAGAACACAACCTGAAGTTGTCTCCATCTAAGTGTCAGTTTCTGAGAAAGTCACTGAAGTTTTTGGGACACATTGTTTCTCGGGAAGGGATAGCCACAGACCCCGACAAGGTGCAGGCGATAGTGGGTGTGACGGAGAGCGATATTATGGAGTCGGATGGGGTCACCCCGTCTGCCAATAAGATCCGGTCATTTTTAGGAATGATGGTGTATTATCAACATTACATTGAGAACTGCTCTGTAGTTGCAAGACCACTGTTTCAGTTGACCACGGGTGTGAAGAAGCCACGGAGAGGCAAAGTAAAAAGCAAGAGAGCGGCCCCCCTTCGTAGGCTTAGTGCAGCAGACTGGACTGTGGAGTGTAGGGAGGCCTTTGAGGCGTTAAAAGCCGCATTGGTGGGACAAACTCTGTTGGCTCACCCTGACTTTTCTCAGCCATTTTTATTGTCCGTAGATGCATCCACTAGTGGACTGGGAGCTGTGCTTTCACAAGTGCAGGAAGGGTGTAGCACAGCCAGGCCCATAGCTTTTGCTAGTAAATCTTTGAATCATGCTCAGTCTAAATATCCCGCTCATAGGCTTGAGTTTCTCGCCATGAAATGGGCTATACACGACAAGTTTAGCCATTGGCTGCGAGGACATAAATGTACAGTGTGGACAGACAATAATCCCCTTAAGTACATCCTCACAAAGCCAAAACTCGATGCATGCGAGCAGAGATGGGTGGCGAAGCTGGCACCTTTTGATTTTGACATTCAGTACATTCCTGGGCCTAAAAATACAGTAGCTGATGCACTGAGCAGGGAGCCGTTTGCTAAACCTAGGGTGATGCACAGGCTGACAAGGACCTCGTATGATGTCTTGTTGAGGGAGGCTAGAGGTTTAGAGGTGGATGACGTGCAGAACATGTTCCGTCTTACCTGTGAGGAACCAGAGGTGAGGAGGAAGGGCCTAGGATTGTCCATTCAGAGTTCCCTTAAGGCCAGTGGTGAGGTGGGTAGTGACAGTGGGAGCATATCTCGTGAAGAGGTATCTGCTGTACTCCACACACATCGCTGTTGGGAGGATGGCGCAGCTATGAGAGCAGTCTCTCACGTGCAGCAGCTAGAAAGGTTGGTGTCCATGGGACAGAGCCCATTGCCTGTCCTCACTCATGAGGAATTGTACGACAAACAGTGCCAGGACCCTGTCACTGGTAGAGTCAAATTCTTTGTAGATAGAGGCCGCCGCCCATCTCGAAGAGAGAGATTTCATGAGTCGAAAGAAACAAACCGCACACTGAGACAGTGGGGAAAACTCACAACAAAATTGGGAGTGTTGTACCGTGTTTCAAAACACGTTGTGAGTGGGAAGAAGGTCTTTCAATATGTTGTACCGAGCGCTCTGAGAGGACAGGCGCTGCAAGGGGTACATGATGAGGCCGGGCACCAGGGCCAGCAGCGCACATTGTGGCTCACTAGACAACGTTTCTATTGGGATTCCATGGAAAAGGATGTCAAAGAATATGTGAGTCATTGTAGGAGGTGTGTACTGAGCAAAGCACCTGAGCCCGAGGCTAGGGCTCCGCTGGTATCTATAGTCACCACTGCACCACTGGAGTTGGTGTGTATTGACTTTTGGTCGGCTGAGGATGCCAATAATAAGTCCATTGATGTGCTTGTTATAACTGACCATTTTACCAAACTAGCGTGTGCTTATCCGTGTCCCAATCAAACTGCAAAGACGGTGGCCAGAGTGCTCTGGAATAACTTTTTTTCTGTTTATGGTTTTGCAGCCTGCATTCATAGCGACAGAGGAGCTAATTTTGAGAGTGCACTCATAGCAGAAATGCTTCAGATGGCAGGGGTTGAAAAATCCCATACCACGCCATACCATCCTATGGGAAATGGACAAGTAGAACGTCTAAACCGCACTTTAGGTAGTATGATCCGTGCTTTGCCACCTCGTTCCAAGGTGAAATGGCCTCAGATGTTGAACACTTTGACGTTTGCTTATAATTGCACAGTGCATGAGACCACGGGGGTCCCACCCTTCTTTTTGATGTTTGGTCGCACTCCAAGATTACCTGTCGATGTCATGTTTCAGAGTGTCCTTTTGGATGGAGATACGGTGGATGTGGATAAGTATGTCCAGTCACTGGGAAAGGATCTAAGGGAAGCAATGGCACTTGCTCAAAAGCATGCTGAGAAGCAACAGACCAGGCAAGCTGAGGTGTATAACAGACAGTTAAAGGGACATGCGGTAGAGAAGGGGGATCGGGTCTTACTGGCAAATAAGGGGGAGCGGGGCAAGAAAAAGCTAGCTGACCGCTGGGAGAGCGCCGTCTATACTGTAGTGTGTAAAAACACTGGGCTGAATGTATACAGTATCCGTCATCCTGTCACAGGGAGGATTAAGACTGTTCATAGGAACTTGATTATGCCCGTCAATTTCCTGCCCCTGCCGTCATGGGATGAGCCAGAGATTGAGGTGTCTATTCCTGGCACTGTTCCGAGTGAGGAGATGACAGATGATTCTGATCAGGGTGAGCTGAGAACTGCCCGGTGGGTTGCTCATCTTCCTGAGTCCAGTGTGGAGGGGGTAGTAGATACCACGACAGGGATGGGTGCATCAGAGCCAGCAGAGGAGCAGGTGGGGAGCATGAGTAGTGATCAACATCATAGAATTACACTTGAGTCACATAATGGTGAGGAGCAGGAGTGTAAACTGAAGAAACCACGCCACTTTTGGATGGAGGGACCAGATGCAGATGTTGAATCGGAGGAGTCATACTCTGTAATTGTTTATCAGGATAGTGATCAGTCGTCAGACACGACAACTGTGGAATCATTTACTGGAGACACGATTGCTTCGGAGGAGGCCCCTTGTAGTGCATCCTTATTTGTACCAGTGAGTGAACCTGAGTCGGCCATTGTCGATGTCACACCGAGTGTAGTTGAGGTACCTCAAGGGGTTTACACTAGGCGGGGGAGACTAATCAGGCCAGTTAACAGGCTCATTCAGACGATGGCTGTACAAGTCAGGGCTCTGCTGTCATCCTAAAAGATGACACAATTTTTTTGTTTTCTTTTGAGTAATTATTTTTATTACTGGATTTTTTTTTTTTTTCTTTCATTGATTTTGCTGTTTGATTTTCTTTGAGTCATACTGGTAGTTACGGTTGTCTATTGCATTAGACATGATTTGGTAATTTTGGTGTATTCCATGGTATAAATATGTACATGGCATGTTTTTTTGCCTGTGGTTAGATGAGGGGCTCGCTACCCTTTATTTTTCCTGATCCTTTATCAGATAGCTTTTGAGCTGGTCAACCTATTTTCTAGGTTTGGAATTAAGGGAATACACCGGGTTACATGTGACGCGTTGACTTATTGTAATTTTTTTGGTATTTTCTGTTTCTTTGGTTTATACTTACGCTGTTGAGTTGATTGAAGGGAACACTGTCCATGATCTGGCATAAGTCAGTGGGGGAGTATGTAGCAGAGTGAAGTTGTTATGCTAGAATCATGGACAGAAACTGTTATACTTTATCTTAAATAAGTAGGTCAAAACGGAGACACTCTTACTTTGAAGGAACAAAGTGGAACAAAGTGGACCGAGCCCACTTTAGTGTTATGGAGGGGTGTTTTGGTTACTACTATATATTAATTTCCTCACATTGAGTTACCAATTCTCCAAACGAAATCCCTTTTGGGTCTTTTATAATGGGTTTAGAGAAGATAGGATATCTTTCCACTGAATATTTGTTGTATTGTAAATACGTTCAACTAATGTACAAAATGGTTTCGCCGGGTTGTTGACGAGCGACACGCTGACGGAAGTGATCGCTCTCTTTGAGTATGGCTGAGTAGGAGAGCAGAGGTATGCGCTGTCGTTTACCTAATATTGGATTTAACTGCTTTGTATAACTTGTAAAATTGATTTATGTTTGGTTTTGGTACTGAAATACCCTGTTGTGTAATGACATTAATTCGCCCTGTGTAAAACAGCCATAGTACGTTCGTGTACTAACTCGGTATTCTGTTTGGTAATGCCAGGTGGACTGCACTTTGAGGACGGTCGATAACGCCGCCATGTCTTGTGTACGTGCTGTTTTGATTAACAGGTATGAACCGTTGGTTTTGTATTTTGGTTTAATGAATGCTTACACACTGTCTTTTATTTCATATTGTTTCCTATGTTTTTGCTGAAGCTAACTTGCACTGAGCTAAATGTATCTAATGGTCGTGACTGTAGACGGCGCGCTGTTTTAAATGTGCGCGCGCGCTTTCTTTGAGTATGGCTGAGTAGGAGAGCAGAGGTGGACTGCACTTTGAGGACGGTCGATAACGCCGCCATGTCTTGTGTACGTGCTGTTTTGATTAACAGGTATGAACCGTTGGTTTTGTATTTTGGTTTAATGAATGCTTACACACGGTCTTTTATTTCATATTGTTTCCTATGTTTTTGCTGAAGCTAACTTGCACTGAGCTAAATGTATCTAATGGTCGTGACTGTAGACGGCGCGCTGTTTTAAATGTGCGCGCGCGCTTTCTTTGAGTATGGCTGAGTAGGAGAGCAGAGGTGGACTGCACTTTGAGGACGGTCGATAACGCCGCCATGTCTTGTGTACGTGCTGTTTTGATTAACAGGATTGCCAAATAAACAACCACCACATGGGTACCATTGTCTGAGTGTCTGCGTCCACCTCACACCAGACACAACGCAGAATTCATCACGCTACATATATACACACACACATCTATCCACATACCTGCATATATAATCCTACATATCTGTACTAGTTACTATATATATATATACATTTGTATATCCCTTACCTACTCATACTCAATCGTTTTAAAGTAGCTATAGATACTATATCTGTACATAATATCCTTTACCTACTACATAGTGTCTTAATACCTGTATCAGTGTACATAATACCAAAACTCTTTACATACATCTCATAAGCACTACACTCAGTCCAGTTTAATCACCTGTACATTGTATATTACTATTACACTTTACTATTACATTTGCACTCTGGTTGGATGCCACACTTCTTTTCGTTGTACTGTACTTGTGCTGCATGATGACAATCCATTTGATTCTAATCTAAAATGTTGGCCAACAGCTCAATAAGCCAACTGTGTCCATCTTCAAAATCCTCAACACCTCCTATTTTTACATGCACCACTGCTGCCATCTGCTGGTGAGACCGAGTTAAGACAGGGACACGGCAAGTTCATCGTCATCATTTTATTCAAATGTTACGGCCAAAAATAACTTCCATGTTGTCCAAGATGGGAATATAAAAATAACTTCCATGTTATCCAAGATGGGAATATAAAAATTACTTCCATGTTATCAAAGATGGGAATATAAAAATAACTTCCACGTTGTCCAAGATGGGAATATAAAAATAACATTCTTTGACATCTTTTAAAAAATAACTCATGTACCAAAAGCAAGCTCCGCCCCTTCGACACACATTGATATGACCGCCATACTATGTTCACCCCAAAATAATGACAAATCTCTTCTGCAAAGTCTTCACATTAATGTCGGCTAAGCTACACCGTTTCCTGCCAATCTCATTACACACAGAAATCTGCAGAGCTTTTGAAAATAAAAATACGCCTACAGTGTTCCTCCATGTTTAATGAACCATTCAACATGGCGTTAGTACAGTAAGTACAGTAAATGACAAGAGAACATTCAAAATTAAACCTAGGACACGGGATGAGCCACGACGGGTAGCTAACAGAAATGAAGGGCTGAGACGACGAGGAATGTATTAAACCGGTGGTACTCAACCCGTGGCGTCGGGACCGAGAGGTGAGCCGGGAGAGCGTTCAGGGGTCGGACCGAGAGAGTGTTGGGGGT
The DNA here is from genome assembly GCF_963971535.1 of Notolepis coatsorum. NCBI lineage: Eukaryota > Metazoa > Chordata > Actinopteri > Aulopiformes > Paralepididae > Notolepis > Notolepis coatsorum. Next base: position 177,534,339 of record NC_140171.1, on the reverse strand, counting down.
CGGACCGAGAGAGCGTTGGGGGTCGGACCGAGAGAGCGTTCCAACGGGGGTCAGAGGGGTCGGACCGAGAGAGCGTTCCAACGGGGGTCAGAGGGGTCGGACCGAGAGAGCGTTCCAACAGGGGTCAGAGGGGTCAGGACCGAGAGAGCGTTCCAACAGGGGTCAGAGGGGTCACGACAGAGAGAGCGTTCCAACAGGGGTCAGAGGGGTCGGACCGAGAGAGCGTTCCAACGGGGGTCAGAGGGGTCAGGACCGAGAGAGCGTTCCAACAGGGGTCAGAGGGGTCGGACCGAGAGAGCGTTCCAACAGGGGTCAGAGGGGTCGGACCGAGAGAGCGTTCCAACAGGGGTCAGAGGGGTCAGGACCGAGAGAGCGTTCCAACAGGGGTCAGAGGGGTCACGACAGAGAGAGCGTTCCAACGGGGGTCAGAGGGGTCAGGACAGAGAGAGCGTTCCGTCGGGGGTCAGAGGGGTCAGGACCGAGAGAGCGTTCTGACGGGTGACTTAACTTTTAAATGCTGTTTTTTATTATAGGAAAAAAATCTGATCCAATATTTATGACTTAAAACCAATTTCCGACAATTAGTTAGACTTTAAATAAAAAAAATCTATTTCTTGATTCTGAAAATGTTTTTCATGGATGAACAAAACGTTCAATACGAATGGTTGATTTTAATTTCAAGGACTTCCAGGCCTCGACTTTAAAAAAAAAATTATCAAGCACTTTAACTCATTCAGCGCCAGGGGTCGCTGTCTACCTTCTGGGTAGAACGCCATCGCTGTAAGTCAATGGGGAGACTGCGAAACTTGCGAGTGCTTAAAATATATCTTAGCCATGGGTCTAATAACACCGTAGATTGTCAGTGAGTTGCTTCTGGTCAACACGCAAAAAACAGATTGTACTTTCATCCGTACATTTCCGTTTTATACCGTTGAATACGAGTATAGTTTGGGTGATTCTTAGTAATCCCAGGAAAAGACACGATAATAGCCCTTTAGTGAAATCCACTTATTATTACGTTGTTATTTTTCGCCTAATTATCTAATCTTCCTGAAATCAACGCTAGATTATCGTTATTATCCTTCCTCATGCACCCATGATGTAATGCAAAAAAAATAATCCAATTATCTGATCGCCATTCCAAATACTGCTTGCGGAGGTCCGTCCCACATTGTCCGGCATTGCATATGAAGGGGGGGGGGGGGGGAAGCCTCGTAGATGTATCGTTGTAAACGCTCGTCCTGCCGGAGTATTTAAACCCCGCCTGCACGGCTCAGATCGGCCCGGAAAAGAAACGACATTGTTTCTAATGGAGTGCAATACCGGCTGGAAGGGGGCGGTATTTGCCCTTTGCGAGCTCAGACCCATTCCCAATGATAACATCAGGCTGGATGGATGAAACATTTATGGATATAGCTAATAAAATAAATAACGATTAAAACCCGACCTTTCTCGTGATTGGCGCTCAACGGTTGGCGAGTTAACCCGACTTTCCTCGTGATTGGCGCTGAATGAGTTGAGCACTTCAAGGACCTTGTGCAAACCCTGCCTACCGTGCCGCTGGCTGGGAAGACAGGAGCACATGACCACAGAACCATTCAAGACAGCACTAGTCCAACGGTTGGAACACGGCCTTTAGGAACGGATTTTATGCAGGGTTTCTTTCTGCAGAGTCCTAAATAGACGGTGGGCCGAAGGTTGCTAGAGGCTTCCGTTAGTGAAATGATTGATCTGGTTTTAGAGAGTATATGTTATTGTAATATGAACTACATAATATACTATAATAACACATTTCCGTTTGTTGGCAACGGTTTTTGGGTCATATCTTTATGAAAATGAATGTGTTGATAAGCTAAAAACTACCTACGTTTGTGAAAAGGGGCGTTGCTGCGGAACCAATCAAAACGCGTTACAATGTCAAGTGACTTGATTTCTCCCAATGACATTCCTCCAGCTCCGGAACTAGGACGTTTTGATTGATTGAAAACTTTATTAACAGATTGCAGAATGGGTACAGTACAGCTCAATACATACAATTGTTAAGGGGATGCAGACCAGAGAAAGACTTTCGTCTTGTTTACATCAGGGTCCCCCATTTTCAATTCATCGTAACATATATGACATACAGATAGACAGTACTGCTACATCTATACATTTATGACATACCAGATTTGCAAATACAGTACTGTTTGTGATACAAAAAGAGTCCAGAAAAAAAAGAGTATATACATTTGACATAGAAACTGTACATTGGACTTCCGGTTTTGAGATGGGTGGATAGGAGACCACTGAAAGAGCTCCCGGTCAAATAACTCGAGAAAGGGAAGTAAAACCGTCTAAAACAGAATAAAAGGTGAAAATTCAAAGATATAAGAGAACAGGAAGGATGTGCACGAGAAAAAGTGAGAGAAATAAGACCCCAGAAGACGTACAAACACCGGAGTAAAAATCTAACCTCGAGGAAATGACTGAAGTAATGGCTCAGGCGAGCGTGACGCAGGGAGGCAGGGAAGGAGACCCCGTGGAGCCCGCCTGGTTAACAAGAATACAAACGACCATGCTGGCTGGGCAGGAACTACAAGCCAAGGCTAACCGAGAGCTACAAGCTAACGTGCAGGCTAATGCAAAGGCTATTCAAGCTATACAAGATAGCATACAAGTTAGCACACAAGCTAACACGAGGAACGTGCAAGCTAGCGCGTTGGCTAGCCAACAAGAGTTACAAACTAGTATACAAGCTAGCGTGATGGCTAACCAGGCGAGCACGCAGAATATCCAAGACAGCATTGATGGACTGAGGGAAGAGTTGAAGAGGGGACAGGACGAACTCAGAGGGGAAATGGATAAAGGACTCGAGGCAATGAACGGAAAAATACAAGAGCAAGAGAAAGACATAAAGATGTTGGAAGAAAGGACGGCCGATACGGAAGAATGGAATACAGAAATGCATGATATTCTGAAAGAGACGCTCGAAAAGAACATGCTGAGAGGAAAGCTAATGGACTTGGAGGGGAGGTCGAGGAGAAACAACATACGAATATGGGGTCTGAAAGAGGGGATGGAAGGAGATTTGATGGTCAAATATGTGGACAGCCTGATTCGAAGAGAATTAAAAATGACAGCCCTCGACAAGACAGGGATTCAGAGAGCGCACAGGACTTTGGCGCCGAAGCCGCGGGAGGACAAACCACCGAGAGCAGTTATAGTAAACTTCTTGGAATTCGAGGTGAAAGAGAACATTCTTAGAACAGCCTGGCAGAAGAAGATGGAGGTGGGGGGACAGAGAGTTACTTTTGACCATGATTATGCAACGGAGGTGGCGGTAAAGCGTCGGAGCTATGTTCAGATAAAAAAATCTCTGAAGGAAGGCGGAATCAGATTTCAATCACCAATGACCACGCTGAAGGTTCATTGGAAGGAAGGCGCAAAGGTGTACGGAGACGTGCGGGAGGCGGCGAGGGACATGAACCAGAGAGGATGGAAGGTGCCGGGAGGAGGAGACGAGAGACCTACGCTGCTGCAGAGGTTGGAGAAGGCGAGGAGATGGACCAGGGTCGGCGGGGGACGAGGAGGAGACGAGGAGAACGGGAAGGTGAAGGGGATCTGATTTAAAGCAGATCAACTGAGAAGAAGGACGCAAGGACACGGAGAAAGGGGGCGGAGAGGAGAGGAGACGGTGATCAAAGGGTGGATGAGTACAATGCACACACACAAAATAGATAGTGAGAAGATAGTAATGTACATGAGATAATTATAGGTAGACCAAAATTTAGAAAGGAAGGCATAGAGATTCGAAGCACATTGGACTGATATACGTATGACGCACATAATGCAAGAGAGTGAAAACATGAAAGAGACTTGTTAGGCAGGAAGAATGTGACAAAATACATGGGGGATAATTAAACCGAAAGTGATAAAAAAAAAAAAAAAAATGGACTTGTGCATTCAAGAGATATGGAGACGGACATTAAAGGGACTCAGGAAAACACATGTTGCATAACACAGTTAGACGGAAACATGAAAGTGACTAAAGCGGAGCTTTTTGACTGGGAGCTCGGTCAGACCACACACAGAGCTGGACATATATAGTGCGCTCAATGTAGCCACTAGGGGGGGCCCTCTCACTAGGAGAGCCACTACTCCCCACCCACCAGCGGGGAAAAGAGGGGAACGAATAGGACCCTCAAATGCCATGGAAGTTCAAAGAGTGAATTTTGATGTTGATGTTGATGTTTATTATGTAAATATGTATGTAAGTCAGAAGGAGATAGCAGAGGCTACAACCACAAATATTATTTTATGTGACATGGGTAGAACGGGAGAACAATTGGAAAAGAAATATGACACAAGTTAAGGGTGTAAAGATGATGTCGTTAAATGTGAATGGTATGAATAACCCGATAAAGAGGAGTAAGGTGATGACGAAACTTAAAAAAGAAGAGGCGCAGGTCATTTTCTTGCAAGAAACACATCTTATATCACAAGAACATGAAAAGCTGAAGAGATTCGGGTATGAAAACCTGTTCTATAGTTCTTTTAAACAGAACCTTAGAAGAGGAGTAGCTATACTAATTAAGAACACAGTGAAATTTGAGATGATCAAGGAAATAAGGGACAAGGAGGGAAGGTATGTGTTGGTCAAGGGGAAAATGGAAGGTCAAATGGTAACACTAATAAATGTATATGCTCCACCGGACAGTGAGAAATATCTATTTGAAACGATCTTTGATATTATAGCGTTGGAAGGGGAGGGGGTCCTGATCTGTACAGGTGATTTCAATGTGGTACTGAATTATGACATAGACACGACTAGCACAAAGAAATGGAGGACAAACATTAGCAAATATATGAATATACATATGGCAGAATTAGGAATCATAGACATATGGAGAGCAATGAACACGCTAGATAGAGAATATACGCACTATTCACACCCGCACACAACATATTCAAGGATAGACTATTTTCTCATGACAACAGGGGACAGATATCGGGTGGAAGAATGCAGGATAGGAGTGACGGATATTTCAGATCATAGCGCAATATATCTGACAGTAAATCTTAAAAGTAGATGGAGGAATACAGTTTGGAGACTGAATGAATGAATGAATGAATGAATGAATGAATGAAAACTTTATTTAACAGATTGCAGAATGGGTACAATACAGTACGGCTCAATACATACAATTGTTAAGGGGATGCAGACCTGAGAAAGACGTTTGTCTTGTTTCCATCAGGGTCCCCCATTTTCAATTCATATAGACATTTATGACATACACAACATACATGACATTTATGGCATAGGGACATATAGGTATTTAGTACTGGTACATTTGTGACATAACGGTATTCAAATATACAGTACTGTTACCCCTAGATCCTGACAGAGTATATACATATGATGGGGAGGGGACTGTACATTAGGAGGGGGTGGGTGGGTGGGAGGGAAATATACATACGGCGGGGAGGGAATATATACATGCGGTGGTGAGGAGACTGTCTATTAGGAGGTGGTGGGGGTTTTGGGCATTTACGGTGGCCAGTTTCGAATTGCAGCCTCCCGTAGGTGCTCTTTGTAGGACTATTGAACAACAAAGGTTTGGTTAACCAGGTGAAGGAAGACATAATTAGATATAGAGAAGAGAACGATAATGGGGAGGTAGATCCAAACATTTTATGGGATGCACTAAAGGTAGTAATACGGGGAAAATTGATAGCAAAGACGGCATTACTCAAGAAGGCTAGAATAGGGACATACCAGCACTTGATAAAGAAGCTGAAAGAATTAGAGAAAGAAAACAAAAGCTCAAAGAACCAGAAGACACTTAGAGAGGTTAAGGAAGTTAGAAGACAGATAAACAGGGAGCTGCTGTCAGAAATAGAGAAGAAAGCTAGATACATGAAACAGACATACTATGAAGGGGGACCAAGGGCGACCAGACTGTTAGCTAGATGAATTAGGACGCAACAAAAAATAAACACAATACATACAATAAGGGACACAAACACAAACAAAATACTGAGAGAACCAGCGGAAATAGAGAAGGCATTTGAAGAATATTATAGGAAACTATACACACAACCGATAGCGACAGGGGAGGAGGAGATAGAAACATTTTTAGAAAAATTGGATTTACCATCAATAGGGAAGGAACAGAATGGAACATTAAATGCAGAAATCACAGAACAAGAAGTGGGGAATGCGATCAGTAGGGCAAAGAGTAGTAAGTCACCGGGTAGCGACGGATTCCCCTCGGAATTCTACAAGACATTTAGGCAGGAACTGAGCCCCATGTTAGAAGCAGCATTCAGACACACAATGGAAAAAGGCACAATGCCACCTTCATGGAAAGAGGCCATCATTACTACAATTCCAAAAGAAGGGAAAGATAGAGAACTGTGTAGTAGTTTCAGACCTGTGTCCATACTTAATGTAGATTACAAGATGTATACATCAATAATATCCAAAAGATTTGAGACATTTATGACAGATATAATAGACGAAGACCAGACTGGATTCATTAAAGGAAGGCAGACACAGGATAACATAAGGAAGACAGTGCAGATAGTAGAGGAGATACAAAAGGAAGGAGGGAGTGCAGTATTAGTTAGCCTAGATGCAGAAAAAGCCTTCGATAGTGTAAGCTGGTTATTTCTATATAAAGTATTAGAGAGATTTGGATTAGACAAAAACGCTATGAAAACAATTAGGGCATTATATCAAGAACCGACGGCTAGGATTAAGGTGAATGGTAGTCTGACGGACCGGATTAAACTAGAGAGAGCTACCAGACAGGGTTGTTGTCTTTCGCCGACGCTCTTCGATGTATTCATCGAACCACTGGCCCAACTAATTAGACAGACCAAAGACATCAAAGGGGTGGAGATAAGGGGGACGGAACATACATTGGGATTATTCGCAGATGACGTGATAGTATATATGAGACAACCAGACACAAGCTTCCCGACACTGATGGATCTGCTGACAGAATATGGATATTACTCAGGGTATAGACTTAATGTGACAAAGACACAGACATTAGCACTGAACTACACACCAATGATAGAGATCAAAGAAAAATACAAAATCAAATGGGACATGGACAGGATCAAGTACCTAGGGGTGAACATCACAAGAGGGGGGGAGGGGCTATACGATGCAAACTATACACAGATAAATCAGAAAATCAAGAGAGATCTAGAAAGATGGACGGTGATGCCCCTAGATTTCAGTTCAAGGATCGAAATCATTAAGATGAACATATTACCAAGGTTACTATACCTATTTCAATCCCTACCTATATTAATACCACAAAAACAATTTAGGGAATGGGATAGACAGATATCAAGATTAATTTGGGGGGGGGAAAGGCCAAGGATCAGATATGTGACTCTACAATTACCAAAGGAGAAAGGAGGGATGGCAGTACCCAGTTTAGAAAGCTATTACTATGCAGCACAGCTTAGAACAGTAGCATGCTGGTGCAATGTGAACTATGAGGCCAAATGGAAAGATATAGAAACCAAAAGAGAGGGATTCAAAGTGCAGGCACTGATAGGAGATAGGGAGCTGTTCAGAAGACAGGAACAACTACTAGATCCAATTACCAGATTCACTATAAACATATGGAACACAATAGTAAAGAAATACAAGCTAGAAAAAGAATCTAAGATACTGAGATGGATAGCACACGACAACAAATTCAGACCAGGGATAGAAGATCATGGGTTCAAGAGGTGGGAACGGGGGGTATAACAGCAATGTGCACGATGACAGAAGGAGGGGAGATGCAGACTCTACAAAAATTGAAAGAAAGATACGGACTAGAGAATAGGGACCACTTTAGATATTTACAGATTAGGGACTACTATAACAAGGAAATAAAGCAAGATAGAGACAAAGAACAGAATGGGGTAATTAAGATAATGGTAAAGTCATACGAAGGACGGAAGGGGAGGGTGATATCAGCACTATATCAGGCAATAATGGACAGTAAGGGAAATACAACATTGTATGTGAAAGAAAAGTGGGAAAGAGAGTTGGAAATAGAGATAACAGAGGAGGAATGGTATGACACGTGTAAGACACAACAAACAACCACAGGATCAAGGATATGGAGGGATTTTGGGTGGAAAAATATAATTAGATACTTTATAACACCAGAAATACAGGGCAATTACACACCAGCAAAGAAAACATGTTGGAGGGAGTGTGGACAGGAAGGGGCGAACCATACACACATATTCTGGGGATGTCAGAAGATAAGGCACTACTGGGAAGAGATAGGAGGGATAATAAATGAAATAATAGGATACGAAATACCCCAGGGAGGCCAAGTGTTGTATTTGGGGAATCTGTCACAGGAAGGAATCCAAGGGGAAGACAAATATTTGATTAAGATATTGATAGTGGCAGCCAAGAAAGCTTTAACTAAACTGTGGTACAAGGTAGAAGTGCCGACAAAGGATCAATGGATAGAGTTGGTAGAGGGGATACAGGAAATGGAGAGAATCACACATCTGCTGAGGCTGCAAGAAGAAAACACTGTACAACTGTACAAACAAAACTGTACATTGGAATATTGACAAGACCATACTTGGTCATTTACTGTACATTGGAGGGGGTTGTGTTAGGACATTTACAGGGGCCAGTTTCGAATTGCAGTCTCCCGTAGGTGTTTTTTGAGAGTAAATATTGCGTCTCGTCTGTTGACAACAGTGGATTTAGCTCTGCATCGGTAAGCTCTCAATTCATATACATTACTATTGAAATGCATTTTTACTTAACTTTACAGCATTATTCAAACGTGATAGGAAGTTATGAGTCATCAGCAGTTTATATGCAGTCCGTTTTGACTTCCGATTACACATTGGAAAATGTTGTAGCCAGCTCACATAGACTAACGTTACGTTAGCATTTTAACTTTCTCAGATAGCAATCTAACATTATGTTAGTGGAAATCAAACAACTCTAACCCAATACTAATAATAGTAACTTGTTTCACATTCTTGCTGTGTGTTACACTATGGTATAGCGGTCTGTGTTGTTGCCCGTGATGTTAGAAGTTTGAGGTGACGTTGTCACAACCGTTACATATGTACAAAATATACTGTCTCATAAATATACTCTTCCAATATATAAATATACATATAAATATATTGTTTTAGATGCTGTTGTCACTATGAATTACAAATGGGGGGCCCTGATGTAAACAAGACAAACGTCTTTCTCTGGTCTGCATCCCCTTAACAATAGTTTGATATTGGATGGTCCCTGTGCTGTTGTTTTTCTTGTTGTTTACTGTCTATCTGTATGTCATATGTTATGATGAATTGAAAATGGGGGACCCTGATGTAAACAAGATGAAAGTCTCTCTGGTCTGCATCCCCTTAACAATTGTGTGTATTGAGCCGTACTGTACTGTACCCATTCTGCAATCTGTTAATAACGTAATCAATCAATCAACATTCATAAATTATAACACAATAACAAGTGTGAAAATAACATGTTATTTATTTGAACAGTCAGAAAAAATAAATAACGCACATCCTCCGTTTGTTGGTGCTGAGCCAAACTGTAAAAACAGTAATACATAAGAACAAAGCGGGGCTCGCAACTCACTTGTAGTTCCAAGGTGATTTTAATAAACAAAAAAGGCAGTAGATGCAACGTTTCGACCTTACCGGTCTTCCTCAAGCATGCCATTGACTGTCCCTTTGAACCTAAACATCTTCTCTTCTGCACTTCTCCACTCAGCTCCAGTGGGCAGGATGGGAAGGCAGAGGAAGAGGGTGGTGACCGGTGAAGCTGCTCCCCTCCAGAGGAAAGAGGAGAATCCTGCTGCCTTGCACCACAAGGAGAAGAAGAAGGTTGACATGGGCAAAGTGTTCATCAACATCTCCATCGGCCTGTGCATCTTCAGCCTCGTCTGGTTCTTCTATGCCCTCTACATGCGCTCTGCCCTAGCTAAACAGGTGGTGACAATCCACCCCTCACCTCCTGTGCTTGACGCCAACAGCACCATGTCTGGGAAAATTTATGCCGCAATTCATATCTTACAAGAGATGCATTGATGTATGTGCAGGCTATTCTGCCTCCGTCTGATCAGTATGTAAAAATCACAAAGTTAGGGATATGGATGGGAATATATTTCACTGATTAAAAGAAAAACCAAAAAAAGAAGCAAAACTCATTCTGTCTCTAGTATTATTTGTTCATGCCAACTGTTTTGGAGATGAGGGTGGAAGGGAAGAAAAACAAAAAATGGTAAAGAGCAAGAATAGTTTGGTTTTCCATTATTGTTGATTAAATTGTAATGCATAATCTTTACATCTCTTACTTAATTTCTCCATTCAATCCCCAAGTTCCTCCTTTCTGTAGTGTTCGCTGTCTTTCTCAACACCTTTTTTGTTTGTTCATGGTCCGAGTTTAGGGGCAAGTGTGCCCCTAGTGAAAAAGCTTAGCGTACAGCCCTGTAGAGGTGTCCAAAGATATGCATGAGCAAACATTTAATTTAAATGTAAGATTACTAACAACGTTGACCACAAAACGGCTGCCCAACAAACGTATTTTGACTCAACATAATAACTAGATATCACACACAAAGAATTGTGTAGTCTCCCAACGCAGATCAATCAAGTTCACTTTAGACACACTCGGCCTGCCATCTAAAAGTCTTAAATATGATTTTGATATATATATACAGAACCTAGAGGTGCGAGCGGAGCGCTCACCTTCACACTGGTGTGTCTTGTCCTGTGTGGGTCAGCAGGTGTTTCTTCAGGCTACGTGACTCACTGAAGCTCCTCCCACACTGATCACACTGGTGGGGCTTCTCTCCAGTGTGGGTCAGTAGGTGTGTCTTCAGGCTACTCGACCGACTGAAGCTCCTCCCACACTGATCACACTGGTGGGGCTTCTCTTCTGTGTGGGTCAGCTTGTGTTTCTTCAGGCTACCTGACTCACTGAAGCCCCTCCCACACTGATCACACTGGTGGGGCTTCTCTTCTGTGTGGGTCAGCAGGTGTTTCTTCAGGGTACCTAACCTACTGAAGCCCCTCCCACACTGATCACACTGGTGGGGCTTCTCTTCTGTGTGGGTCAGCAGGTGTTTCTTGAGGGTACCTAACCTACTGAAGCCCCTCCCACACTGTACACACTGGTGGGGCTTCTCTTCTGTGTGGGTCAGAAGGTGTGTCTTCAGGTTACCCGAGAGACTGAAGCTCCTCCCACACTGTACACAGAGGTGGGGCTTCTCTCCAGTGTGGGTCAGCTTGTGTATCTTCAGGCTACGTGACTCACTGAAGCTCCTCCCACACTGTACACAGAGGTAGGGCTTCTCTCCTGTGTGGGTCAGAAGGTGTGTCTTCAGGTTACCCGAGAGACTGAAGCTCCTCCCACACTGTACACAGAGGTAGGGCTTCTCTCCAGTGTGGGTCAGCTTGTGTTGCTTCAGGTTACTCGACACACTGAAGCTCCTCCCACACTGTACACAGAGGTGGGGCTTCTCTCCTGTGTGGGTCAGCAGGTGTTTCTTCAGGCTACCTAACCTACTGAAGCTCCTCCCACACTGATCACACTGGTGGGGCTTCTCTCCTGTGTGTGTCAGCTGGTGTTTCTTCAGGTGCCCTGACTGACTGAAGCCCCTCCCACACTGTACACAGAGGTGGGGCTTCTCTCCTGTATGGGTCAGCAGGTGGCGCGTCAGGACCCCTGCCTGACTGAAGCTCCTCCCACACTGATCACACTGGTGGGGCTTCTCTCCAGTGTGGGTCAGCTTGTGTTTCTTCAGGTGCCCTGACACACTGAAGCTCCTCCCACACTGTACACAGAGGTGGGGCTTCTCTCCAGTGTGGGTCAGTAGGTGTGTCTTCAGGTGCCCTGACCGACTGAAGCTCCTCCCACACTCTTCACACTGGTGGGGCTTCTCTCCTGTGTGGGTCAGCTGGAACAGAAAACAAGGAGGGGTCAGACTGCTAGGAGCAGAACACAAGGAGGGGTCAGACTGCTAGGAGCAGAACACAAGGAGGGGTCAGACTGCTAGGAGCAGAACACAAGGAGGGGTCAGACTGCTCGGAGCAGCAGTCACCACTAGGGGCAGAGTGGGTAACATCTTAAAACAGGAAAGAAATAGCTCTCTGAAAGAGACTAGTGGACACACATAGTAAAAGTAGCCAGCTCACGGTGTTGTTCCATGTAGAGAAACAAAGCCACAGATGATGGACCTGGACCAGATAATTGCTGGTGATTATGATCACAATATTTCAGATATTGTCCTGCGTTGTAAAAAACCCCACATACCTGGTGCTCCAAACTGGATCAAACAAACACTTTAAATGAATTGCAGATACTATTTGACTAATGACCTTCTTTCACTTCATTACCTTGCAGGGGGGCGGGGCAGACGGGGTCCCAAAGGAAGTGCCTGGTTGAGAGGCTGTGGAGGGGAGGAGCCTCTCTGGGCGGATCTGTCCACTCGTCAGCAGCTGAAAGTACAGATCATTATGAATCCTCTTCAGGTGCTTGTGGAGGTAGATCTCAGAGGTGAAGGGTCCGTGTACGTTTTGATAGTTCGTTTTTCGTTTCAAAAGGAAAAACGGAAAAAAATACGGAAATACGAGGCGTTTCCTATTTCCGTTTGAAACCAAAATCGAAAAAACGGGGAAAAACTGAAATACGGACCTGTTTTTCGTATTTTGGTATCAGAATCAAATGAAAAAAGGAGTACATAATGGGCCGTGTACGTTTTGATAGTTCGATTTTCGTTTTTGATGTGAAGAATGGAGAACGGAACCACGTGACAAGTACATTTTTCAATGTAAAAGCCATGCACAATCTAACGTTAACGAATATGTATAACGTTATGAATAAATACATGTGTTATATTGACAAGGCTTAACCCGAGGTTCAATAAGATTCCTTTATTGACTTGTTCGTATATCTGCATCCATTCATGTCGCTCACGTCTGTCACGTTCAACTCGTGTGTGTGTCGCCTTCCTGGTGACGTCACAATAACAACGACAATCAAAGAGGTTCAAACCCGAACCTAATACATCACATCCTTCTCTTTAACATATTTTTTTACGTTAAATATTTTTCTCAAACAGAACTTAGTATTCTACCTTTGTTTAGCTTGAACTCTTGCAAACACGTCCTATTTCCCCAAAACAAACTTAACAAACATTTCCCAACTTAAATGTCTACTCAGAGCTAAGGTTGGGCATCGTTTGGATTTGAACGATTCCGGTTCCGATTCTCCATATCGATTCCTGTTCTGAACGATTCTCGATTCCGATTCTTTGAGCTCAGGTCACAGCTTATTTCGCAGGATTTTTTTTTTTTTTTTAACGTTTTAATTTTTTTTCATACTATTCACATTTTCAGTTGACTTGATACAGTTTAATTTGGTTGCTGTACTGTAACTAGGGTATTAATTAACAAAGTAAAAAAAAATTAATTTTTTTTTTTTTAAGAATCGAAATGCAGGTATGTTACTTCCGGTTCCAGAACCGGAAGTTAGGAACCGGTTCCTAATTAGAACCGGTTTTCGGTGCCCAACCCTACTCAGAGCATCCACCTGCTGTAAATGAAATAACAATGTTAGTCACAGACAACTTTCACTTTAAAGGATCCTGTAACTTAAACCCACTTGAACCATGACATAATGCAAAGCACTTAATGCGAAAACTTGAATATGAAAATACTCCAACAACATGCATATGAAAACACTCCAGTTACTCTCTGTATCTAGGAGGTAGTTTAACTGGTCTACCAGACCTAGTCTGATACGGCTGCGTTTCAGATTGTCCATCATGTGTCTCTGTTTGGTCTGCAACACCTGTGTTCTCTGCTGAACGTGTGCGTGTTGCCAGATTCTCTCGTGTCACAGTCCATGTTCTGGTAAGCATCCTGTTCATTTGTAGATGGAAAAGTTCTCTCCTCCGTTTGTCTCAGGTATTTTCTGTTTCTCCTGTACTGTCTCCCATCCGGTGTGCGAACCACATATGAACGCGGTTGGTCATGTTTGTGCAGGACCACGGCCGGCTGCCATGTTTCACCTCTTTGAACCCTGACGTTTTCTCCTGCTTGTAGGTCAGGCAGTCTTTTTGTTTGCAAAGTAGAGTTTTTGTTTCTCCTGTTTGTCACTCAACTGCCTACGCACGTATGTAGTTCCTTCTGGAGTGAGCAGTGATGTCCAGGCAGGCAGTTTTCCTTTCAGCCGCCGTCCCATGAGCAACTGTGCCGGTGATAGTCTTACACCTTCCAGCGGTGTGTTGCGATACTCCAATAGCGATATGTAGGGGCATTACTTCCTTCTGATTTCTTCAGCATATTTTTGATAGTCTGTACTGTTCTTTCTGCTTGCCCATTTGACTGGGCGTGACCGGGACTCGACGTGGTGTGGATGAATTCCCAGCTTTCTGCAAAGTCATTGAACTCAGCACTGGAATACTGAGGACCATTATCCGTGAAGACAACATCAGGAATGCCATGTCTGGCAAATATTGATTTCAGTCCGACAATGACACTGCCATTGGTAGTGTCTCTCAGTTTTGTGATTTCCGGGAACTTTGAGAAATAGTCCACACACAGCAGGAACTCAGATCCCTTATAATGAAAGAGATCACTCCCTACTTTTGACCACGGTCTGTCTGGTACTGGGTGTGGGAGCAACGGTTCTCTCTGATTGTTGTTCCTGTTCTCATTACATATGGCACACTGAGATACCATCTCTTCAATTTGTGAAGACATGCATGGCCAATGTAACTGAGGGGTTACAAAACCCTGACTGTATTAAAGATTGTGATAGATTAAACCACTGCTAGTTATGTACTTTAATTACTGGCCAGACAGTACATCTAATATATGGCAGACACTCATAATAACACGGCACTGACAAAGAAATATCATTTGAGGGTATTTATTATTATGCAGTAAATGTTACAGATATGAGAATTAGGGTCGCACTTGTATGGCGAAGAATATGCATAAATCAGTCAGTAGCATAAGTCAATGGGAATAGAATAATTCCTACGATGGGGTACTAGGCTAACGCCGCCTGGCGTAGGATGGCAATTATATGGGGGAAACGCTGGTACCGCTGGAGACAATGGGGTTCCTCCCAGAGTTGTAAGCTCTGGAGGAGAGAGGAATGTTCGGATACTCAGTCTGATCAATTGAAGAAGAAGGGGTTTCACGTACAGAAGCCAGTCCTTGTAATCCAAAGCTCAGCATCAAAAGCAATAACTGTAATCCAATTGCACGATAGCAATGATGATAGCCAGCTAGCCTCGGTCCATGAGGCCAGCCTGAATGTAGATCCTCAAGGTGGTTAAATCCAAACGACAGTGGAGATTAACGATGCTCTTCTCCAGGTAGTACGTTCCACAATCAATATAATCCAACCAATACTGGTTCTGCAATCGCCGCCGTCGGTTCTCCTGTGCACATGTCCAGTAGGTTCTCCGACTAGGCCTCCTCGTGTGCTGGTACCAATGTATTTAGTCCACGCGCACTGGCTAAGGTCCACTAGCTAAACGAACGAACTGCTGGGTAATGCGGCACACGAACGAACTGCTGTTGGCACGATACACAATAATTAACGACTCTTTACTTCACATTAAGCTAAGTCGAACTTGACGTTACTGCATTAAATCTGACACTTTTACTATTCACTTCGCACATGGTTCTCAACGCTCTGTTAGACGAACTGCTTCTCACTACATTAGAATCACACTGAACTTGATGAAC
The DNA here is from genome assembly GCF_963971535.1 of Notolepis coatsorum. NCBI lineage: Eukaryota > Metazoa > Chordata > Actinopteri > Aulopiformes > Paralepididae > Notolepis > Notolepis coatsorum. The sequence continues at coordinate 177,518,586 of NC_140171.1, read as the reverse complement.
AGCTACTGTTCGCACCTGCCGCCGTATATATACTTAAGTGGCTATCTAGTGCCGAACCTCAGTTCTCGTCTCGAATCAATGCGCTGTCTCCGGGCATGTTGCCCGGACTCGCCTTTGAACCTGACTTTGGGGGCTTGCGGTCTGGCGCCGATAGCGTCATCCAATAAGGAAAGCGAATATTACTAGGATTCAAACGCAGGCTTAAAGGGATATAACGTGTATATATAAATAATATACAAGGTATATAAAACAATAAATGTAGATTCTCAGCTTTAATCTGGCCCTTCACAACAGCCGCCTCCTAATTAGTCCGCACCTAATTAGTTAAGGGAGACAGATTAATAGTCCAGTCAACTGCTCAATATTTGTTGTGAGGAGTAGGGCAATCTACAAAGTCAGTGGGTCATGGTCGTCATCAGGGGAGTCAGGGATCTCCGGCAACTCTATCAGCTTCGCCACGGGTCGGGTGTAGGTCCGCCCTTGGACTATGACTTCTGCCGCTCTGACCTTCCCATCGGCACCAGTAATCACTTTGATTACGCGGCCGGCCGGCCACATAGCTCGGGGTAGTGACTGGTCTATGATCATAACGACTGTGTCCACCTTCAGGTTGTCCCTGTCCTTTACCCACTTCTGACGGGCTTGGAGGGACGGTAGGTAGTGGAGGAGGAAACTGTTCCAAAACTGGTCAGCCAATACCTGACTGTATCTCCACATTCTTCGGCCGTTCACTTCTTCAGGTCTGTACACCGCCTGTGGAAGGGCAGGGTCCAGCCGCCCCATCAAGAGATAGTTTGGGGTGACTGGGTCGAAGTCTGCTACATCACTTGAGACGTAACCGAGGGGCTTCGAGTTCAAGACGCCCTCGATCTCCGTGAGGACTGTCGTGAGGACTTCTTCCGCCACGGTCTGGGCCCCAAGCACGGCGTACAGAGCTGTCTTTATAGAACGGACTTCTCTTTCCCAGGTTCCCCCGAAATGAGGGGCGTTCGGGGGGTTGAACTGGAATTCGACCTGATAGGGAGTGAGGTGGGTCTTAAGTTCTGGGCCCATGGCCTGGAAACTCTCTCTCAGTTCTCTTTCTCCGCCTTTGAAGTTTGTCCCTTGATCGGACAACAACACACACAGGCTTCCCTTTCGGGATTTAAATCTCCGGAAGGACATGAGGAATGAATCCGTACTGATGGTCTGGAGGATCTCTATATGAACGGCCCGTGTGGTCATACACTTGTATACAATGCCCCACCTCTTCTCTGTCCCTCTTCCTTTCTTGACGTAGAGCGGGCCGAAGCAGTCCACGCCTGTGGAGTGGAAGGCCTTCTCGCCGAGTCGGAGGCGGCAGGGAGGCAGGTCGGCCATCATAGGTATACTGGGCTGTGCTCGCCACTTGCGACAGTCTAGACAGGTCCGTTGGAAGCGACGTACTGCTTCTCTCCCTTGCAGTATCCAGTAACGGCGTCGGATCTCAGCGAAGACTCTCTGCCCCCGCGTGGTGCACATCCTCGTCGTACTTCTTTATGATAAGCTCGGTTACCTTGTGTCGGCTGTTGAGGACGATAGGATACTTGACGTCATCCGTTAAGTCCGGGGCCCGTCTCAGACGACCACCCACCCTGATGAGGTCATGGGTGTCGAGCTCGGGGGCCAACGTGAGCAGTCGGCTGTCTGAAGGGATTGGCTTTTTCCCCTGCAGGCAGTCTAGCTCATCTGGAAATGAGTCTCTTTGGGCTCGCTGTAGCAGAAGGAGTGTCGCCTCTGCGTAGTTCGATGCGTCGATGTCTGTGGTGGGGGGAACCTCAGGGTGGTGCCACAAGAATGTCCTTTTCTGCGCACTCTCAAAGGTTAAGCAGTCGTCTATGTTAGGGTCTGTTGGAGCTGGGACGTGCGTCAGCCCGCAGAACATAGACTTCTTGATCTCTGCCTCCTCTTGACTAGCCTCCCGTGGTGTGGGGGTAGGCCACTCCTCCTCCGGGAGCTTGAGGAACTCAGGACCGTCACTGTAAATGTTGGGACGTGTGAGGTCGTCTAGAGACATCCCCCGTGTGATGACATCTGCTGGGTTCTGCTTGGTGTCAACGTACCTCCAGCACGCTGATCCTACCAAGTCTTGAATCTCGGTGACTCTGACTCCGACGAAGACTTTGTATCTACAAGAATCGGACTGGATCCATGTGAGCATAGTCATGGAGTCTGACCACAAGATTGTCTTCTGCACCGTTATGGTGAGTTCACGTTGTATCAGCGTGGCGAGTTGCGCGCCTACCAGAGCTGCGCAGAGCTCTAGACGCGGGATAGATTGTTGCTTGCGGGGGGCTATTCTTGAGCGAGCCAGGACGAAAGCTGTGTGTACTTCTCCTCCCTCCTCTCGGGCTCTCAAGTAAGCCACCGAACCGTAAGCTACTTCTGAGGCGTCACTGAAGACGTGCAGGTCCATCTGACACGTCTCCAGCCGCACTGTGGGTGGGAAGTAGCTCCGGCGAATGTTCACATTTTGGAGCGAGTCGAGTTCTCTCTCCCACTCTCTCCAGGTGGAAGCTAGGTGGTCGGGTATGGGGTCGTCCCAGCCCTGCTCCTTGTCCCACAGTTCTCGCACAAGCATCTTCGCCCGAGTGGTGTAAGGTAGGATACACCCCAGCGGGTCGTATTGGCTTGCGAGTGTTCTGTATACGCTCCGTCGAGTGGTCGGTAGAGGGGTCGACCTTCCCTGCTCCTGGGTCAGGGGTGTGTGCTTATAATGGAGCGAGTCTGTTTTGAAGCGCCAGACGAGGCCCAATGTCATTTCCTGTGCTTCACCTGGGGTGGTCGCCATCCAGGTCTCGCTGCTTGCTGCCTTTGTCTCTGGGGAGAGGCTGCGAAGTACTTGAGGGTCACTGCTGGCCCACTGCCTAAGGTCGAAGCCGCCTTTAATCAGGGAGGCTCGGAGCTTAAGTAGGATGGCTTCGGCTTCTTCTGGCGTTGATACGCTTTGTAGACAGTTGTCCACGTAGAAACTCCTCTCTACGCTTTGTCTGACCTCCTCGTCAGCTCCAGGGTCTTCGGTCACGTGCTTTTGTAGTGCGAACGTGGCACAGCATGGGCTGCATGTGGTGCCGAAGGGGAGGACCTCCCATTGATAGATGGAGGGTTGTTCATCGTCGATCCTCTCTCTCCACAGGAACCGCAGCAGGGGCTTGTCCTCCTCCATCAGTCGCACCTGCAGGAACATCCCTTTGATGTCACCGCTGATGGCCACCTTGTCTTGGCGGAAACGTAGTAGTACGCCGAGGAGGGAGGGGCCGAGTGTCGGGCCGGGCAAGAGCAATTTATTCAGGTTCTGTAGTCCGATCTGGTAGCTGCAGTTGAATACAATGCGGTTCTTGCCGTTGTGGTGGACCTTGTGGTGGGGCACGTACCAGGATTCAGTCGTCTGGTCTGCCTCTTGATTGTCAATTTTCTTGATATGTCCCGCTGTGATCAGTTTGTCGATCTCCGCACGGTATATAGTGGCTTGAGTGGGGTCTTTATCTAGGCGCCGCTCTGTGTTCAGTAGATAGCGTTGTGTCGCTTCTTTTGAGGCGTGGAGGGTGGGCATCCCCTCTCGCCTCAAGAGTGGAGTTGCGTATCTCATCACTCCGTCGACCTCGACCCTCTTTGTCTTCTGCTCGAGGAGAGCTATGGCATACGTGTCTTCCTTTGAACAAACTAGTTTCCGTTCGTTCTTAAAGGGCATCGAGTCTAATGTCCATAGTCTCTCGACGTGCTGCAAGAGGGTGGTGTCGTCTTCGCTTATCCTCGTGTAGAGGCAGCGGGTGGCTGTCGGTCGGTTGGAAGACCCGGAAAGGGGGCCTTGTAGCGTCCAACCCAGGCGGGTCTTGACCGCTGCTGGGCAGCCTCTGGGTCCGATGTGGACCTGGTCCGTTGGGACGATGAGGTCTGCGTGGTCGGATCCTATGAGCAGGGTCGGGGTGGCGCCGTCGATGAACGGTATAGGTAGTTGACGTAGGTGCACGTATTTCTCCATCAGCTGTGGGATGGGGTAGGTATAACGTGACAGACCTATGTCATGGCTTGTGAAGGCGTTAGTGATGCTGTACCGCTTCTCGGGCTGCTCGACCGCTGCTATTGTGAATGAGACGTTTTCACCCTTTATGGTCTTTAGGTCTCGCCGAATAGTACGGATTGTCATTGTTTCTTCGGTACCCCGCAGGCCCAACTGGGCTGCGGCGGAAGCGAGTCTTTTCAGACCCATCGTCGAGGACGGCGTAAGTGTCCAGGACCTTGTCCTCGTAGCTTAGGAGCACTCGGACCACCTTCAAGAGCACTCGGGAGCTCCCGCTCTTCGCAGGGTCTATATACATGACATTTACTCTCGAGCTGCTTTGTGGTACGGGTCTCCTCTTGTTGCTGTCGTGCAGGACCTCCAGGTGGGCGCCGTCGCACTTGCTGCATCTTTTCTTCAGGCGGCACTCAGCTGCCATATGGCTGCGCGCGCAGCGGAAGCAGCGGCGGTTCGCGTTGATCCACTGACTCACTTCGTCAGCAGTCAACTTCTTGAAGGTGTCACATTGAGACAGCCAATGTTCATTTTCACAGTACTGGCAGGCAATCTTCCACTTTCCCTTCGCGTGGGGGGTGTTGTGGTTCTTGTGCTGCGGCACTGACTCGGCCTGGTGCATAACTGTCACTGACCGGCGGTTGTCATTGAACCTCCGCGGTCCATCTCTAGGGCTAGAGCCACTCCACACGAATGTGTCCAATCGTAGACTACTGACCTCCCTGGCGAGGAAATCAGCCAGGTCTAGGAGGGATGGTTCTGGGCCGTTGGGGTCACAGTGGTCTTTCTGCCGCCGAAAACGCTCTTGACGGGCTGGAGGGAGCTTCTCCAGTATCCGCTCCACGTTGGAATTTGCATACAGTTCATATCTCCCCTTCTCCTTTTGTGACCCCAGCATCCCCACGAGGGATTGTACCTTGATAGAGAGGTCATCTAGTGCTCTATTGTCTTTGGCTGGGGGGAGGCGGTCGATATCTCGTATTTCTTGGATCACGTAATGCGTCCATAGCGCGCGTCGAGGGCCACTAGAGCATCTGAGTAGGGGGTTCTTGAGTTCGAATATGCCAGCGCTATGTTGTGCGCTCTGGGCACTTTGAGATGCTTGAGGAGGATGGCATATTTATAAGACTCGTCGTGGACATCGGACATTATAGTCTCTAAACACATGCGTAATTCTGTGTACTGTGCTCTGTCCTCGCTTGCTGTCCTTCCTCATCCTCCGCTAGGTCCTGGAGTCTTCTAGTTAGTCTCTCGGCGACGTAGGCCGGTTCTTCCCGTTGGCTGGGTCCCGTATAGACCGGTCGGGGAGGGGGCTCGGCGACGTAGGCAGGTTCTTCCTGTTGGCCGGGTCCCGTGTAGATTTGTCGGGTAGGGGAAGGTGCCCTAGACCTGTGTCGTGATGATCTCCGGGAGCTCCGTGTGGAGGAGGGGGGGGTCGCCCTCTGGATCAATTGTTCTATCATCTGCGCCTGCAGACGGTCTCTTTCCATCTCGCGCTGTGCATTGGCGGCATCGCGCTGTGCATTGGCGCGGTCTCGCTGAATGTTCTCTTCAACCTGGAGGCGCCTCTCTTCCAGTCTGATAGTCATCGCTGCGTCAGCCTGGAGGCGACTCTCTTCCAGTCGGATGCGTTCGTGCTCACTCTGTTGTTGAGCTTGGAGACGTTCGCGCTCCACTGCAGACTGTTCGCGCGCACTCTGTTGTTGCGCTTGGAGGCGCTCTCGTTCCGCTGCAGAGTGTTCGCGCTCACTAAGTGTCTGTGCTTGGAGACGGTCTCTTTCGGTTGATGCTGTCAGTGTGGCAATCAAGGCTTGTGCTAAGTCGCTGGTCAGCCTCGCTGGGGGATGACACTGATGGAGGTGATCGGGCGCTGACAGGACTTGGTGGGGACCTGTTCTCTTGGCGCGCTCCGAGGTCCATCTCTTGAGCGCTGCTTCTTGATTTCTCCCGCGCCCCGAGGTCCATCTCTTGAGCGCGGTACTCTTCTCTGGGGTGCGCGCCGAGGTCTATCTCGGGTGCGCTCTCTTGGGTCTCTTGCGTTCCGGGGTCTATCCCGGTGGCGCTTTCTTTATCCTGGGGCGCTCCGGGGTCTATCCCGGTGGCGCCGTCTTTCTCCTTTGGCGCTCCGGGGTCTATCCCGGTGGCGCTGTCTTGGGGTATAGTCACGTCATGTCCCGCTTGTTCCCCCCCGTGAGCTAAGTCAGTTTCGTTAGAACCCACTGGGGTCTCTACTGGTGGGGCCGACAAGTCGATAGGATTGGGCATGCTTAAACTATCAGTTTTATCCGTGCTTAACGTCTTTTTAGATAAGCTAGGAGGTAAAACGAAAGCGTAGTCCTCCAGGTGTGGAGGTGGCTGACGTTTGCGCCGAGGGCGCTCTAGTTTGGGAGAGCCGTCTGGAGAGTGTCCGCCGCTGGCCATATCAATATTAATATGATATTAAAGATTACTGATACCCTCCGACTCGAAGGACCAATTGTAACTGAGGGGTTACAAAACCCTGACTGTATTAAAGATTGTGATAGATTAAACCACTGCTAGTTATGTACTTTAATTACTGGCCAGACAGTACATCTAATATATGGCAGACACTCATAATAACACGGCACTGACAAAGAAATATCATTTGAGGGTATTTATTATTATGCAGTAAATGTTACAGATATGAGAATTAGGGTCGTGCTTGTATGGCGAAGAATATGCATAAGTCAGTCAGTAGCATAAGTCAATGGGAATAGAATAATTCCTACGATGGGGTACTAGGCTAACGCCGCCTGGCGTAGGATGGCAATTATATGGGGGAAACGCTGGTACCGCTGGAGACAATGGGGTTCCTCCCAGAGTTGTAAGCTCTGGAGGAGAGAGGAATGTTCGGATACTCAGTCTGATCAATTGAAGAAGAAGGGGTTTCACGTACAGAAGCCAGTCCTTGTAATCCAAAGCTCAGCATCAAAAGCAATAACTGTAATCCAATTGCACGATAGCAATGATGATAGCCAGCTAGCCTCGGTCCATGAGGCCAGCCCGAATGTAGATCCTCAAGGTGGTTAAATCCAAACGACAGTGGAGATTAACGATGCTCTTCTCCAGGTAGTACGTTCCACAATCAATATAATCCAACCAATACTGGTTCTGCAATCGCCGCCGTCGGTTCTCCTGTGCACATGTCCAGTAGGTTCTCCGACTAGGCCTCCTCGTGTGCTGGTACCAATGTATTTAGTCCACGCGCACTGGCTAAGGTCCACTAGCTAAACGAACGAACTGCTGGGTAATGCGGCACATAGGCCTGCCACGATAACACATTTTGCTGGGCGATTAATTGCCCCCGAAAATATCGCGATAAGCGATATTATTGCGACCGGTTAGAGAATTTTTTTTTGAGAAATTTATTTCCCAAAACTTTTATTTTGAAGCCCACCGCTCCGTCTTTTCCGGTGTTTAGACTTTTATTTTGAAGCCCACCGACCGGACCGGAAGTACTGTTGTTATTATCCTAGCGGCACCGCCACCTATGAGCGGCCAACTTGTCTCGTCCGGTTGTGTTTTTGAGCTAATGATAAAACAAATATTGAGTTTGTTGGTGAACAACTAACTTTAGGTTAGTTTTAACGTTAGCTACTAACGTTAGATGCAGCTACTACAGGCAATCAACGATGAGGAGGAAGCGTCAAAGCAGTATATAATAGATTAGCTGTGGCGCGTAGGCACTGCAGCACGACTCGAAACTACCTACTACGTTATAATAAATGAATTCATGTTTAACTTGTCCCCGTGTCCAGTCCTTTGACTAGCCCCACCCGTTCATTGTAAACAATGATGCATGTAATTGTATTAACGTTATTCTGTGTTGTAGCTATGCTATACGTTGTATTTCGTTTGTTAGCTAATGTTGTTAGCTTTGAATGAGAATCAACACTCGATCTTTCATCTTTATTTAGCAGTCCAGTTTCTCCGGGCAGTAGCGAGTAACTACTTGGGTCTAAAAATAGCTAACGTTACACTATAAATAACGCTACTTGGTTAAAAGGAGCAACACCATTGAGAAATGTAGTTAAGCTATATGTGGCGTTGCTACTGCCCCACGGAGCTCCCTTGCTGTGCTCTGTAGTAAGGCCAGCGGCCCCCCACACGGACAGTGACTGACAAGGCGCAAATAGCAATTAATCGCGCCCGTCAAAATCATTGCATTACTTTTAATTATCGCGGCAATTAATCGATTTATTGCTTATCGCGGCAGGCCTAGCGGCACACGAACGAACTGCTGTTGGCACGATACACAATAATTAACGACTCTTTACTTCACATTAAGCTAAGTCGAACTTGACGTTACTGCATTAAATCTGACACTTTTACTATTCACTTCGCACGTGGTTCTCAACGCTCTGTTAGACGAACTGCTTCTCACTACATTAGAATCACACTGAACTTGATGAACAGCTACTGTTCGCACCTGCCGCCGTATATATACTTAAGTGGCTATCTAGTGCCGAACCTCAGTTCTCGTCTCGAATCAATGCGCTGTCTCCGGGCATGTTGCCCGGACTCGCCTTTGAACCTGACTTTGGGGGCTTGCGGTCTGGCGCCGATAGCGTCATCCAATAAGGAAAGCGAATATTACTAGGATTCAAACGCAGGCTTAAAGGGATATAACGTGTATATATAAATAATATACAAGGTATATAAAACAATAAATGTAGATTCTCAGCTTTAATCTGGCCCTTCACAACAGCCAATATAAAATGTCTCTCCTTGCACTTAACAATTCCTAAGTGTGACTCATGGATTTTGTTAATAATTTCTTGTCTCAACTGCTGCGGAACAATGAGCTTCGCTCCCTTGAACATCAGACCATCTGCGTGTGAGATTTCTTCTTTAAATGTCCAATAGGGTTGAATTTCCTTTAGCACTTCTGTCTTTCGGCCATCCCTTGAGTGTGGTTTCTTTTAGTAGCTGCATTTCGGGGTCTTCTGCCGTTGCTGTTCTGAATGTGTGCAGTTTCTCCTCTGATATCGGCAGCTGCAGAGTGATCATATTCACCTCCAAGTCTTTCTCCAATAGATCTTCTTTCTGCTCTTTCAGGAACGCTCGACTTAGAGCATCTGCAATATGAAGTTCCTTGCCTGGCCTGTAGGTGACTTTTAGGCTGTACCTTTGCAACCTAAGCGGCATTGACTGTAGCCTCATAGGAGCTTGGTGTAAAGGCTTTTTAAAGATGCTCTCCAAAGGCTTGTGGTCGCTCTCAACGTGTATGCTTTTTCCATAAACATACTGATGGAATTTTTCACATCCATAGACTATAGCAAGTAGCGCTTTTTCTATCTGGGCATACCTGCGCTGACAGTCAGTGAGAGACCTAGACCCAAAAACTACAGGTTGCTCATCTTGTAGTAGGACCGCTCCGAGGCCTTCTGAGCTGGCATCTACTGACATAGTCACTGGTTTGTTGACGTCATAAAACTTCAGGGTTGGAGCACTAGTGACCAGCTGTTTGATTTGTTCAAAACTCCTCTTTTGTGGTTCCTCCCAGTGCCACTCTGTCATTTTCAAGCAGCTTCCTTAACGGTGCACTGACATCTGACAGATTTGGTATGAACTTGGCGAGATATTGAACCATACCATTGAACCTGAGCAGGTCCTGTTTGTTCTGTGGTGGGGGTATTTGTGTCACTGCTCTCACCTTCTCCCCATCTGGTTTCAGCCCACTGGCGCTGAGTATGTGTCCTATGTATCTTATTTCACTTGTCCTGACAGCGCACTTGTTCCTGTTCAGTTTCAAGTTGTATTCCCTTGCTCTGTCTAACAGTTTAAGCACCCTGTGGTCGTGCTCTTCCTTGGTGTCTCCCCATACAGGCATGTCATCTATGATGTTTACGACACCTTCTAGACCTTCAATCATCTGCGCTATTGCCCTTTGAAACACCTCTGGCGCAGATGAAATACCAAACGGTAGACGTAAGAATCTGTACCTACCTATGGGAGTGTTAAAGGTGCATAGCTTTGAACTTTCTTCGTCAAGCTTTATTTGCCAAAAACCCTGATTAGCGTCCAACACTGAGAAGAACTTGGCGTTTGGCATACGGGAAACTACTTCCTCCACAGTGAGCAATGGGTAATGCTCCCGTTTAATAGCTTCATTTAAGTCCTTAGGATCCATGCAGATTCTGATTTTATTTGGTTTGACCACAGTCACCATACTGTTAACCCACTCAGTTGGCTCAATCTGCCTTGTTATTACCCCCAATTTCTCCATGCGCTGTAGTTCCTCAACTACCCTGTCTCTGAGCGCGACTGGGAGCATGCACTACAGGTGTAACAGTGGGGTCAACTTGAATATGATGCTGACCGGGTAAGCAGCCCAGTCCACTGAACAGATCATCATAATCCTTAAGAATGTCACTTTCCGGTTTGACGACAGTATGTGACGGTCGCATCTGTCACAAGCTCTCCGCTCCATTTTTTGTTAATTTAGCTTAAAAACCTACTTTATACAACACTAATGTGTTTAAACCTCGACGTATATATTAACTAAGACCTTCAACTAACTATATCAACAGTGAAACGCAGCATGCCAGCAAAGAAAGATAACTCAAAAAGCCGTGAAGCAGATTCTCCAACGGCAGACGGTGCGGTGACACGTTCCACAGGGAAGGGAAAAGCAGACGCTATTGAGAATAAAAAGCCAGACAATAGCATGGATTCTAACATTCATACGACCTCAGCCGAGACAGTCATGGAGAGTATTTCACCCGACTTCAAAACGCTGATGACAGCTATGATGAAGATCTTAACCGACAAGGTTAATGATATTGCTAAAGCTGTGGAAAGAGCCAAGACTAATGCTACCGCATTTAAGATAGCCATAGAGGCTAAACTTGAAGATATCAAGACACAGGTTGTAGCACAATCCGATCGCATAACGGCGGTTGCAAATACTGGGATCGAATACTCACGGAAGCAATAGGAGAAGAATAAGGAACTATCTGAAGCTATCGCCGAAGTATCGAAGGAAATGCAACTGGAAAACAAACAGCTCCGGCAGATGATCCATGACAACAAGGAGGAAAACTTGATCCATCTGCTAGAAATAGAACGGCACGCCCGCAGATTCAATCTCCGTATAGTGGGTTTGGATGAATCAGTCAACTGCACAGATGACAAGTTTGCTGCAGTGCTAGTCGAAATCCTAGGTTCTGAAATCCTATCTACAGAACCGATAGTGGACAAACGCTACAGAATTGGATCTGAAAACTATAATAACAACAAGGAAAGAGTGATAATTGCTAGTCTACGGGAAACTGCAACAAGACACACGATTATCAGGGAATCACGCAAGAAATGGGGGAAAACTGATGTACAAAGGGAAAAGAGCGTGGTTCTATGAAGACATGTGCAAGGAAGCCATAACTCTGCGGGCCCACTACAAGGGTGTAGTACACCGGCTATATGAGAAAGGTCTCCACCCCGTCTTACGGTATCCAGCTATTCTTTCCATAGTTGAGGGAGAAGGAAAGAGTTCGTGCTACGTTCGCTTGAGGCGGCAGAAGATTACATGAAGAATATAAAAAGTGGATGACAAGATTCATCTTTCATGGATAACTCTACAATTGCATGGACATCAAAAACGGCAACATACAAGCTTTTGACAACATTGAGAAATAAGTAATTTGATATAAAACGCTAAACACCATATATATATAGATTCACGGTAATATGCAGGTCATGATTTGAAACCGACCATTTTGGAACATTCTAGAATTTTCTATTCTATTTTTCTTACTTGAAGGCTATGAGTGAGTCATAACGGAATATTCTGGAATACACTGGATTGTTATTGTTCTATGCCAGTGGTTCCCAAACTGTGGTGCGCGCACCCCTTGTGGTGCGCGAGCGCCCTCTAGGTGGTGCGCGAGCGCCCTCTAGGTGGTGCGTGACATGAAAAGGCTAATGGTGGTAAAACATTTTTCTTTTTTTTTTTTTTTTTTTTACAATAAAATTTCATACAAATCTTAGTCAAACCTTTAGTATTATGGATATTAAACATACTGGCAGAGTATCGTCGTGAACATTTTAATTAAATAAAGAAATTCCCTATCCATAGTCGCCGTGGGAAGAGATAAAATAAAAAATTTAATCTGTGCACGGAGACCAGCAACAATTTTTTCTAACAGAAACCCATTGGGGGGTGCGCGAGCTAGGTCGGGAGGTGACAGGGGGTGCACGGCCAAAAAAGTTTGGGAACCGCTGTTCTATGGCACGAGGAATGTACTGGAACATTAAAACATCAATCTGCAAGTCACGAGCGGCTGACAGCACTCTGGAATACAATACCTTTTTCAATGATGGCCCCGTGAAATAACAACGATATGAGACTTGGTCATGAAATAGATGTGAAGAACAACGACCACCATAACAGATTAATGATCACGCATGACGGGGGACGATCTGCATACAAGTATTTAAAAATCGCCTTGTCGTTTAGATATGTAAACATGGAAAGGTATTTCAAAAAAAATAATTTAAGTAGATATTCCCGGATTATATGGGTTTTCGATATCTAATTCTAAACATCACTATTTCTTATTCTTTATTTCTTTATTCTGAAATGTTCTAACCAATAAATGTTAATAGAAGGTTTAAAAAAAAAGAAAAAAAGAGGTTTAAATGAGTATACCAATTGAGGTATAATTTTCATTCTGTTATAATTACATTAACGGGAGAGAGGCTTGGTCACAGGTGACATTCTATTAAATTAGAATTAAAAGCATAGATTCTATGGTATACATAGGAAAGCTTAGGATAAATTGCTCATTCTGGGCAGACCGGAGGTGCAGGAAAGGAAGAAGTTGTACGCAAAGGAGGTATCAAATAGGTACCTTGTACGACTCTGTAAGGGAGGGGGGATCAGGTTTTTTTTTGTATATATGTATGTTTTTATGCTCTGCTCTCAACAGGACCTCAACAGTGGGATGTAAATCCATTGTGAATTCGCACTACAGAAATATTACCAACAAATACAAATCAATATGTATAGATTATGGCTAGTTTGAATATAATGATCTGGAACACTGGGGGAATAAATAATCAACATAAACGCAAAAGCGTGCTCACATTGATGAAAAACAAACAGGTTGATGTGGCTCTCTTAAGCGAAACGCACATTTTAGTGGGAGACAAAGCTATGTTAACGGACAACACATACCATAACATTAGTCACTCTTCCTTTGGAACGAGAACCCGTGGAGTTGCTATAGTCGTGAAACGGAAATTGAATATTGAATTGAAGGGAGTATGGTCTGATGCAGATGGTCGGAAACCATAGCTAAGATTATACACAATAGGAAAATAGCGTTGGTAGCGGTATATGCCCCAAATCTATACGAAACTAATTTCTACACTGCACTCACTAGGGAAATGTTAAACCTTCCAGAATACTCATTTATAATTGGTGCAGATTTTAATGCCATTTGGGACCCTGGGTTGGATAAGTCTTATCCCAACTTTTCCAACGAACAAAAAAAGTTATCTAAAGCGTTAAAGGATTGGACAAAGAATACAGGTGTAAATGATCTATGGCGATCACTCAACCCCACGACCCGGAAGTACTCTTGTCGATCAGCAAGACATAAAACACTCTCCAGAATAGATTATGTTTTCGCAACCCCGAGACTATTTGATAACTATGAAGTAGGGGTGGACGGTATGGTCTAAAATGTATATCACGGTATAATTTGAAGCATAGACGGTAACGGTATATATCACGGTATCATCGTTTTTGATTAAAAAAAAATGTAATTTTATATAATTTTCTTTTTTTTATAAAATATATATATTATATAATTAGACTTGTACTTGTATTATCTGCGAGACATCGCCACCACGCAACAAGCTCCACTGTCTGTGTGTACTCTAGTAGCCTCCAGCTACGGCCAGGATTCCCCGGAGCTGCACCTGGACCTATACTCGAGTAGCCTCGAGCAGAGCTACGGCCAGGATTCTCCGGCGCTGCACCTGGACCCTATTGCTATAACGTTACTTAACTGTGCTCAGCAAGCCCTCAGCTCGAATACGCATCGAATCAGTGTTATAAGACATTGATATCAGGAGCCATCTGTAGCTACTGCTAGCCGGATATATAACGTTAATACAACGCCTCAGTGAATTATTTAGTTCAATGGGACATTTCGTTTTGAACAGTGAACTAACTTGCGCTAACGTGAGCTAACAGGAAGCATACACGTCTCTGCTAGACTTTGTGGAGCGTTTGTTGATGTCAGGAGCTATCGGTAGCTGGCCGACTAGATACCGTTCGGTTAGACAATGCCTCATCATGTATTAAACTAAAAGTGAATAGTTGACTGGGTCATTTTGTAACGTTAGCTCAGGGAGACGCTGCCGTCCTCCCGACAGCTCCCGTGTCCCGTCCCACTAGACTACTAGACCAGTGTTTACATGCGTGCGGTAGGGGCTGGCACGCCCACTGCGCGAAGCCTCCTAAATAACTTTTTCCAGTTCGCACATATCTATTATCTATGACTAATTCTATCTATTTTTAGGGGCAAATGCGAGTGAAATAGTCGCGCTGTGGTTACATGACGTCATTGCTATTTTAGAGCTGCCCTACCGGTTACACGGTATAGTCAAAATCCATACCGTAGAGCAAATTCATACCGTTTATACCGTATACCGTTTATACCGTCCACCCCTACTATGAAGTGGAGATGGTACCCAATGCATTATCAGATCACTGTTATTTACTCTTAAAAGGATAATTTGGTGTACTATCATCCCGAGCCCCAAGATGGCGCTTTAACACGACACTGCTGAATAACAAGGAATTCATTACACAACTCAAAGAAGCTCTTTCAGTATTTCTACTAGAGAATGTGAACTCGGGACCCTAGAATATTATGGATTTCGGTAAAGGGAATGATCAAGGATTTCACTGATAGCTTTTCATCCAAAATACGCAAGAATCGATGCTCAAAACTGGTGGAACTAGAAACGCTTTACTCTACGTTATTTACTTCTTTACAATATAACGACTCGGTTCGACTGGAATCTCAAGTTAATTTACTAAAAATAGAGATTAACGCCATTTATAAACAACAATCTGAAGTAGGGATGCACCGAATGGGAAATTCTTGGCCAAAACCGATACCGAAAATAGGAAACAGTTGGCCGAAAACCGAATGCCGAAAGGCCGAAAATGATTCATAGAATAGATTTTTTTTTACCAATGTTGTTCAGCTACCGGATTATAGAAAAATATATGATTATGGCAAAACTTTACTTAAATAATAAATAATCACTATTATGGGTCTTTTTGTATCACAAACAGTACTGTATTTGCAAATCTGATATGTCATAAATGTATAGATGTAGCAGTACTGTCTATCTGTATGTCATGTATGTCATATATGTTATGATGAATTGAAAATGGAGGACCCTGATGTAAACAAGACGAAAGTCTTTCTCTGGTCTGCATCCCCTTAACAATTGTGTGTATTGAGCTGTACTGTATTTGTACCCATTCTGCAATCTGTTAATAAAGTTATCAATCAGAGAGAGATAGAAAGAGAGAGAGAGAGGCGGACATCTGTGCTCTACTGAGTAGAGCTGCCGCGATTACCGCATTACCGCGGTATCGCTGTTACATCACGGCCACCGCAGAGTAGGCTGAATACCGCGTCACCGCTGTTTTTTATAATAATAATAATAAATTACCCTCCTCTCGTTGGGCTTGCGGCTCTGCAGATATACCCTACTCCTCCATCGAGGTTCCAAGCGACCCTATTGGGTACCAGAAAAGTCACGTGAAACATTGCAGACCACTGATTGGTCAGAAGAGAGACGCGTCACATAGAGCTGCCGCGATTACCGCATTACCGCGGTATCGCTGTTACATCACGGCCACCGCAGAGTAGGCTGAATACCGCGTCACCGCTGTTTTTTATAATAATAATAATAAATTGTCCTCCTCTCGTTGGGCTTGCGGCTCTGCAGATATACCCTACTCCTCTCTCGAGGTTCCAAGCGACCCTATTGGGTACCAGAAAAGTCACGTGAAATATTGCAGACCACTGATTGGTCAGAAGAGAGTCGCGTCACACGTTGTAGCGTCATGCAGTGTGTTACCACCAATCGGCAAGCGAGTATTAGGTTTTTACTTCCTGAATGTCAGCTCATCACAACACGGCTAATAACGTTAGCTTTAACTCTCCGCCGGAGTGGACTACCATCGCTCTTCAGGAGTACTAAACGAGACATAATGATTTTACTGTCTGCAACGAATGTTATAATAAAAGCCCTTCGTTCTATACACTTGTCTGATTGAAAACTTTATTAACAGACCGCAGAATGGGACAACTCAGCACGCTCTGAGCAAAGAAAGGAACTGAGATATGAATAGAGTATTGCTTGCCTTGATATGGTCCGGTAAATACGCTGATGTTATTGAACGTATAACTATATAATGTTAATGCCACCAAACGAATGCCTTTATTATAAAGTAGTAACTTTATAGTAATAATAATAAGAAAGGGTCGGGGGGGTTAGGGGTAACCACCCCTGCCCGCGACACCGAGTGAACTGCGCACGACCAGAGGGGAAACTTCGAATCCGTGTTTCACTTTCAATAACTAATGCGTGCTTGCCGAATCCCAAACAATATTCATGCTGCAAAGTCATCCTCTAAAGATAGACATTTAGACTAGAGGCAGGCTATATGCTATAAAGAGTAGACTACTACCAAAAAAAAAATGCATTCAAACTTTATTTTTTTTATTTTTTGTGTGCGTGCGGTAATAACCGCGGCGGTAGGAAATATTTTGCAAATGTGTGCGGTAAGGAAAACATCAATACCGCGGCAGCTCTACTACTGAGTGCACCTTTCTAGTCCCCAGATGAACGCGCTCTCTTGACTGTGGCACAGTAGACGCGCGACAGACAGCGTCAATGTGAGAAACACAAACCCTCCCCCTCTCGCTCTGAATAATATGCATATTAGATCACTCAGTGATTAACCGCGACGGGCATATAGTAAATAAGGATAAAGCATGTTAAAGATGCATTTATTGGACTCGTTGCGCGCAGAGTTTACATAGAAACAGCGCGACTCCCGAGTCCCAAGAGGAGGACTGAAGAGCTCACAGCGCGCATGCAGGGAGCGAAATTAACTTTTTGACTCACCGGCCAGTGGCAGGTAGATGGGAAGAATCTACCCGCCAAGCAGATTTCTTACCTGCCAACTTTTTTTTTATTAAAAAAATAATTAATATTATTTTATATAATTTTTTTTTTTAATAAAATATATATATTATATAATCATACTTGTAGTTGTATTATCTGCGAGACATCGCCACCTCGCTGTCTGCAAACAGCTCCACTGTCTGTGTGTATACTCGAGTGGCCTCCAGCTCCAGCAAGGACCCTAAACTCTACATTCAGCATGCAAAAGGATTCTCCTGCGCTACAGCTGGACCTATTCAGCAGCCCTCATGCGATGTAAGCCAGGGACTCGAATACGCATGTTGTAGGACATTGATGTCAGGAGCTATCTGTAGCTACTGCTGGATGGCGTTGGGACAACGCCTCAGTGAACTATTTAGTTTACTGCAACATTTCGTAGTGACTAGTGAGCTACCTAGCCAACGGAGGTATTATGCACTGGACTATTGCTGGAGCATTTGTTGATGTCGGGAGCTATCAGTAGCTAGCCGGCTGGATAACAATGCCTCATGTATTAAACTAAGTGAATAGTTGACTGGGTCATTTTGTAACGGTAGCTAACGTTATCTCACGAAGGTCCCACACTGACTAGACTAACGTCACGGTGACTGTTGGAGGCAATAGCCTCTGTTTACATGCAGCATACAGAAACAGGTGCGGGAGGGGTAGGGGCAGCAGTGCGCTGCGTGTCTGTGCTGAGACAGCGAGTGAGAACTCCGCTAAAGAATTGGATCATGATTTTCGGTTTTCACATGACTATTTGATTGCCCGCCACACGGCGGGCAGACCTCTCAGTGGGAGGCGCCAAACGTAAAAACTGAGCGCCAATGGCGGGTGGCAGGCTTTAGTTTCGCCCCCTGCGCGCATGTAATGACTGAATCCGCGTTTTGATGACATCATCACAACAACACGCGTTAGGTTACAGGTTGTTTCAGTGATATATTTTCGGTGAAAAAACTCTTTCGGCCAAAAGCCGAAAGGCCATTTTTGGCCATTTTCGGCCGAAAACTTTCGGTGGCCGAAATTTCGGTGCATCCCTAATCTGAAGTACAAATACGTAGCACAAGACAACAGCATAATAAACCTCTCCATAAAACAGGGACACGTCCCCAAGGACTTCAAAATTGCGAGGGTAACCCCTCTGCACAAAAAGGGCAGCAAATTAGACCCAGGCAACTACCGCCCTGTTTCTATTCTCACCTCCATCTCGAAAGTCATGGAAAAAATAGTCTACGAACAGGTCGAAAAGTACCTAGCGGAAAAAAATCTAATCTACGAATTCCAATCTGCAGGGCAGTACAGTGCGACATATATATCGCACGTGCTACAGCAACAGCGGTCTGTGCGATGGATGGATTTACTTCAATAGCACTGGTGCGATAGGGATTCGGTTCATATAGATACTCTTATTTTGAAAATCCTGTAGCGGGTCTCATTTCTGCCCACGCGCAGCTCCAGCTAGGCTCCGAAAGCTAGCAACGTTCAGGTGCATATGATACTCTTATTTTGAAAAAACTCTTGTGACAACTCGACGAGTCATATCCGCCCTATCCGTGCTTTTGCAAGCAGAGCAGCGCGTTGGTCGGTTGGTGCGCACTGCTGCGTTAACACAGCAGTGCGCCTACACGTCCCGAAATAAGTCTGTGGTGTTTTTTTTTATCGCAACGGGTCAAATGCATCTACATGCTTTGCACCGTCGCCATTCCTTTATGCGCACATCGCCCGAAATTAACGTTTATGTACCATTACAATCACTACAACGTTAGCAAGCTAACAAGCTAATCCTGATCAGAGGCAGAGCCAGCAGACACAGTGTGGACTGGGGAAAGGGAAATGGGGGGGCACTCTCTCCCCTTCCCTGTGTGTGTGTCAAAGCTTACCAAAAGCACGAGCAGTGAACTCCAAGACCACGTGACTGAACTCAAACTAGAAAGAAACAGACTAAGAAATGACGTAAACTCCATGATCAAAACTGCTAAAAAAAATTTCATCAATGACAAAACCGAGGAAAACAAAAATAAACCACGTGAACTTTGGAAATTACTCAACAATCAACTAGGCTGCAGTAAAAAACTCAAAACCAGGTTCTCAAACATAAACATAAAGACGGACAACACGCTCATCACAGACAAGCTGGATGTAGCCAATTACTTAAACACTTTCTTCACAAACATAGCCACAACACTGGTAAACAAACTACCCTCCCACTCAGGGCAGTATGGGGTAGAACACATAGTAGCATACTACAAGAACCTAGGCGTCCACAAAGACGACTTCAAACTGGAAATAGTAACTACAGATGAGGTACTCAAAAAACTGAGCGCCCTCCAACCAAACAAGGCCACTGGCCATGACAACATCCCCTCCAAATTCCTCAGAGACTCAGCAGCAGCCATCACCCCAGTCATCACACACATAATAAACCTCTCCATAAAACAGGGACACGTCCCCAAGGACTTCAAAATTGCGAGAGTAACACCCCTGCACAAAAAGGGCAGCAAATTAGACCCGGGTAACTACCGCCCTGTTTCTATCCTTACATCCATCTCGAAAGTCATGGAAAAAATAGTATACGAACAGATCGAAAAGTACCTCGCGGAAAAAAATCTAATCTACGAATTCCAATCTGGCTTCAGAACATCCCACTACACTGACACATGCCTTCTCTACTTGAACGACCACATCAAACAAGAGGTGGACGCGGGCAAATACTGCGGCATGGTCATGCTGGACCTACAAAAGGCCTTCGACACTGTCAATCACACCATTCTGATTGACAAGCTAAAAGCAATTGGTTTTGATAGTTTATCAGTGAGCTGGATACAATCCTACCTGGAGGGGAGGGAACAGATGGTGGAAGTAAACAGTACCCTATCCCCCCCCCTCACAGTGAGCTGTGGTGTTCCACAAGGAAGCATACTAGGACCGCTACTATTCCTAATTTATGCAAATGACATGTCGTCAGCTTGTGACTGCAACTTGTTCCTGTTTGCGGACGACTCAGCCCTGCTGGTCTCTGACAAGAACAAGTTACAGGTTGAAAAAGCCCTCAGCTCGGAACTAGGCAAAATCTGCATATGGCTCGCCGACAACAAGCTATCATTACACATGGGCAAAACAGAGTCCATTCTCTTCGGTTCAAATAACAAACTCAGCAAGACCGACGGCTTCTCGGTTACAGTGGGTGACAATATTATCACAAGGAAAGATGAAATTACCTACCTGGGTTCCATCCTAGAGGCTAATCTTTCCTGTGACAAAATGGCATCCAATGTAATAAAAAAAGTCAACCAACGAACGTGTTTCTTGTACCGGATCTCCTCTCTGGTAAACAAGAATACCCTGAAGACTCTAGCAGGAGCACTCATTCAAGGGTACTACGACTATGCTTGCACCTCATGGTACCAAAGCACCTCAAAGGCACTAAAAAACAAATTACAAACATCTCAAAACAAGCTAGTCAGACTACTACTTGACCTGACTCCTAGAACCCACCTCACCCCTGCCCACTTTGACAACCTAGGATGGCTTAGAGTAGACGACAGAGTACAGCAACTTGCAATGGGCCTGGTCTACAAGATACACTACGTGACCAAGGTACCCATGTACATGTCAAAATACTTCCCAAAGGTCAGTGAATACCACGATCACAACACCAGAGGGAGCTCCACAAATCATGTAAAACCCAGATTCGGCTCAAACAAGGGACTAAACACGTTTCGCAATTATGCCACATCAATGTGGAACGCCCTGCCTAAAGCTGTAAAGGAATGTGAATCACTACCCACCTTCAAAAACACTCTCAAAAAACACCTACGTGAGACTGCAATTCGAAACTGGCCCCTACAAATGTCCTAACCTAGTTGTACAGTAAATGACCAAGTAAGGCTTTGTCAATATTCCAATGTACAGTGTAAAATGTGTGTGTGTCCCCTTCCCAACCCCCCCCCCCACCTCCAATGTACAGCCCTCACCCAACCCACCCAACCCCACCCCACCCAACCAACCTCCTCCAATGTACAGTTTCTATGCCAAATGTATACACTCCTTTTCTGGACACTTTTGTATCACAAACAGTACTGTATTTGCAAATCTGATATGTCATAAATGTATAGATGTAGCAGTACTGTCTATCTGTATGTCATGTATGTCATATATGTCCTGATTAATTGAAAATGGGGGACCCTGATGTAAACAAGACGAAAGTCTTTCTCTGGTCTGCATCCCCTTAACAATTGTGTGTATTGAGCTGTACTGTATTGTACAAATTCTGCAATCTGTTAATAAAGTTTTCAATCAATCAATCAATCAAATTACTCTGAAGGTTCCAAACCAAGTCACCTACTAGCTACGCGACTAAGAATTAACGCAAAATTTGCAGATATAACTTCCATTAGAGCACAACAAGGACTTGTAACAGACACCAAAGAAATAAACGCGACATTCAAAGAATTCTACTCCAACTTGTATAAATCAGAAACGACCTTTGATCAAAACAAAATGGACACATATCTTAATCAAATTAACCTCCCCAAACTTTCAGAGGATGATGCTAAACAGTTAGAAACACCAATCACACTAGAGGAACTCAGGAAGGCCATATCCGAAATGCAAAGTGGTAGGGCTCCTGGAAGAGACGGTATCCCACCAGAAATGTACCTCTCATGTTGGGACATAATTGGACCCCTATTACTTAATATGATTTTATACTCAGTCAAGGAGGGGAACTTTCATAAGAACGACAATATTGCACTCATAACAGTTCTCCTTAAAAAAGACAAAGACCCCACCGATAGTTATAGCGGTAGTTATAGACCCTTAAGCCTCCTCGGAACCGATATCAAACTGTTCTCTAAGGTATTAGCCATCAGACTTCAAAAGCATATGACGTCTTTAGTTCATCCGGATCAAACTGGCTTCATAAGAAACCGCTTGATCACTGACAACATAAGACGATTACTATACGTACTAGATGCCAGCAAGGACGACACCACACCTAAGGCGATGCTGTCCCTGGATGCAATGAAAGCCTTTGATAGGTTGGAATGGTCGTATCTATGGGCAGTATTAGAAAGGATGGGGTTAGGAAAAGGATTCATTGATATGATTAAAGTATTATACAAAGACCCATCGGCCATGATTACAACAGGTATAATCACCTCCGGAATATTTCCGGTATCACGTTCTTCTAGACAGGGTTGCCCTCTTAGTCCCGGACTATTTGATTTATCACTAGAACCTTTAGCACAATATATAAGACAATCCCAACTCATAGAACCAATCGTAATCAAGGGCACACAACACAAAATTAGTCTATTATGCGGACGACCTAATACTGTTCATGCAAAACCCTAACACCGCAATGCCTCATCTTCTCAAGTTGATTGATGACTTTGGCGACCTATCGGGATTTAAGATAAACTGGCCAAAGTCGGCTTTCCTTCCACTGAACGCCCCTGCAAAAAATACAAGTCTTCCAGAAGAAATACCAATGGTTAAACACTTTAGATGTTTGGGAGTTGAAGTATTCCCTACCATAAGCCAAACGGTGAAACACAATTACATAGAAATCCAAAATAAAATAAAATACGACTTTGACAGGTGGTCAAAACTTAAAAACTCAGTACAGGCACGGGTTTCAATAATTAAGATGATGTCTTACCTAGAATCAACTTCATCAGCTCAATGCTTCCGTTACCCCCTCCAGATGGTTATTGGAAAAATTTACATGTTCCGGTAGGGCTGGGCGATATAACGATAACGATAAATATCGCGATATATTTTAATAATCGATATCGAATATCGAAATTAAAAAAAAATCGAAAAATCGTTTTTTTTTTTTTTTTTTTACCTGCAACATGGCAGTTTTAAAACCAGAGACAGTGGACAGACTTGTCTTTCTTGCCTGCAACTTAAAGTAATGGCTTTGCTTGTCCAAATGACAATACTGACCAGAATTCAGATTTATTTTTCTCTTGTCCATTTATTTTGTTTGCTTTCTAATTTAAAATACATTGAAACCGTCTGTACACAGTAGGCTATGTGTGCTAGCAGAACTAGACTCCAGTCACGAGTCACAGTGCACATGTGCGGTGGTTTGTCCACCAAAAAAGCGCCAAAAGATTGAAAATAAACTAGCAGAGCCAGAACTGTTCAACTCCTCTGGAGCCACAGCCAGCAGAGAAGCCGGTTTACTTTAGCTTTTAAACCAGCTGCAGCCTGAGAACTGGAGTGTGAGGGGATGTAACACTAAAGATGGCGGCAATGACAAAGAATTGCTGCAAAATAAACATACATCTGTTCCAAAAAAAAAAAAAAAATTATTTTATTTTTTTTATACTTATAACAATTCGATAATTATCGATATCGAGAAATAAAATAAAATTATCATATCGTTATCGCGATATGATTTTTTTCCATATCGCCCAGCCCTATGTTCCGGAATAACAAACCACCACGTATAAAAAGATCCACCGCACAGAGAAACAAAGCCGACGGAGGGATGGCACTTCCAAATTCTTTCCACTATTTTAAGGCGTACACTTTAAGACCACTGACAACCTGGTTTGAACCCCAAGCATCAGTATCCTGGAGAAATTTAGAAGTAAATATAGTAGCACCACAGAGACTACAGGACATAGTATACACCAAAGTATCAATTAAGCAATGCGAACTGAAATTTGGCCCCATAATTACTCATGCGATCCGGATATGGCGTGAAACACACAAAAAATATTCTAACCAACATAAATGGCATAATCATACTCCCTTATTCAATAACAATGCTGCACTCCTGATTGGAAAACGACCTATAAGATTCCCTAGATGGGAAAAGCAAGGCATACATACTAGGGGTGCACCGATATGAAAATTGGCCACCGATACCGATACAGATTGTTCAAGTAACACAATCGGCCGATACCGATACCGATATTTGTGTATTATTTGTATAGTATTTGTAATTTTTTTTAATATTCTTTTTTTTAATATATTTTTTTGTAATATATATTTTTTTTAATGAAACTACTGTATATTTGTATGTGTATGTTTGTATTTGTAGGCCTCTTTACTTACTTAAAAAAAGGAAACATCAAGAAATATGTTTATGGTATTAATTCCACCATGCCATGTAGCACTATCCCTCTCCCAGTAGCCTGTATCAGTTCAAGTATCGTCTGGCGGCCTGCAGATGGATACTGTTGTGAAGGGCCAGATTAAAACTGAGAATCTACCTTTATTGTTTGATATACTTTGTATATTATTTATATATACACGGAATATCCCTTTACCTGCGTTCAAACCAGAGTAATATTCGCTCTCCTTATTGGACAGCGCCCCTAGGCACCAGCTCGCAGGCCCCCAATGTCAGGTTCAAAGACCAGTTCAGGCATGTCAGAACATGCCCGGAGACAGCGTATTGATACCAGACAAAGACTGCGGTTTGGGACTAGATAGTCACTTAAGTATATATACAGCGCAAGGTGCGCACAGCAGTACCTTACCCCACCTTACTCCGAGCACCTGCTTGTCCATCTAAACAAGCCAACGTAGTTCATCGTGGTGAAGTGAGCAACTCGTGCATTGAGAACATGTGCGAATAGAATAGTAAAGTGTCAGAGTTTAATGTAGTAACGTCAAGTTCGACCTAATCTAATGTGAAGTAAATAGTCGTTCATTTATTGTATATCGTGCGGCCACAGTTCGTTCGTGTGGTTCGTCGTGTTTTAACTAGTGTACCTTAGCCAGGGTGTGTGGCCTAAATACGTCGCCCACACCCGAGGAGGCCTAGTCGGAGAACCGTTGGACATGTGCACAGGAGAACCGGCGTCGGCGATTGCAGAACCATTACCGGTTGGATTATATTGATTTGGAACGTGTTACCCGGAGAAGAGCATCGTTGATTCCCACTGTCGTTTGGGATTCAACTTCGTGAGGATTACAACTCGGGCTGGCCTCGTGGACAGAGGCTGGCTAGCTGTCATCAGTGCTATCGAGCATTTGGATTACAATTATTGCTTTGCTGCTGATCGAGGGATTTACAAGGACCGACTCCTGTACTTGGAGTCTCTTTATTCTTCATTGAATCAGACTGAGTATCCGAACATTCCTCTACCCTCCAGGCCTTACACCCCGGAGGGAACCCATTGTCTCCAGGCGGTACCAGCGTTGCCTTATATAGTTGCTATTATACGACAGGTGGTGTCAACTTAGACCCATCGTAGGATTCCTGCTATTCTTAGTGACTCATGCTATTGACTGACTTTACGCATATTCTTCGCCATACAAGCGCGACCCTAATTCTCATTCTGTAACCTAATGTTGCATAATAATAAAATACCCTCGGGGAGCTCCAGTAGCTCACCACGTACCGCGAGTGCTATTTCAGCGCCGTGGACAACCGCGCTCGCGCGGATCTGGGGCTGAGCGCGTTCGAATCCCGGACGGCAGCCGTGCCTTTCCCAGAGTGTCTTCCCCCCCATCTGAACCCTTTCAGCCTGCTTCTGTCGGTCAAACTTGACCAAGTATGAGTGCGATGAAAAAGCGATAAACGCTAAAAAGAACCAGCCGACTGGTCAAAGTTTAAAAAAAAATTATAATAAAATACCCTCAAATACTATTTCTTTGTCAATGCCGTGTTCTTGTGGGTGTTCGCCATCTATATTTGATGTACTGTCTGGCCAGTAATTAAAGTACATAACTAGCAGTGGTTTAATCTATCACAATCTTTAATACAGTCAGGGTTTTGTAACCCCTCAGTTACAATTGGTCCTTCGAGCCGGAGGGTATCAGTGTAATATTTAATATAATATTAATATTGACATGGCCAGCGGTGAACACTCTCCAAGCGGCTCCCCTAAGCTAGAACGCCCGCAGCGCAAACGTCAGCTACCTCCATATCTGGAGGACTTCGCTTTCGTTCTACCCCCTAGCTTATCTAAACAGACGTTAAATACGGATAAATCGGATAGTTTAAGCATGTCCAATCCTATCGACTTGGCGATCCTACCAGTAGAGACCCCAGTGGGTTCAAACGAAACTGACTTAGCTCACGGGGGGTGTAACTGCAGGAGTGTCATAGTGTAATTCTAGTTAGCTGCAGTGTGATGTCATAATAGAACCGGTTAGAACAGGCTAGAATGCCCTGGAACATTGTGATGTCATAATAGATCGCCCATAGTGTAATGCCCTGGAACATTGTGATGTCATAATAGATCGCCCATAGTGTATAAATAGGGAGACCCTATAAGGTTCGTTCCTTCACTTCTCCACCATCTTCAGACAAGCCACATCGACACCAGAGCTCCATAACTGTCCTCTCATATTGCATGCAGTCAACAAGGTACGTTTGGGGCCGTAATGCGCTTGTAGTTAAGTTCATTGGGTTAACAACCACCCTTGCAACGACCGATAAATTGTATGTATGTTGTTATGGTTTGATCCGTGATTGATTGTATTTCATGTATGTTTTCACAGTTTTACGGTTCGGAATAAAGATGTTCTCTTCGAACGGAAATAAAGCCAATCAGTAAACATCAAAGACGAGTTGCTTCATCATTGCAAGAGTGACAGTTACAGGGGGGACCAAGTGGGACATGACGTGACTATACCTCCAGACAGCGTCACCGGGATAGACCCCGGAGCGCTCCAGGATAAAGAAAGCGCTCCAGGGATAGAACCCGACACACAACCAAGAGAAGAGTACCGCGCCCAGGAGATAGACCTCGGAGCGCGCCAGGAGAACAGATCTCCAACAAGCCCTGTCAGCACCCGATCACCTCCGTCAGTGTCATCCCCCAGCGAGGCGGACCAGAGACTGGCGCAAGCCTTGATCGCCACGCTGACAGCTTCAACCGAAAGAGACCGACTCCAGGGTGAGCGCGACCGGCTTCAAGCAAAGACGCTGAGTGAGCGCGAACACTCTGCCACGGAACGAGAGCGCCTTCACGCGCAACTCCAAGCACAAGCCCTTAGTGAGCGCGAACACTCTGCTACGGAACGAGAGCGCCTCCGGGCGCAACAATTAAGTGAGCGCGAACACTCTGCCGTGGAACGAGAGCGCCTCCAGGCTCAACAAATGAGCGAGCGCGAACAACGAGAGCGCCTCCAGGCGCAACAATTGAGCGAGCACGAACACTCTGCAATGGAACGAGAGCGCTTCCAGGCGCAACAAAGGAGTGAGTACGACCGCATCAGACTGTAGGAGAGGCGCCTTCAGACGGAAGAGAACATCGAACGAGACCGCGCCAATGCACAGCGCGACGCCGCCAATGCACAGCGCGACGCCGCCAATGCACAGCGCGATGCAGAGCGCGACGCCGCCAATGCGCAGCGCGAAGCAGAGCGCGACCGGCTGCAGGCGCAGATGATAGAACAATTGATCGCCAGGGCGACACCCCCTCTCTCCGCACGGAGCTCCCGGAGATCATCACGACAAGGGTCTAGGGCACCTTCCCCTACCCGACAAAGCTACCCGGGACCCGGCCAACAGGAGGAACCTGTCTACGTCTCCGAGCCCCCTCCCCGACCGGTCCATACGAGACCCAGCCAACGGGAAGAACCGGCCTACGTCGCCGAGAGACTAACTAGAAGACTCCAGGACCTAGAAGAGGAAGAGGAGGAATATCAAGCCCACCAGCACGAACATACTTTGGACCAGGAGGCCCAGTACAGCCCCAACTTCAGCCCCGAGTCACTGCACTACAAACCCCCGACCCAACTCAAGGGTGAGTTTGACGTACAGTCAGCACCGAGGAACAGCACCTGGGGACCCGGCCTCTGGTACCCACCAAGTACTAACCCACGACCACACGTACGGGGAGACTCGCCCAGGAGGCCTCTTCCCTTCGCTCACCAATGTACCAGCCATCCATGGCATCTTACCTTGGCACACCGACGTTCCCAGACTTTACGCGCGAGGACAGAGCACAGTACACGGAATTACGCATGTGTTTGGAGACTATGATGTCCGATGTCCACGACGAGTCGTACAAATATGCCATCCTCCTCAAGCATCTCAAGGTGCCCAGAGCGCATAACATAGCGCTGGCATATTCCAACTCAAGCACCCCATACTCCGCGGCTCTGGTGGCCCTCGACCAGCGCTATGGACGCATATGGGATTACGTGATCCAAGAAATACGGGATATCGACCGCCTCCCCCCAGCCAAAGACAATAGAGCACTGGATGACCTCTCTATCAAGGTACAATCCCTCGTGGGGATGCTGGGGTCCCAAAAGGAGAAGGGGAGATATGAACTGTATGCAAATTCTAATGTGGAGCGGATACTGGAGAAGCTCCCCCCAGCCCGCCAAGAGCGTTTTCGGCGGCAGAGAGACCACCGTGACCCCAACGGCCCAGAACCATCCCTCCTAGACCTGATCGCATCGCATTGTATTGAATCAGACTGAGTATCCGAACATTCCTCTACCCTCCAGGCCTTACACCCCGGAGGGAACCCATTGTCTCCAGGCGGTACCAGCGTTGCCTTATATAGTTGCTATTATACGACAGGTGGTGTCAACTTAGACCCATCGTAGGATTCCTGCTATTCTTAGTGACTCATGCTATTGACTGACTTTACGCATATTCTTCGCCATACAAGCGCGACCCTAATTCTCATTCTGTAACCTAATGTTGCATAATAATAAAATACCCTCAAATACTATTTCTTTGTCAATGCCGTGTTCTTGTGGGTGTTCACCATCTATATTTGATGTACTGTCTGGCCAGTAATTAAAGTACATAATTAACTAGCAGTGGTTTAATCTATCACAATCTTTAATACAGTCAGGGTTTTGTAACCCCTCAGTTACAGATACTGTTCTCTCAACCAGAGCTCTCAGCCAATGCAATATAACCATTTTGATTGACAGTCGATTCGGCCAATTACGCCACACCGCTAGCACCCACCTCCTGCTGTCCTTACCACCAATCGGCAAGCGTTTATTCATTTTCTACTTTCGGGCATGCCGCCATTGTTCTGTTTGCGAGAGCACAACAAACTTAACGTAGCTAATACGTTAGCTGCCCGGCCCGCCGACCAGCGCTCCACAGCATGACCAAATGAGACATAATGATTTTACTGCAACAAATGTTATAATAAAACAAAGCCTTTCTATACATTTGTCTGGTTGAAAACTTTATTAAAGGGGCTATGCACTGCTATTCCTAGCACTATTTGGGCAACTTTACACAATTCCTGTTAGTCTATTGAAGACATTTGTAATTTTTTTTTCAAAAAAATTCATTGTTTTATATTTCTAATCAAGTACTCGAAACCATCATTTTTCAGCCTCGAGAAATCAGGCTGTTATGGCCTGGCTCCGCCCATAAGCACTTTGAGTGACAGTCAGACCACAGTCTGCACTGGTAGAGGGAGGGAGGGAGGGGGGGGAAGAGAGAGAGAGTTCAGTTCAGTTCAGAGTTTTTATTTGCCACATGGAATAATACAATCATAGTTTCTTCTAGGCCTGCCACGATAACAAATTTTGCTGGGCGATTAATTGCCCCCGAAAATATCGCGATAAGCGATATTATTGCGACCGGTTAGAGAATTTTTTTTTGAGAAATTTATTTCCCAAAACTTTTATTTTGAAGCCCACCGCTCCGTCTTTTCCGGTGTTTTAGACTTTTATTTTGAAGCCCACCGACCGGACCGGAAGTATTGTTGTTATTATCCTAGCTTGCTGATGCTGCTGGTGGACTGGGGCCAGCTAACGTTAGCTTGCTGATGCTACTACTACTTCGACATGCTGCTAATGGGCTGGGGCCAGCTAACGTTAGCTTGCTGATGCTGCTGGTAGATCGACATGCTGCTAGTGGACTGGGGCCAGCTAACGTTAGCTTGCTGATGCTACTAGTAGATCGACATGAGCTAATGATAAAACAAATGTTGAGATTGTTGGTGAACAACTAACTTTAAGTTAGTTTTAACGTTAGCTACTAACGTTAAAACGCTAACGTTACACTACAAATAACGCTACTTTGTTAAAAGGAGCAACACTATTGAGAAATGTAGTTAAGCTATGTGGTGTTGCCCCACGGAGCTCCTGTGCTGTGCTCTCTGCTCTGTAGTAAAGCCAGCGGCCCGCCTCCCAACACGGACAGTGACTGACAAGGGGCACTGGTTCCGCCTCATTAAAACAAACGCGCAAATAGCAATTAATCACGCCCGTCAAAATCATTGCATTAATTTTAATTATCGCGGCAATTAATCGATTTATTGCTTATCGCGGCAGGCCTAGTTTCTTCATTAAAAAATCATAAATAGTCATTCCATGGACAAAAGGAGCAGGAAGAAGAATAAATCTTATAGTTATATAGTTACCTGCCCCTTATTCCTAAACTAACATGTATTTTCTTAATGGTCGGCGTATAACCTTATTTACACAAATAATCATTTATACCATGAGAGAGAGAGAGAGAGAGAGAGAGAGAGAGAGAGAGAGAGAGAGAGAGAGAGAGAGAGAGAGAGAGAGAGAGAGAGAAGCCCCTCCCTCTCTCTTCCTTTTTTTCTTTCTATCACTCTCCCGTTCGGAGGTGTGTGTCGCGCAGACCTCCGTGCGGCAGGTCCCCCCCCCCCCCAAGTGCCCCCTCTCTCTCCCTCCCTCCCTCTCTCTTCCTTTTTTTCTTTCTATCACTCTCCCGTTCGGAGGTGTGTGTCGCGCGGACCTCCGTGCGGCAGGTCCCCCCCCCCCCCCCCCCCAAGTGCCCCCTCTCTCTCTCTCCCTCCCTCCTTCTCTCTTCCTTTCTCTCCTTTCTCTCCCACTCGGCTCTCGCTGATGAGATGAGGCAACTTTTTTCTTTTCTTTCTTTCAATCTCCCGTGTGGCGCGCGGCCGGCAGGTACCCCCCCCCCCCAAGTGCCCCCTCTCTCTCCCTCCCTCCCTCTCTCTTCCTTTCTCTCGGCTCCCTCTCGGCTCTCTCTTCCTCTCGGCCCCGCAGCCCCACTCGCTGTCTAGTCTAGGTAGAATGGGGGCGGGCATTAGCTCCAACCACAGAGCCAATCGCATCACTGTGTCTATCCACAGCGCCCAGTGACGTGACGAGGGACTTCAAATCAAAATGACCCGATTTACTAGAGGCACAGAGGGGTTGGGCTGAAACGGAGCAATTCGCCAATATGGTATTTAGACCCTAAAACACATTGATACGAACTCCTATTACTATAATACAATGCTAGAGACTGAAAAATGACATTTATAATGCATGGGACCTTTAACAGATTGCAGAATGGGTAGTTGGGTACGGAATGGAACTGAGCTATGAACGGACTAACGGAGTAATGCCTTGTTTACTGCTATCTTCGGGTAAATAATATGCTTGTTATTGAACGTGTAACACTAACTATATAACGTTAATGCCACAAAACGAATGTTTGTGTCATTTTAACAGCAGATACTTTCTTAAATGCCATCTTCCCGAGAGAGGGTGTTGACGGGGAGTTGTGTTATTAATAGCATTGAACAGCTAACCGAAAGCTAGCGTTAACTATTGTTAAAGGTTTAGCCATAACGTTACCTTGGCTAAAGTTGGGGCTATTCATAATCCAGCAATAATGGCTGCAGACCGGCAAGCAAAGTACAGCAAGTTGGCAAAGGAGTATTCCAACGCAAATCACATTTTCACCAGTAACGTTAGTCTTGCATCTCCCGGTAGCTAATGAACGGACTCGGAGTAATGCCTTGCTGCTATGGGTAATAATAATATGCTGATGTTATTGTCCGTGTAACACTAACTATATAACGTTAATGCCACAAAACGAATGCCTTGTTAATCATAAGTAGTAACTTTGATGCAGTAGCTTGTGTGTGTGTGTGGGGGACGGCGGGCGTTGTGCAGGTAGGTCGCGAGTGAACTTTTTTTTTTGCCTTTTGACGCTACACAAATTGATGGTTATTTATCGGCGACTGCTATCGTCACATTTGAGCTTATCGGCCGATAGGCCGATTGCAGTCAACAAGGCACTTATCGGCCGATACCCGACGGATATATCGGTGCACCCCTAATACATACATTAGGAGATGTTTTCAACAAACAGGGTATTTGTAGTTATGATGAAATAGAAAAAGATTTAATCTCACCGGTTCCACATATTATTTTTACGCACAATTATTGTTATGTTTGAAGGCTCACAGTGTTCCATTAAGGATACCAATTGTACACCACAGATACCACAACTTTTTCTATGAAAGAGAGACATCGAGAGGTTTTGTATCAGATTTTTATCATCAATTACTAACGGCCTCGTATGAAACCCTCCACCTAGACTCTGTTTGGAGGAGGGATATACCAGACCTGGAAAAAGATTTTGATTGGCAAGAAGCCTGGGCAAATGTTCGACGCATCAAGGAACCCGGACCATCAACAAATCAATCTTAACTATATTCATAGGACATACTTGACTCCTATAAGACTGAACAGAATGGGTCTTAAACAAGACTCCAAATGCTCCTTATGTACAAATGGGGACGAGGGGACATTTATGCACATGTACTGGGACTGCCCACCAGTTAAGATATTCTGGAAAGAAGTGACCCAGCAATTATCAAATCTCTTAATTCTGAATATACCTGTACACCCCATCTGTATTACTGCTGAATGATGTTTTTGAGTATGCAGTACCTATACAGCTAAAGAGATTGGTTTTATCTGGTATTACAGTGGCTAAAAAACTGATAGCATCACGATGGTTTCAACCGGAAAAAAATTGCAGAAAGGTCTGGATTCTTACATATCTCAATGTGATTTATCTAGAAATATATACAGCAAGAATTTTGGGTCTCAATGAATCCAAATTGACAATGTGGTTAGAAGTGGTAGAGAGAATAAAAGCTAGCATATAATGGTAGTGTCTGGTTAGGAGCGAATGATAATGGATGGATTATCCATTGGGGGGTCCAGGGTGGGGGGTGCGAGCAAGAGCATATGTGTGTAGGGGAATAGATAGCAGGTATTAGGGGTATATCTTGTATAAGACATTTATCTAAACTGTGATTTAATTGATGTGCACTGTTAACAATGCTTGTATATCTAATCGTGTGTTGTCATGTTTGTTTATGTGTTTGTTTAAAAAATAATAAAAAAAATAAAATACAAAAAAAAGAACGTCACTTTCCTTGGAAATGTCATGCATTCTCTTTACTAAACCTAGTTTCTCACAAGTGGCTCCGCCTAGTGTAGCTGGTACATCCTGCTGTGTAATTTCAAACTCTATATTATGCTTTTGGCCTTTGTACTCACATGTCAGTGCTCTCTTGCCCAGTGGTGAAATATTTTGCCCAAAGAAAGCAACTAGTTTGCATTTGCTCACCCTGAGTCTGCCTCTAACGTCCAGTTCATTCAGCGTTTTCACTGACATGGCGTTGCAGTCAGCGCCTGTATCCAGTTTGAAAGTCACTGCTTTTCTGTTTATACTCACTGTTTCATTCCACGGATTTTCCTTGAATTTTGTCTCCATCAGTCTGGTGTGTTTTTCCTGCTCCACTTCGACTGTGCCGATGAACATTTCCTCCTCATCACTCTCACTCTGCTCAATTGCATGCAGCTTTTTTTTATATTGGTGCGGTGGTGGGCCCTGCACTCTACACACCTTGGCAAAGTGATTTCTCTTGTGGCATGATTTACATGTTTGCCCAATTGCCGGACATGTCCTTGTTCCATGTCTGTAACCACATCTGTAGCAACTTGACTCATCTGGTTCAGTATGACCTGTGCTATCTGCAACTTTACTGTCTTTTGGCCTGACTGTTCTCAGTCTGTTCACATCCACCTCTTCTGTCAGTGCTTTCACTTGACTGGTTGTGATCTCACTCGCACGGCAAATATCCAAGGCTTTTGCTAGTGTCAGATCTGCTTCTCTTAACAGTCTGCCTCTTACTTGGTCACTAGTTATGCCACACACTATCCTGTCTCTTATCAGGGATTCGTTCAACTGACCAAATTCACAATCATTGGCATTATACTTTAAATCCGTGACATAGGCATCTATTGTTTCTGACTGTTTCTGTGCACGTGTGAAGAATATGTGCCTTATATATGGCAAGTTTTTCCGGGGCTCACAGTCACAATAGTCCTGAAATTTCTTCTTCAGTATGTCTACTTTGTCTTTTTCTTCTGCAGTAAAGACAAAAGTATTGCATACTTTAATCGCCTCCTCTCCGGCGACATGAAGAAACGTCGCACACTGCACTTTTTGAGACTTTTCTGAGACGCCGCTGGCGATGCTAAATAGTTCGAAGCGCTGTGTCCAATTCCTCCAATTTTCAGCAAGATTGCCTTGCAGACTCAATGGCATCGGAGGTTGAAACTGCGCCATCCTCTTATTCCAATTTTACTTCTGACACCATGTTATATTGACGAGGCTTAACCCGAGGTTCAATAAGATTCCTTTATTGACTCGTTCGTATATCTGCATCCATTCATGTCGCTCACATCTGTCACGTTCAACTCGTGTGTGTGTCGCCTTCCTGGTGACGTCACAATAACAACGACAATCAAAGAGGTTCAAACCCGAACCTAATACATCACAACATGCATACAGATCTATACCAGGGTAACGTTATGATACATACATTTTTTATTTTGTGCATTTCATTTAGACATTATATTTATATAGCCTGTGTGGTCCGTGTGATTGAAAACGTTATTAACAGATTGCAGAATGGGTACAATACAGTACAGCTCAATACACACAATTGTTAAGGGGTTGCAGACCACAATAAGCTGTGACATGGTCGACAAATCATATTGATTTGCAGTAGGCATGCTTTTTATTTGATCAACAGAAAAATAATCGTAACTAGGGAATATTGCACCCCGGCTCATGACTTGTTTGATTATTGTCATTTCGCCTATTAAAGCAAGTGAACAAATAGAATGTTGTTCTTATTTATAATCAAACAAATTAGCTCAGCCAAGTGAAGACTGCCAGCAAGAAGGAGGACACATGTATTGTACACGAACAGATCACGGAGACGGCAGTAAATAATGCCACCCGGGAATCTGTATATACACGAACAGATCACGGAGAAGTCGGCAACTAACGCCACCCGGGAATCTGTATACAAACGGTGCCACCTGCAGGACAAAACTGGTAGATAAATCTACTTTGCTAATTTCGTGGAGCTATTGGGAATACAGTGCCAATGACGTCTGTGCAAGTTGAATGCCCTGTCGAGGATTGTGAATATGTAGCTGAACATAAGGAGGTAGCAGTGGTAGTGGCTATGCTAAACCTACATGCAACGGAACATGCTGCAGCCTCCAGGACGCCGAGGGCTAATACCAAAATGGAGAAGCTCAGGCGCCCCTCTATAGCGCTTGCCGGGACAGCAGAGACTTGGTCATACTTTATAACCCGCTGGGGCGAGTACAAGAGGGGCACCAAACTCGTCGGACCCGATGTTGTCACACAGCTTCTAGAGTGCTGCGAGGAGGATCTGAGGAAGGACCTCACTCGCTCGGCGGGCAGGAGCCTGGTGGACAGTGATGAGAGAGATGTCCTCGCGGCCATGAAGACGCTCGCCGTCCGCGCGGAGAATATCATGGTAGCCCGAGTGGCCCTGTCTAACATGCGACAGGGACACGAGGAGCCCATCCGGTCGTTCCACGCCCGCTTGAAAGGGCAGGCGGACACATGCAAATACAAGATGAACTGTACAGGGTGCGATCAAGTCAACGACTTCACAGAGGAAATACTACGTGACGTGATCGCCCGCGGCATCGCGGACCAGGAAATACAGCTCGACCTGCTTGGTGAAAGGAACCAGAATATTCCGTTAAGGGACATGATAGAATACATCGAAGCAAAGGAGTCTGGGAAGCGCTCAGCATTGCGCCTACTCGACCCCCAGAGCACGGATATGGTCAGTAGCTCATACCATCGGGGGAAATAGCAGGATCTCCGCACCAGAGGGGCTACCAGGCCTGAGACACCGAAGGCCAAGCCTGAAGGAACGTGCGTTTACTGTGGCGGGATGGGCCACGGCAAAACGCCCCCGTGGCGCGCCAGGCGTGACGAGTGCCCCGGATATGGCAAGACGTGCCGGAAATGTGGCCGCCAAAACCACCTTGAGAAGGTCTGCCTGGGTGGTCGGTCGGATAAGCCCCCATTCGAGAGGACAAACGAGGTGTCCGACGAGCAGACGGCAGCCTTTGTCGAGCTATGCACGCTCACCGTGGCCAGCGCGGGCGACCAGCTACACACGCTCCCCCTCGCTCACCACCTATACGACGATATGTGTGACAAGTGGATGAAGCGCACATCCAACCCGCAGCCCTAAATTAACCTCTCCCTCACTGCCAAGCGTGAGGATTACAGAGCACTGGGCTTCGACCTCCCGAAACGCACCCGCACGGTAACCCTGCCCGCCATGGCCGACACGGGGTGCCAGAGCTGCCTGATCGGGATAAAGGTAGCACAACGAATGGGCCTGAGTACGGAAGACCTCATTCCCGTGTCCATGACCATGAAGGCGGCGAACAATGAAGGCATTCGGATACTCGGGTCAGATTCTCCGGTGACAGCAACGACGCTCGGAGGTTGGAGACGCGCCAAATCGCGTATGTGACGGACTCGTCCGATCGCATATTCCTCTCCCGCTCAGCCTGCGTGGATCTGGGTATGATCTCCGACAGTTTCCCAACGCTTGGGGAGGTGAATCTGGCGACCTCAGGACTATGCGACTGCCCGCAGCGTGCGGAGCCGCCAACTAGGTCGACCACGCTCCCCATGCCGGCGATGGAAGCTAACAGGGAGGCCCTACGCGAGCACCTACTCAAGGCATACGCTCAAAGGACATTCAATACATGCCCCCACCAGCCCCTACCAAGAATGTCTGGCCCGCCGCTCCGTCTCATGCTCGACGAGAACGCGACGCCGGTCGCCCATCACACCCCCATCCCCGTAGCCATACACTGGCAGGATGAGGTGAAGGCGGCCCTCGACCAGGACGTTCGCCTTGGGGTGTTGGAAGAGGTACCTGTTGGTACACCGGTGACGTGGTGTCACCGCATGGTGATCTGTGCGAAGAAGAACGGCAAACCGCGACGCACAGTTGATTTCCAGGCGCTCAACAAGCATGCGTTCCGCGAAACCCACCACACGCAGTCCCCATTCCACCAAGCGAGACGCGTGCCGAGCGGGAAACGGAAAACCGTGTTCGCCGCGTGGAACGGCTATAACAGCGTCCCACTGCACAGAGATGACCGCCACAAGACAACGTTCATCACTCCGTGGGGGCGCTACCGATACCTCTCGGCCCCGCAGGGGTACATGGCATCGGGGGATGGTTACTCACGACGGTACGACGAGGTGGTTGCGGACATTGGTAACAAAACCAAATGCGTGGATGACACACTGCTGTGGGCTGACATGATCGAGGAGAGTTACTTCCAGGCGATAGAATGGCTGGATGTGTGCGGCAGGAACGGGATCATCCTCAACCCGGAGAAGTTCGTCTTCGGCGCGTCCACGGTAGACTTTGCGGGCTTCACGATCACCATGGACAGTGTACGACCGTGTGGCCGCTACCTGGAGGCGATCCACGACTTTCCACGTCCACGCAACATCACTGACGTCAGATCATGGTTTGGGCTTGTCAACCAAGTGGCCTACGCCTTCAGTATGGCCAAACGTATGCTGCCGTTCCGGACACTCCTGCAGAGCGGAGCGCGCTTCGAGTGGTCCCCAGAGTTGGAGGAGATATTCTGCGAGTCGAAGGACATGATTGTCCAGGAGATCGAGCGCGGTGTCCGCATCTTCGACAAGGCCAGGCCGACATGCCTTGCCACAGACTGGTCGAAGGAAGGCATCGGATTTTGGTTGTTTCAGAAGCACTGCCTGTGCACACCAGTCAGACCTTTCTGCTGCACTGACGGGTGGAAGATCACCCTAGTCGGCAGCAGGTTCACGCACGCAGCGGAGTCCAGATACGCGCCTGTGGAGGGCGAGGCCCTCGCGGTTGCAGACGCCCTAGACAAGGCGCGCTACTTCGTACTGGGCTGCGAGAACTTGATTGTGGCAGTCGATCACAAGCCGCTACTGAAACTCCTTGTGGACAGAGCACTTGACGACATACCCAACCCCCGCCTCAGGAACCTCAAGGAGAAGACCCTGCGGTATCGCTTCCGCATCGTCCATGTCCCGGGCATGAAGAACAAGGCGGCAGATGCCATGTCCCGCAGGCCGGTCGGCACCTCGCGGCCGTCACTCATGAACCTTCCAGACGACAGCGCCGCCGAGGTGACCCACCTCTCGCCCAGCATGCACACCGACGTGCTGTCTCTCCTGCGCCGAGCTGAGCCGGAGGACGACAGCGACATTGAGGATGGTGACCTGACGTGGTGCGCCGCGGGGCTGGAGTCATTACGGTCTGTGACATGGGATCGTGTCAGGGATGCCACTAGCAGCGACGGCGATATGCGCGCGTTGGAGGAGATGGTGGCTAATGGCTTTCCTGAGTCAAGGGTCGGGATGCCGGAGGCGATTCGCGGCTTCCACCAGTACCGTGAGGTCATCACATCCACTGACGGGGTGGTCCTGTTCAAGGACAGGGTGATCATACCGCCTTCACTACGAGGTGAGGTACTGAGCGCCCTCCATGCTGCACACCAGGGCGTCTCGATGATGACGGCTCGTGCGGAATCCTCTGTGTTCTGGCCGGGCATGTCAGCCGACATCAGCGCCGCTCGGAACAGCTGCAAGCAGTGCCACCGGATGGCGCCCTCGCAACCTGGGGCCCCACCGACCCCGCCCATCCCCGCCGTTTACCCATTTCAAGCGGTGTGTTCTGACTTTTTCATGCACAGGGGGGTACACTACCTCGTGACGGTGGACCGTTACTCGAACTGGCCGATTGTCTCAAGGACATCAGGCGGCGCTCCAGACCTCATATGCCACTTACGTCGCGCCTTTGCGACATACGGGACGCCTGAAGAGCTCTCGTCAGACGGGGGGCCTGAGTTCACCTCTGCCGAGACCAGGTCTTTCCTGCGAAGATGGGGCGTCCACCACCGCCTCTCATCAGTGGCGTTCCCCCACAGCAACTGCCGTGCGGAGATTGGGGTGAAGACCATGAAACGGCTGATCACCGACAACACTGGCCCGAAGGGCGACCTCGACACCGATGCTGTGCAGAGGGCGATTCTGCAATACCGCAATACGCCTGACCCAGACAC
Source organism: Notolepis coatsorum (assembly GCF_963971535.1). Classification (NCBI taxonomy): domain Eukaryota; kingdom Metazoa; phylum Chordata; class Actinopteri; order Aulopiformes; family Paralepididae; genus Notolepis; species Notolepis coatsorum. Next base: position 177,479,147 of record NC_140171.1, on the reverse strand, counting down.
GAAGATTTCCCCGGCCATGTGCGTGTTCGGCCGCCCGATACGTGATTTCATCCCGATTGCCCCCGGAAAGTACAGGCCGCATGAGACTTGGCGCGAGACGCTGACAGCGAGGGAGGAGGCCCTCCGCAAACGCCACATCCGCACAGCGAGCACCTGGGCAGAGCCTCCCTCCGCTCGTAGTGGGTGACTTGGTCCGTGTGCAGAACCAGACAGGGCTCCACCCCAACAAGTGGGACAGGACGGGCTGCGTCGTGGAGGTGCGTCAGCACGATCAGTATGTGGTCAAGATTGACGGCTCCGGCAGGGTCACGCTTCGGAACAGGAGATTCCTGCGCAAGTTCTGCCCGGTTCGCGATGACCGGCTTCCGCCCCGATCGATCTATGATGATTTGCCAATCCGCGTCGCCGCGCCAGTGTCCGTCGTCATTCCTCGGCTGCCTGGCCTCACACGCAGCTCTGGGTTGCCCGTGACGGGGCCTCGGTCCGGCCTGCCACCTGCACCGCCGTCGGCAAGCTCTCCTCAGCGCTGGACACGGCCCACCTCTGCCCCGCCGGTGACACCGGCTCGGGACCCGTTGCCGGCCCCCGTGGCCCCGGTGGCTCTGTCTCCGCCGCCGGACGTTGTCGCGTCGCCGCCACCGCTGGCATTGGGATTACGCCGGTCTGCCAGGGCGACCTGCGTCCCCGCCTGGCACAGTGACTTTTCTATGGACTGACTTTACGTGGGTGGTGCTCATGTTGTATGCTATACTTGTTGGTTCGCAACTGGTGCACTTGACTCTGCTGTTTACTGTTTGCTGTTGCAGTGTTACTATTCTAGGATTGTTTTATTTTAGCCTTTATTGTAGTCGTGTTAAAGACTCGGGAGGAGATAGGGAATATTGCACTCCGGTTACATATTGGTGCACGCACCGGAAAGGGAAGTAGTTAGACTACTGCTATGATGTAAACAGACACGTTTCCCCCGGCTCATGACTTGTTTGATTATTGTCATTTCGCCTATTAAAGCAAGTGAACAAATAGAATGTTGTTCTTATTTAGTAACTACATTATAATCTAGGTATTTTGGCGCATTAGTATAGCCTCCGGTATTTCATCAGTGCAATACAGAGACGCGCCTGTATGCCTAATTTCTATGTGCAATTTGTACATGTCTATCGTTACTTCTGTGTATTCTAACGTGCAGTAAAATATTACATGGACTTTGTTAACTGTGTAAATACACGTACACTACAGTAAAGTGTGGAAAAACATACAATCTAAAACTATACTTACAGAAACTGACCAGCAGGTGTCGCACTGTCAATTATTATTATATGCCACATAATTATGGCATCACTCACCCAAATGTGCTTTCTTTTTCCTTAGAAATTTCATAATGTAGGCTATTTGGTCTAAAGACTGAGTTTCCACTGTGCTGTATGCCTTTGGAAGATACTCTCCCAATTCTAGGGAGATGTCTCATGTATTTATTCTCCCTAGTAATGAACAATTTATTCAACATTGCACATACTTTCAATAGCAAAAACGCCATAACAATAACATGAATTTACATAAATTAACCAGATATGGCTGCAGAACATAATTGACTTTGAACTTTAGAGGTCCTCAATAGAAAGTAAAAGTAAAAAAATGCAAATGCAAAGCAATGCAAAATAGTTACAATGATAGACGTGCATAACTGTGGTCCCCAGCTCCAGTGCTTCCCGGCAGAAGCTCATACAATGATTTCCTGTCAGATACTTTTGGATGACATGATTAATCACGTCATCCAATAGTGTTGGACAGGAAACCAAAGTGTGAGCTTCTGCCAGGAAGTACTGGAGCTGGACTACAAAAATGCACGTAGGCTATTGTACATTAAAAACACCCCAAACGCACAAATGAGGTAAAATCAATGGAAGCCCACTGGCATATTTATTGACAAGTCAAAAGAACCATATTCTGAAATACATGAAACTACATGCTTGTGTGTTCTACAACAGCGTGGTGAAAAAAGGAACTAATAAATTAACAGTTTTCTTGCACGCACTCAAAAGAATAAAAAGAGGAGCAGGGACGACAGGATCATGACAGTTGTCTATCAGCTTCCAGGGCGGCTAAGTGGCGCAGTGAGCAAGGCGCTCGCCACTAACTGGGTGGGAAAGCTGGTGGGTGGGGATCGGACGTTGCCTACAGGTCGGTTGGTGCGCCTGTACAGCAGAATCAGGAAGCAACGGGGGCAGCGTGAGCCTCCCACGCGTTACTCCTCGCCGCTGAGAGATCGAGCTGTACAGGTGAAAAGATGCGACAGCTGCCTCCTCGTGTACCGGAGGGGACACGTGATGCAAGGCTTGGTCCTCACTGCAGCCGACCAGTGGGAGGCATAGTCTAGCAACGTTCAAGACAGGGGAAGGGAGAATTGAAGGGAGAATTGGCGAGGCGAAATTGGGATGGGAGAAAAATTAGAAAAAGTGGATAAAAAAAATCTATCAGCTTCCGGAGAAGGGTGGTCCCATGAGGGTTAATAGAGCTTTGTTTCTTTCCCCTTGAGCTTTTCTCCGGGTTGATGCCCAAGAAGCACCTGTTAATAAGAAAAGATATGTTTCAGTTTTAAATACTCATGTATTGCAGGCAGCATTGATCAAGGTGTTGATCACCTGTATCTTTTCCCACACCACACCAGAATAGAAGAGAATATAAATACTTTAATCATCCAGAGGGAAATTTGGCACTACAAATCGCTCACAGTAAACATTTAGGTAGACAAAACAAATCACGAATAACAAAAAAAAATGCCTAAGAATAAAGTAAGCTTAAGAATAAAATAATAATAATAAAATACGGTCCAGGATTCACCTTTCCTATGTAATGTATGTACATTCTAATATAAATACAGTAACAAGGGGCTGCTTGGGAGTGCTGCAGTATTCACTACTGTACACCAGCAGCAGTGGCACAGGTCTAACAAAGTAACACAATAACATAGATTTAACATTATGAAAGGATGAAGATCGTTCATTGGTCAGAGGTAAATCAGAACATAATAAATGGTCTAATAATAATTACTTGCATTTATATAGTGCTTTTCAAGACACCCAAAGCACTTACAAATGGACGTCCACAGGATGGTTGACCTCTCTGATGACCTGGGAAAAGGAGACCAACAAAAGGAATTTTTCAGTTTGCATGCAGATTATGAATGTAGGCTATTGTACTAATCATTCAATCGTATCAAAATGTTAACACTCGAACAGTCACTATCAATTTCTCTTGAGGATGGCACACGCCAGGATCATGAGTATGTCCAAATCTGGAATATAGAGGCTGAAAAAAAAAAGAAAAAACACAGTGAAGCAAGAGAGGGAACATAAATTCCCTCACATACATTTCATGTCAAACAGTGTTGGATCAATCAATCACATTTAGACATGACACTTGTCAACCACAAGCTTCACATAGCTAAGAACAAAGAAAAGTATAGAATAAACAGAAGAAGAAAACAACCAACTGGATAAAGTGATTAATCTCAGGTGTGCAGTGTGCTGCACAGGAAACACATGTCTGAGCTTCAGTACTTCATGGAGGAAGCTCACACACTGGTTTCCTGATGTGATTAATCAGCTGTGCTGCACACCTGAGATTAATAACTTCATCTAATATTTGACAGGAAACCAATGTGCAAGCTTCCTCCAGGAAGTACTGGAGCTGGGGACTAGTTATGCACTCTTATCTTATTCCATAATTATATACGTTTCTCACCTGGTGGCTGAGGCCACATCCCACAGCATATGTCCTGCCGCCAGCTTCTACCTCAGGTGTGTCTTCTGCTGCAAGGTAGCTTATGGTGCATCTGTCATGTCTTTCATGAGCTGGTATATACCCGTTCCTAGTGTTTGCCTAGACACAGTCATAGCATTATTAGCAAGAGCATGACTGATGGTAAATATGGTAATATGCAGTACACAGAATGGAATAACTTAGCTAGCGTGGATGATGTTGATCATCCTATCAAGCCAGCTAATGCTGTCCTTAACGTGTCGTCTAAAGACACACTTAATGTAGTTTCATTAAAACAAACACATTATTAGTGTTGCAATAAAACAGTTGGTAAGCATGCACACATATGTTATGAAACACGGATAAGTGCATGCAATAGCAACTGAACATTTTAAAAGATTGTAAATAGAGCTGATGGCAGATCTATTTGAGGCATGGGGCGGCGCAGAGAGGGTGGCGTCCTCCCGGTCATCATCACGGGACGTCCACCACGAGACAGGGATAGGCGCAGAGAGGGTCGCATCCTCCCGGTCATCATCACGGGACGTCCACCACGAGACAGGGATAGGCGCAGAGAGGGTGGCGTCCTCCCGGTCATCATCACGGGACGTCCACCACGAGACAGCCATTCACAGGGACACGGGGAGACGGGACAAGCGTTACAGTTTGTGTGATTGTGATAGGCGGACATAGCAATAGATAGATGTGGTAAGCAAAAATCTGAATAGAATAGATTTGAAATCTTTATTCCGAACATGTAAAATATAAAATCATAACAAATCATTGATCTCTATGAAATGGATTTTTTTTTTATAATAAACTAAACATAACTCAATTTACATGTTCGAAAAGGAATAGGAAGAAGGGGTAACTGTACATTGGAGGTGGTTGGGCGGGGGGGGGGGGGGTAACTGTACATTGGATTATCGACAACCTTACTTGGTCCAAGAAGAGGGTCTTGTGTATTATTGGGTTAGGACATTTACTGTACATTGGAGGGGGTTGTGATGACTGGGAGCCCTCCCCCCTGGTGATGACTGGGAGGCGTGTACCACTTCCGCAACGGATTTGATTTCCGGGGTTGGCCTGATTGGCCGCGACGGCCACGTGACACGCGCTACTGCTGGAGTTCACTTCGCCTTTCACATCGCTGCCTGTCAGGAACCGGTGTAATAATATTGTCGCGTTGGCGAAAGCAGGATGAGAGAGCATAGATTTCGCTGTGTATCATTTAATCATTTATCATTTAACATTTGAAAGGCATACATTGTTGTCATACAGAAGTACAGAATACTTTTATCCAAAATGCTTCTTACTGTTACACTGTTAGAGACTGTGCTAGACAAATGAATGACTAATTCGGTAATAGCGTAACTAATAACGTTAGTAAGCACTGCTTATAATATGCTTATTATGTCTGCGGGGTATAGTAAACGTTTCTCCCGGTACATTCTGAAGAGCACACCGCTGTATGTTGGAGAACCAGCGGTCTTCCGCTCAGCGTTTCCGTTAGCCGGTAATTACCGGTATTTGGCCGGCAAAATCTGTTGAAGTCCGACATATTTAATCTCTCCGGTCATAGTGTCCGGTGAAAATAGTTCCCTCTGGGCACAGTTTGATTATTTGAATTGTATTTGGATGGGCTGGAGTTGGGTGAACGAAACAATCATTGCGTTTGTTGTCGTTGCTTCGCTCAGCGAGAGCTTGCTGCTGGATTTGCGGAAGGCATGCAGCTGCAGACCCACATAACCCACCAGCTTTGCTGGCACAGTGCGGTCCCCAGACCTGGAAAGCTGCTCTGCGGGTCTGCAGCTGGATGCTTCTTGCAAACTAACTGCTGCCGGCTCGCGCTGATAACAGCTTTCATTGTTGGACCGGCTGCTTGGTGGAGCAACGATGAAACGAATGTAATGAATCGTTCGTCGCATGGGCTATTTAATTTTGGCCTGTTTTGGTACGGTTCGGGTGATCAAGTTGTGCTTGGAGGGAGTTGTTTTCACCGGACATTATGACCAGCACCAAGTCGTTGGGAGGTGGAGAAATACATCACGCAAACCCGGCCACGATAACGTTGCCGTCTCTCTCTGCAAAATTTCTCAGTTCTTCGCTTGATATAATTAATACAAATGTCCAATATAACGGAATTCGTTAGCTCATAAAAATGTGATTATAACAGACTGCTGTTTAGTGTCGGACCGACTGCCCACATACGCGGTCTATTTTATTTCAAGTCAGCAGCAGCACGGAGTATCGAGGGACTTATTTTATTTGGAATATATTAATGACTGTATACGCAAAAGTAGCCTAGTTTTAAATAATAATATTATAAATCTACATGCCTTGAGGATGACATTCTTTATATAGTCTGCCTATAAATTGTTTTAAAGCTCAATAAACTATGACCGGAATTAATCTCATTTGTCCGGTAGATTGAAATCTTGCAGGTCACGGAGACCGGCAACAATTTTTTCTAACGGAAACCCTGCTTCCGCTCCTCCTCACTCGAGTGAGAGCACTGTGTGACGCGAGCAGGAAGGAGGAGATGGGAGTCCTTCCAATCGGAATATGTTGTTTCTGTGAGGTTTGGTCCGCTCCCCGCCACACGCTCCGTTCCTTTAAGGTACTATGTTGATTAATGCATTCCCCGCCACGCGCTCCGTTCCTTTAAGGTGCCGTGTTGATTGGTGCTTTCCCCGCCACACGCTTTTGGAGCAAGTATCAATCTCATCCCGCAGCTGTCACAGCTTGTAATTAGCGCCCCTGAAGGCTTTATATACTCAGACCTCCTTACTATCGATGTTGGGTCGTTCTGAAATACACCTGCATATACCTGCCTTCCCCGTCGCTGTTCCTGTCTTTTTGCTCTCCAGGACCTTTTGTGGAGAACCGCTGTGGAGAACCTGGTTCCCCGTTCGGAGCTGCGCCTCGTTATCTGCCCGCTTTTCGCGTTGCGCTCTGGTGAGGTCTTTTTGGATTATCAGTTTTTTGTGTGTTTGGTGAACACCGAAGAAATCCCGCTTTTGTTTGTACTGGACTCACCTAATTTTTGTGTTAGATTAACACTGAAGATTACCGTATTGTTTTTCTCTGGACTCAGCTAACTTGTGTGTGGTACACCGAAGATCAAGTCACTTGGATTAATACTGGACCAGTCACCTCTCTGCCTCTGTATGTTCGTTGGGCTAACTCTGATTTCTCTCTCTCTCCGTTTCCACCGGGAGTGAAAGCTGGGAGTATCTGCAGAGCCGCTTCAACGTCACTTGCCAATTCCTCACCACTACCTACTGGGAGTATCTGCAGAGCCGCTACATCGTCACATGCCAGATCCCCGTTTGTTCGATTGCTGTACTTCATCCATCTTGTGACTCTGTAAATAAATATGCCCTAGCTTTGGCTAACTCTGAACTTCCTCTCTGTGCCGTTGCGTTTGAGGTCGGTTACAAACCATAACATTACGACCCAACCATGACGACCTCAGCCGACACAGAGGGTCAGAACAGCGTTGGCGGTCCAGATAGAGTTAACCAACGACCACAGCCTACAGCTAGGTGCGGCTGCTGTACAGGAGCTCCGAGACCAGGTCCTGCCTATTCAGGGGTCCCTTGGCTCTCTGGCTAGCCAGCAGTCTAATATTCTCCACCAATTACAAGCGCTGAGTGAAACCGTTAACACCTTGCTTGTAACCCCACTTACTTCAGGAGCCTCGGCCGGAGCATCACCCGCAGCCCTGGCAGGCCCTGCGCCTCCCGATCCCGCACCTCGGGAGCCCCGTCTCTCCGAACCACGGTTGTTCGATGGTAACTTCGAGGATTGTGCCACATTCATCATGCAATGTGAGTTGGTTTTTCGTCATCAACCCAGCCGATTCACTTCAAGGGGAGCCCAAGTGGCTTACATGACTAACTTGCTCTCAGGCCGGGCTGCCCAGTGGGTCACTGCCTCCTGGGCAATGGGGGCTGATTTCTGTTTTTCCTACCCAAACTTTGTGGCTGAGCTCCGCAGGGTTTTCCACCACCCAGCCCGTGGCCAGGACCCTGGAGCCCGGTTGGGTACCTTCCGGCAGGGCAGTGGCGGGGTCACCGACTACGTGCTGGAGTTCAGACTGGCGGCAACGGAGAGCGGTTGGAACGATCAAGCGCTTCGTCTCACCTTCATGAGGGGGCTCAACGACGCTGTCAGGGACCAGCTCGCGACCCGTGAGGAACCTGAGTCCCTCGAGGACCTGTTCAGCCTCGCCATTCGCATCGATGGACGCCTCCAGGAGAGAAGACGTGAGAGAACCCGACAGGGACCTCCAGAGGTTCTCCAGACCCCCCGTACTCGTGACGGTACTGCGGGCCGCCCTGCTCCCAACACGACTGGTGGCTCTTTCCCCTCCCGTTCGGTGCCCGGGGAGGAACCCATGCAGCTGGGACGTTCACATCTTAGCCAAGCTGAACGGGAGGCGAGGTTCAGGTCCGGCCTTTGCCTCTACTGCGGTCGGGATGGACACCGTATCGCCAACTGCCCCACCCAGCCAAAAGACCAGGCTCGCCGGGACCCCGGGAGATCCTGGTGAGCCGTTTTTCTCGTTCCCAGAGCCGTGCACCACCTAGCCGTCTGATGAGCGTCACCCTGGCCTGGGCGGACCAACGGGCCACGGTGGAGGCACTCATTGACTCGGGGGCTGACGAGAGTTTCCTAGACTTCGAGTTTGCTACCCGGGCCAACATTCCACTTGAGGACCTAGTGAGGCCATTGGAGGTATTCGCATTGGACCAACACCGCCTGGCTGACATCACTCAACGCACCTGCCCTGTCCTGCTCACCATTGCTGGTAACCACGTTGAGAGACTCCAGTTTTTTATCACCAGATCCCCTCTTGTCCCAGTAGTCCTGGGCCGGCCCTGGCTCGCGCTGCACGAGCCCCACATCGCCTGGTCCTCCGGTACCATCAGGGGGTGGAGCTCCTCCTGTCATGCCCAGTGTCTTCAGGCGGCGTCCTGTCCCTCGCCCCTGGAGATCCGTTTGTGAGCCGCCTCCGGACCTCTCGACCATACCCCCCGAGTACCACGACCTCATGGAGGTTTTCAGTAAGTCCAGGGCTCAGGCCCTTCCGCCTCACCGGCCTTACGACTGTGCCATCGACCTCCGCTCAGGGGCTCCCCTTCCCGGCAGCCGCCTCTACAGTCTGACCGTCCCTGAGAAGGCAGCGATGGATCAATACATCTCTGAGTCCTTGGAAGCAGGACTCATTCGGCCTTCCTCCTCTCCTGTGGCGGCTGGCTTCTTCTTTGTTGGGAAGAAGGACGGAGACCTTCGACCCTGCATCGACTATCGCCAGCTCAACGAGATCACCATTAAGAACAAGTACCCTCTTCCTCTCATGAACTCCACCTTCGAGCCTCTCACCCAGGCTACCGTCTTTACCAAGCTGGACCTCCGGAGTGCCTACCATCTAGTCCGTATCCGAGAGGGCGATGAGTGGAAGACCGCCTTCAAGACTCCCAGGGGCCACTACGAGTACCTGGTTATGCCGTTCGGCCTCACCAACGCTCCGGCGGTATTCCAGGCGCTCATGAACGACGTCCTTCGTGACATGCTGGAGGAGTTTGTGGTAGTATACCTAGACGACATCCTCATCTTCTCCAAGACCCTCGAGGAACACATCCAGCATGTCCGCCGTGTGCTGGAGCGCCTCCTCCACAATCGGCTCTTCGTCAAGGCGGAGAAGTGCCGATTCCACTCCGACTCCGTCGATTACCTGGGCTTCATCGTGTAGAGAGGTTTGACCCGAGCTGATCCTCGCAAGATCCGGGCCGTGGAGGAGTGGCCGGAACCCACCTCTCGGAAGGAGTTACAGAGCTTCCTCGGGTTCGCCAACTTCTACCGAAGATTAATCCGGAACTACAGTCAAGTGGCGGAACCGCTTACCAGGCTGACCTCTCCCGCCCTGCCGTTCGACTGGTCCCCAACGGCGTGTGCTGCGTTCCGCTCCCTCAAGAAGAGGTTCACTTCCGCCCCGATCTTGCTCCATCCAGACCCCAAGAGACAGTTCATCGTAGAAGTGGACGCCTCGGATACTGGACTGGGAGCTATCTTATCCCAGCGGTCGGCAACAGACCAGAAGGTACATCCGTGCGCCTTCTACTCGCGTCGTTTCCTCCCTGCCGAGAGGAACTATGACATCGGCAATCGGGAGCTGCTGGCGGTTGTGGCTGCCTTGGAGGAGTGGCGTCATTGGCTAGAGGGGGCCGAGGAGCCATTTACCATTTGGACGGACCACAAGAACCTGACGTACATCCGTGCTTCCAAGCGCCTCAATGGCCAGCAGGCAAGATGGGCCAGCTTCCTCAGTCGATTCGACTTCTCGCTGACGTTTCGCCCTGGTTCCCGCAACATGAAGGCCGACTCCCTGTCCCGATTACACTCCAAGGGGGCTCCAACCACTGAGGACCCGACTCCCATCCTCCCAGAGGCCAGGGTGGTAGGAGTAGTCACCTTGGGCATCGAGGGGGTGGTAAGGCGTGCCCTACGCTTCCATCGCGCTCCAGGCAATGTACCGGTTCATCGTCTCTTCGTCCCCGACTCGGTCCGGTCCCGGGTCCTCCAGTGGGGCCATACCAGCCGGTTCGCCTGCCACCCGGGCGTTCATCGCACGTTCTCCTTCCTGGCTCGTCGATTCTGGTGGCCCACCATGAGGAACGACGTCAAGGAGTTCGTACTGGCCTGCGCAGTCTGCGCCCGCAGCAAGGCCTCCCACCAGGCACCCTCCGGGCTATTGCAGCCGCTTCCCATTCCGAGCCGTCCTTGGTCACATGTGGCGCTGGACTTCATCACGGGTCTTCCTTCTTCCCAGGGGAACACGTGCCTACTGACCGTGGTGGATCGGTTCAGCAAGGGGGTTCACCTCGTGGCCCTTCCCAAGCTTCCCTCGGCGGCCGAGACGGCGGACCTCCTGACACGCCACGTGTTTCGCCTCCATGGTTTTCCCCAGGACGTCGTCTCGGACCGGGGGCCCCAGTTCACTTCCCAGGTATGGCGGGCTTTTTGCAAGGGATTGGGGGCAACGGTCAGTCTTTCCTCTGGTTATCATCCCCAGGCTAACGGACAAACGGAGAGGATGAACCAGTGTGGAGTCTGCTCTTCGGTGTGTGGCTGCCGAGAGACCAGCTTCTTGGAGCCGTTTCCTTCCCTGGGTCGAGTACTCCATCAACTCCATTGTCAGTTCCGCCACCGGCCTCTCACCCTTTGAGGTATCCCTGGGCTACCAACCCCCTCTTTTCCCTGCACAGGAGTCGGAGGTGGCAGTTCCCTCCGTACAGGACCACCTCGACCGGTGCCGTCGGGTCTGGGAGATCACCAGGACCGCGCTGCTCTGGTCATCGGAGCGCGCCAGTCGTGGGGCTGACCGGCGCCGGGTTCCTGCACCGACGTACCACCCTGGGCAGAGGGTGTGGCTTTCCGCAAGGGACCTTCCACTTCGGTCCTCGGCCAAGAAGCTTAACCCCCGGTTCGTCGGTCCTTTTGAGGTTCTGAAGGTACTCAGTCCGGCGGCGGTGAGTCTTAAGCTTCCTGCGTCCATGCACATTCACCCCGTTTTCCATGTGTCCTGGGTTAAGCCTGTCTCTCTCAGTCCCCTGATGCCTCCTGCTTCGGAACCACCTCCTCCCGAGATGGTGGACGGTCACCCCCAGTGGCAGGTCCGCCGGTTGATGGGCGTTCGACGGCGGGGTCGGGGGTTCCAGTACCTGGTGGACTGGGAGGGGTACGGTCCGGAAGAACGGAGCTGGGTCTCCCGCCAGCTCATCGTGGATCCCGGCCTGATCACCGACTTCCATCGTGCCCATCCGGGCGAGCCGGGTCGGGCTGGTCGCCGGGTGGCTCCCGTGGAGGGGGGGGTACTGTGAGGTTTGGTCCGCTCCCCGCCACACGCTCCGTTCCTTTAAGGTACTATGTTGATTAATGCATTCCCCGCCACGCGCTCCGTTCCTTTAAGGTGCCGTGTTGATTGGTGCTTTCCCCGCCACACGCTTTTGGAGCAAGTATCAATCTCATCCCGCAGCTGTCACAGCTTGTAATTAGCGCCCCTGAAGGCTTTATATACTCAGACCTCCTTACTATCGATGTTGGGTCGTTCTGAAATACACCTGCATATACCTGCCTTCCCCGTCGCTGTTCCTGTCTTTTTGCTCTCCAGGACCTTTTGTGGAGAACCGCTGTGGAGAACCTGGTTCCCCGTTCGGAGCTGCGCCTCGTTATCTGCCCGCTTTTCGCGTTGCGCTCTGGTGAGTTTTTGGAAACAGTCTTTTTGGATTATCAGTTTTTTGTGTGTTTGGTGAACACCGAAGAAATCCCGTTTTTGTTTGTACTGGACTCACCTAATTTTTGTGTTAGATTAACACTGAAGATTACCGTATTGTTTTTCTCTGGACTCAGCTAACTTGTGTGTGGTACACCGAAGATCAAGTCACTTGGATTAATACTGGACCAGTCACCTCTCTGCCTCTGTGTGTTCGTTGGGCTAACTCTGATTTCTCTCTCTCTCCGTTTCCACCGGGAGTGAAAGCTGGGAGTATCTGCAGAGCCGCTTCAACGTCACTTGCCAATTCCTCACCACTACCTACTGGGAGTATCTGCAGAGCCGCTAAATCGTCACATGCCAGATCCCTGTTTGTTCGATTGCTGTACTTCATCCATCTTGTGACTCTGTAAATAAATATGCCCTAGCTTTGGCTAACTCTGAACTTCCTCTCTGTGCCGTTGCGTTTGAGGTCGGTTACAAACCATAAGTTTCTTTACACATATGTTGGATTATGAATATGTCTTTATAGCTACGTATGCTGCCAGGCTGGAATATGTTGTTTCTTTACACATATGTTGGATTATGAATATGTCTTTATAGCTATGCTGCCAGGCTGGTCCGCGACCCTCCGTGCTGTGATCACCAGCGGGGAGAATATGCTCACGCGAGCGGCATCGCTGAGCTCTGGTGACGGTCTTATTGGGGCTTATGCCGAGAAGCAGTAACACAACATTGCAACTGTTGTGTTACTGCTTTCTGACCGAATTAGTCATTCATTTGTAGCTATAAAGACATATTCATAATCCAACATATGTGTAAAGAAACAACATATTCCGATTGGAAGGACTCCCATCTCCTCCTTCCTGCTCGCGTCACACAGTGCTCTCACTCGAGTGAGGAGGAGCGGAAGACCGCTGGTTCTCCAACATACAGCGGTGTGCTCTTCAGAATGTACCGGGAGAAACGTTTACTGTACCCCGCAGACATAATAAGCATATTATAAGCAGTGCTTACTAACGTTATTAGTTATGCTATTTCTGACCGAATTTGTCTAGCACAGTCTCTAACAGTGTAACAGTAAGAAGCATTTTGGATAAAAGTATTCTGTACTTCTGTATGACAACAATGTATGCCTTTCAAATGTTAAATGATAAATGATTAAATGATACACAGCGAAATCTACGCTCTCTCATCCTGCTTTGGCCAACGGCAGCGCGCTTGCCGCTGCGGCTGCCGCGGGGCGTGTCACGTGGCCGTCGCGGCCAATCAGGCCAACCCCGGAAATCAAATCCGTTGCGGAAGTGGTACACGCGACTGGGAGCCCCCCCCCCCCCTGATGATGACTGCGAGCCCCCCCCCCCCTGGTGATGACTGGGAGCCCCCCCCCCCTGGTGATGACTGGGAGCCCCCCCCCCCGGTGATGACTGGGAGCCCCCCCCCCTGGTGATGACTGGGAGCCCCCCCCCCCCCCGGTGATGACTGGGAGCCCCCCCCTGATGATGACTGGGAGCCCCCCCTGGTGATGACTGGGAGCCCCCCCCCCTGGTGATGACTGGGAGCCCCCCCCCCCCGGTGATGACTGGGAGGCCCCCCCCCTGACGATGATGACTGGGAGCCCCCCCCCCCCCCCCCCCCGGTGATGACTGGGAGCCCCCCCTGATGATGACTGGGAGCCCCCCCCCCCCTGGTGATGACTGGGAGGCCCCCCCCTGATGATGATGACTGGTGTGTGTGTGTGTTGTTTGTGTACATTTGCTATAGGCTCCTCCCTTTGACGTGGACTAGGCTAATTAGCTTTACACATCCTGATCCCTCAGCCTATTTCTATTCAAAAGCAAGATATTGATTTACATTATGTATATACATGGCCGCCTAGTTATAGTTGACTTTTCTTTTTTTTTTTTTTTTTTTTTTTGACAGGCAAGGGGTAGTTTGGAGGGGGTCCGGCACGACCCCCTCCATGGCCGATTTTTTTTTTTATTTAATGAACCTGTACGTGCAATTTCCTGCAATATAGAGCCTTCAATCTTGACCAATAAAGCTGCTCTTTTCACTATAAAACTCAGTTTATATTGCAGTATGATAGCCAATTACTATAATAATAATAACATATTAATATATATACTGTATATACACTGTATATTGATTTTTCACTCATTCATTTTTATTAAATCAATCTCCTTTCAAATAGGCCAAGTTTTTAATAAGAAAGAGAAAAAAGATATATTTCCATTACCTGTAAATCTTGTGTCTCTTTCTCTCCTTCTCTGCCTCCTCCCTGAGTCTGCAATGCACAATCATGACATCGATCTCAAAAAAAAAAAAAAAAAATGGAGGCCCCTCGTCACTATAGGCCCACGGGCCGCGGCCGTCGTTAATACGGCCCTGCTCGTCTGCCATATAGATAGCGTTAACGTTTGCAAATGAAGTGAATGAATGAATGAATGAAAACTTTATTTAACAGATTGCAGAATGGGTACAATACAGTACGGCTCAATACATACAATTGTTAAGGGGATGCAGACCTGAGAAAGACGTTTGTCTTGTTTCCATCAGGGTCCCCCATTTTCAATTCATATAGACATATATGACATACATGACATACAGATAGTCAGTACTGCTACATCTATACATTTATGACATACCAGATTTGCAAATACAGTACTGTTTGTGATACAGAAGGAGTCAAGAAAAGGGAGTATATACATTTGACGTAGAAACTGTACATTGGAGGAGGTTGGGTGGGGGGGGTTGGGTACATTGGGATATTGACAACCATACTGGGTAATTTACATTGGAGGTGGTTGGGGGGGGGGGGGGGGGCCGGGGGGCACACTGTATAAACAAGTAACACTGTACATTGAGGGGGGGGGGGGGGAGACACTGTACAAACAAACACAATTGTACATTGAACTATTGACAAAACCATACTAGGTAAATGACTGTACATTGGAGGGGGTTGGGTTAGGATATTTACAGGGGCCAGTGTTGAATTGCAGTCTCCCGTAGGTGTCCCTTGAGAGAGGTTTTGAAAGTGGGTAGTGATCCACATTCCTTTACAGCTTTGGGTAGGGCGTTCCACATTGATGTGGCATAATTGCGAAACGTGTTTAGTCCCTTATTTGAGCCGAATCTGGGTTTAACATGATTTGTGGAGCTCCCTCTGGTGTTGTGATCGTGGTATTCACTGACCTTTGGGAAGTATTTTGACATGTACATGGGTACCTTGGTCGTGTAGTGTATCTTGTAGACCAGGCCCATTGCAAGTTGTTGTACTCTGTCGTCTACTCTAAGCCATCCTAGGTTGTCAAAGTGGGCAGGGGTGAGGTGGGTTCTAGGAGTAAGGTCAAGCAGTAGTCTGACCAGTTTGTTTTGAGATGTTTGTAATTTTGTTTTTAGCGCCTTTGAGGTGCTTTGGTACCATGAGGTGCAAGCATAGTCGTAGTACCCCTGAATGAGTGCTCCTGCCAGAGTCTTCAGGGTGTTCTTGTTTACCAGAGAGGAGATCCGGTACAAGAATCGAGTTCGTTGGTTGACTTTTTTTATTACATTGGATGCCATTTTGTCACAGGAGAGATTAGCCTCTAGGATGGAACCCAGGTAGGTAATTTCATCTTTCCTTGTGACAATATTGTCACCCACTGTAACTGAGAAGCCGTCGGTCTTGCTGAGTTTGTTATTTGAACCGAAGAGAATGGACTCTGTTTTGCCCATGTGTAATGATAGTTTGTTATCAGCGAGCCATATGCAGATTCTGCCTAGTTCCGAGCTGAGGGTTTTTTCAACCTGTAACTTGTTCTTGTCAGAGACCAGCAGGGCTGAGTCGTCCGCAAACAGGAACAAGTTGCAGTCACAAGCTGACGACATGTTATTTGCATAAATTAGGAACAGTAGCGGTCCTAGTATGCTTCCTTGTGGAACACCACAGCTCACTGTGAGGGGGGGGGATAGGGTACCGTTTACCTCCACCATCTGTTCCCTCCCCTCAAGGTAGGATTGCATCCAGCTCACTGATAGACTATCAAAACCAATTGCTTTTAGCTTGTCAATCAGAATGGAGTGATTGACCGTGTCAAAGGCCTTTTGTAGGTCCAGCATGACCATGCCGCAGTATTTGCCTGCGTCCACCTCTTGTTTGATGTGGTCATTCAAATAGAGAAGGCATGTGTCAGTGGAGTCAACGTCATCCAGCTCACAGTGCCTCACACCACATATCTAGATAACGTTAGCTAGCGGCTAGCACTAAAGCTAACGCCAACCAGAGAGGGAAACGTTATTATTATTTATTCGAGGAAACCGTATGACCAGATCGCAATTCGGGACCGTGAAACACTTTTATTGTATTGCGTGGTAGAACCGTAGAAGTTCTACTACCACTCAATAGTAACTTATGTCTAACATAATCCTTTTATTTGAACAACTTACTGGAAAAGCCTGCTTGCCTGCCACCAATATTATGACACACTCTGTGGGATTTGATTTACACTCAGCCTACCCGCTGCAGCCGTGCAGCCAGACTGCAGCGCTGTGTGCTGAAGGTCTACGCGCTGCCTGGGAGGTACTGGATCAAACCATAATGGGGCAGGGGGGGGGGGGGTTCGCAATCTTTGGAAACTTAAAAACTTGTTATTAAGTGTCATTGCGTATTATTAATTTGATTATAGTTATAGACTATAGTTATGGTTAGATTTATATATTGGGGGGGGGGGTATATCATATTTTTCATATGATCAAAAAGTGGTGGAGCAAGATCATAAACTTGCTCCCCCAAGTTCAATAGTCCTAGAGCACGTGCATCGTCTGCTCTATTACTTGGGCGTCTATGTGTATATATATCTTTAAAAAAAATCTAATAATCTTATCTCCTGTGCTGCTGACACAAGCACTAACATAGCGTGGGGTGGAGAGATAACACATCATTAACACATGGAGACGAGCTATATATAGCTCAGCAGCTGTAACAGAATAATTGTATTCATTTTGATTATTTAAGTTTCAACGGTGTCAAAATATTTTAATAATAAAAGATGATTGTATAAAGAACGTTCCATGTTCTGTTGTAATGTTATTATTCCATAACTCTTCCTGATGTTTTAGGTTTCTGCCGCGGTGTCGTTTTAGAACCGGGATGGTGACACTTGATGCTGGTATCGGCGTGATGGTGACGCCACTAGTGCATCGTAGTCTAGAGCAGCGGCTCTCAAACTACGGGGCGCGACCCAAAGTGGGGTCGCGGGTAGGTTTTTAATGTTCTGGCAACATGTTTTGGCTAAATATGCCTCGTTTTATAAATGTGTATTGATAACATAGTGCTGTAATAAAATAAAATTATCAAGTTCAACAACGTGTGCTTATATTTTGATAGTCCTAAATTCCACAGTACTGTCTATCTATGTCCTGTACGTCATAAATGTCATGATGAATTGAAAATGGGGGACCCTGATGTAAACAAGACCAAAGTATTTCTCTGGTCTGCATCCCCTTAACAATTGTGTGTATTGAGCCGTATTGTACCCATTCTGCAATCTGTTAATAAACATTTCAATGAATCAATCAAACCACGTTGAAATTACGTGATACATTAAGTGTGGGGTCCCCAAAAAAATTCCTAAATAAAATGGGGTCGTGGTATGAAAAGGTTTGAGAACCCCTGGTCTAGAGTCTTGGAAGTGTAAAGTGAAAGGGGGGGGGGTGCTCGGGCACTATATTGTAGTCTTTTGGGGTGAGTTGAGCCTATGTTAAAACTATTTATTATTAATTATTTTACACCTCATCCTTTATTTTGTACATCATTCAGGTAGTTCATGAAGAAATGAACTTTTTGTTATTTTACTTCTTCAATTATCAATATTTTGCACAATACTTACCTTTGATCATGTTATGTTTATTTAGGATCCTCATTAGTTATTACATCAGTAAGAACTATTCTTCCTGGGGTCCACACAAAAGACAAAATAAGACATGCAATACACTGTCCTTTATAAACCAAGTTATGGCGTTGTGGTTCAACATTAAAGTAAGTTTTCTCAAAATGTGATTGTGTCTTTCTAGTCATATAATTGAGAGGTTGATGTATAAGAGTAAATGCTTTTATAAACAGGTCTAAAATGGTCAGCAGAGTGTAGCTGAACAAATGGACAACTCTCACATGAACACACTTCTATCCCCAGGCCCTCAGGACGCTTAATGACAATAACAGTATGTAACAAACCATCAAATACTCACAGCACACATCCACACTCACTTTAAATAAACAACTCACTGTAGCACCCACTTTAGACACTTTAACACACTTATATATACTATATTTATAAATTTTATTGGTAGAGATTTGCACTACAACTCATACCTCATTGCACCTTACCCTAAGTTGTACCTCATCCCATTTCTGCATTGTACTGTATATTGTAACTCAGTTACAAACATTTTCTACTCTGTATTGTATATATGTGTATATTGAACACTTTTATTTACACTTGTTTACGTACTTTTGACTTTCTATTTTATACTTTATCTATTTTTTATCTAGCACTCAGGAGCAAAAACAGAAAAAAAGCATTTCATATAAAAGTATTCTGTATTTTTGTATGACAACTAATAAAGAAACTTGAACTTGAACACACACACTGACACGCTGTTGTGTGTGTACATTGGCCAATCAGTTTGGGCTCTCGGGGCTGAGCCCCCCTAAAGGTCTGACGCTAGAGCCGCCCCTGGTCCGCCGCGGCCAGCCGTGTATAGGTGTAACAGACTGACAGCCAATGAAATGGGTGCATTTGTCACGCTGTCCAAGGAGCTGAACTGCTCTCGTGCAGCCGTGTTCGAATCCCGGTCGGGGCAAAAGCCTGTCATACATTATCAAAGATAAACAGCTATGTTGAATCAATAAACATGAATATCACTAAATAAACATGAATATTGCACAGATTTAGATTAAAATAGTAAAGCTATTATAATAGTTCAATGGTTGTGATGGCAAAGTTTGCGTCAGGTTCCTTACTGTATATTTGCATATCGTATGTCACAAATGTTACATGTATGTCATGTATGTCCCTGTCATAAATGTCATGTATGTCATAAATGTCACTATGAATTGAAAATGGCAGACCCTGATGTAAACAAGACAAATGTCTTTCTCTGCTCTGCATCCCCTTAAACATTTTGTGTATTGAGCCGTACTGTATTGTACCCATTCTGCAATCTGTTAAATAAAGTTTTCATTCATTAATTCTGTCCCCGTCTCTCCTTGTTGCACATATTTAGATTATCATTAGATTGTAGCGGCAGAGGTTTTTGTCAACTTAAATCATGTTTCTTAATTTATGCACAGGAGGACTGTGTGTGGATGACCACAGGCCTGTGGTCCCCAACACCTCTGGGGTCAAACACCATCTCCTCAGTCTTCTTAACATTTAAAACCAGACAGTTATTGTCGCACCAGTTTACAAACCACTGGATTTCCAAATAATAGTCAGCTAGGTCACTGTCATTCTTAATTAGAGCTAAAATGGCAACGTCATCAGGAAATGTTCATATCATATCTGGTGAATTACCTAGCTCATGGAAGTCGGCCATGGTTCTCCCCTTGTTAAAGGGCGGAGACCCCTCTGACCTAAATAATTATCGCCCTATTTCCAGATTGTCTGTAATGGCCAAAGTCTTTGAATCTCTTGTAAACAAACTGAAAGAGTTTCTAGCTGACCATAATATTCTTAACAAGTCTCAGTCAGGCTTCAGATCCATAGTACTTCAGCGACTATGCTAGTCTCAAATGACATAATTGAAGCACTAGACAAGAAAAAACACTGTGCAGCATTGTTTGTTGATCTGTCTAAAGCGTTTGACTCTGTGGATCACGCATTACTGCAGAGGCTTGGTTGCATATAGGTCTTGGAAAAACGGCTTTGAGCTGGTTTAAAAACTATCTATCTGAAAGAACTGTGTCTGTTATAATAATAATAATAACTTTATTTGTATAGCACCTTTCATACAGGGGATTGCAGTTCAAAGTGCTTTACATCAGTAAGAAATAAAACATAAAATCAGTGTAAAACAAGCAGCAAGAGCAAAGCATAAAGTGGGATAAAATAATGCAGATATATTAATCAATTCATATCAGAACCTCACGTTCCAATATGCTTCTGTAATCTGTTACAAAACATGATAAGGTTATAGTATGCACCCAGCAGATAGTGGGGCGTAAAGATAAAAGTAGAAATAAGTCAAATGAGCAGACATATAAAATCACAGTTTTTCACATTAGGATCTAACATCCTTTAGGGCCACCTTGTTTATGGTTTGATTCAGTTTTAGTAGAATGTAAAATACATGAATTATGAAATGAGCACATAAAGTGCAGACATACTATAAAATCCTCTGATATATAAAATAAAGGAGAATAAAGACATCCCTCCAGGCCTCCAACTCCCTCTGAAAAAACTCTGTCTCAACAAAGTCCTGGAATGGCATCCTGGGATTGGTGAGTCCTTCTGCTGCATAGGTCTGGAAGACCTTAGTGGAGCAGTAGAAGTACAGTATCTCACCGCTCCAGTCTGATAAAAAAAAAAGTGGATGGTGGAGCCATCTCTGAGGAACCGGGACTTTGGCTGACCAGTTGTGTGTCCTCTTGGGGAGCCGCTGTTGTTGTTTCTGCTGCTTCTCCAGCATCTCACTGAATGAATGAATGAAAACTTTATTTAACAGATTGCAGAATGGGTACAATACAGTACGGCTCAATACACACAATTGTTAAGGGGATGCAGACCAGAGAAAGACGTTTGTCTTGTTTACATCAGGGTCCCCTATTTTCAATTCATAGTGACATTTATGACACACACAACATACATGACATCATGACATTTATGACATAGGGACATACATGACATACAGGTATATAGTACTGTTACATTTGTGACATATACGATATGCAAATATACAGTACTGTTACCCATAGATCCTAACTATTATAATAGTTCAATGGTTGTGATGGCAAAGTTTGCGTCAGGTTCCTTACTGTATATTTGCATATCGTATGTCACAAATGTAACAGTACTATTGTTTCTGGCTTAAAGGCCAACCTTCATATTGTATTTTTGTTCAATAAACAATGTGGACTAAACCTTCAACAATACACAGAAGGTTAACCCTTTCACTGCCACACAACAGCCGGTTAACCCTGTAAACCTTCTAGTCCCAAAACATTCTGTGACTAATTCAGTGCAGATTGTAATGTATTGTCATCATGCAGCACAAGTACAGTACAACTAAAAGAGGTTTGGCATCCAACCAGAGTGACGATGTAGCAGTAACGTGAAATAGTAATATACACTGTACAGGTGGTTAAACTGGGTATAACATATATAAATTAGTACTATGAGTACTACATGTATGTACAGAGTTGTAGTATTAATATGTACAGTGATACAGGTATAAAGACACTATGGTATAAGTCATACTGGCCAGCAGTGTAACTAGTAAGAGTAGGTAAGAGATATGTACAGATATAGATATAGTATTAATATGTACAGTGATACAGGTATAAAGACACTATGGTAGTAAGTCATACTGGCCAGCAGTGTAACTAGTAAGAGTAGGTAAGAGATATGTACAGATATAGATATAGTATTAATATGTACAGTGATACAGGTATAAAGACACTATGGTAGTAAGTCATACTGGCCAGCAGTGTAACTAGTAAGAGTAGGTAAGAGATATGTACAGATTTAGATATAGTATTAATATGTACAGTGATACAGGTATAAAGACACTATGGTATAAGTCATACTGGCCAGCAGTGTAACTAGTAAGAGTAGGTAAGAGATATGTACAGATTTAGATATAGTATTAATATGTACAGTGATACAGGTATAAAGACACTATGGTAGTAAGTCATACTGGCCAGCAGTGTAACTAGTAAGAGTAGGTAAGAGATATGTACAGATTTAGATATAGTATTAATATGTACAGTGATACAGGTATAAAGACACTATGGTAGTAAGTCATACTGGCCAGCAGTGTAACTAGTAAGAGTAGGTAAGAGATATGTACAGATTTAGATATAGTATTAATATGTACAGTGATACAGGTATAAAGACACTATGGTAGTAAGTCATACTGGCCAGCAGTGTAACTAGTAAGAGTAGGTAAGAGATATGTACAGATTTAGATATAGTATTAATATGTACAGTGATACAGGTATAAAGACACTATGGTATAAGTCATACTGGCCAGCAGTGTAACTAGTAAGAGTAGGTAAGAGATATGTACAGATTTAGATATAGTATTAATATGTACAGTGATACAGGTATAAAGACACTATGGTAGTAAGTCATACTGGCCAGCAGTGTAACTAGTAAGAGTAGGTAAGAGATATGTACAGATATATATATAATTATATACCAATGATGTAAACTACCCATAACTCAGTCACTCGGTAAATCAATTCAATTGGAGTCTCTTTAAACAAAACCCAATAACCTATTGGTAAACAAACGTATTGTTGAAAATATACAATATGACTGCTGTTGTGACAGTGTTTAGGAATCGGATCTTATTTAGTAGTTTAAACTCACCTTCAAACATTAACAGGTTGAAAAACGCTACTGGTCATGCTGGACCTACAAAAGGCCTTTGACACGGTCAATCACTCCATTCTGATTGACAAGCTAAAAGCAATTGGTTTTGATAGTCTATCAGTGAGCTGGATGCAATCCTACCTTGAGGGGAGGGAACAGATGGTGGAGGTAAACGGTACCCTATCCCCCCCCCTCACAGTGAGCTGTGGTGTTCCACAAGGAAGCATACTAGGACCGCTACTGTTCCTAATTTATGCAAATGACATGTCGTCAGCTTGTGACTGCAACTTGTTCCTGTTTGCGGACGACTCAGCCCTGCTGGTCTCTGACAAGAACAAGTTACAGGTTGAAAAAACCCTCAGCTCGGAACTAGGCAGAATCTGCATATGGCTCGCTGATAACAAACTATCATTACACATGGGCAAAACAGAGTCCATTCTCTTCGGTTCAAATAACAAACTCAGCAAGACCGACGGCTTCTCAGTTACAGTGGGTGACAATATTGTCACAAGGAAAGATGAAATTACCTACCTGGGGTCCATCCTAGAGGCTAATCTCTCCTGTGACAAAATGGCATCCAATGTAATAAAAAAAGTCAACCAACGAACTCGATTCTTGTACCGGATCTCCTCTCTGGTAAACAAGAACACCCTGAAGACTCTGGCAGGAGCACTCATTCAGGGGTACTACGACTATGCTTGCACCTCATGGTACCAAAGCACCTCAAAGGCGCTAAAAACAAAATTACAAACATCTCAAAACAAACTGGTCAGACTACTGCTTGACCTTACTCCTAGAACCCACCTCACCCCTGCCCACTTCGACAACCTAGGATGGCTTAGAGTAGACGACAGAGTACAACAACTTGCAATGGGCCTGGTCTACAAGATACACTACACGACCAAGGTACCCATGTACATGTCAAAATACTTCCCAAAGGTCAGTGAATACCACGATCACAACACCAGAGGGAGCTCCACAAATCATGTCAAACCCAGATTCGGCTCAAATAAGGGACTAAACACGTTTCGCAATTATGCCACATCAATGTGGAACGCCCTACCCAAAGCTGTAAAGGAATGTGGATCACTACCCACTTTCAAAACCTCTCTCAAGGGACACCTACGGGAGACTGCAATTCAACACTGGCCCCTGTAAATATCCTAACCCAATCATTCCAACCCCCTCCAATGTACAGTCATTTACCTAGTATGGTTTTGTCAATAGTTCAATGTACAATTGTGTTTGTTTGTACAGTGTCTCCTCCCCCCCCCCCTCAATGTACAGTGTTACTTGTTTATACAGTATGCCCCCCGCCCCCCCCCCCCCCCCCCCCCAACCACCTCCAATGTAAATTACCCAGTATGGTTGTCAATATCCCAATGTACCCAACCCCCCCCACCCAACCTCCAATGTACAGTTTCTACGTCAAATGTATATACTCCCTTTTCTTGACTCCTTCTGTATCACAAACAGTACTGTATTTGCAAATCTGGTATGTCATAAATGTATAGATGTAGCAGTACTGACTATCTGTATGTCATGTATGTCATATATGTCTATATGAATTGAAAATGGGGGACCCTGATGGAAACAAGACAAACGTCTTTCTCAGGTCTGCATCCCCTTAACAATTGTATGTATTGAGCCGTACTGTATTGTACCCATTCTGCAATCTGTTAAATAAAGTTTTCATTCATTCATTCATTCACTTTCTCCAGCTCTGCTCTTCTTCTGTTCTTCTTCTCCTAAATGTGGATACAGCGCAGCATCCACAAACTCGCAACAGCGCCACTAGTGGCCAAAATAATACATGGTTTTGTAAACAGGGAGTGGATGGAAGTTAAGGGAATTAAGAGCGAGTGAATGGACGTTAAGGCCAACTACTCCAGGGTGCCGCGCCGCTAGACAGCGCCAGGGTACAAACAGACTCTACTCATTAGTCCCTGCGGTCACTGTTGTATTTCTTTTAATTATTCATTGCGATTTCTCTACTATTGTGTCCTTGTGTCTGATAAATGGTTACCGCTTGCTGTACCATAAACTGCCCCTTGGGGTCGATAAAGAGCAACTTGACAAGTTGACCTAGATACTAGCACAGTAGACAGTAGTATAGGCATAGATAGTACATAATGATGTAGGCCAATATGTGGAGCTTTGTACAAATAAACATCTTCATCTTTTCATTTCAAATTGTATTGTTATAGGCCTACGTTACTGTCTTTATTCATGCTATACCTTTCCGTCCAGAACTAGAGCGACTGCCTTGCACCGGTCAGAAAACAATTATGAATGAAGTGAACAATGAATATACCATCAAAAACTTTGCTTCAGGCACGAGACACCCTTACTGCACAATATATAACAACATATAACAAAATAACACTGCATAGCAGCATGTATGGTGTATATATATATTTACTGTATACATCTATCCACATCCGTCTGTAAATACCTGCACACAATCCTTTTTATATATCTAGATACCATATCTGCACACATCCTTTGCCTTACTATACCAGTCTTTATACCTGTATCACACATTAATACAACTCTGTACATAAATCTGATTAGCACTGAACTCCATAGTACTCATTTATATATTTTATACCTAGTTATATATCATGTGTCTGAATATAATCCTTCTATATATCTACATCTGCATATAACCCATGTAACTCTGTATGACCGCATGTACAATACTGCTGTATATATTTATTCTTAACGTGTGTATATATATACACACACACACATCTATCCACATACCTGCATATATATAATCCTACATATCTGTACTAGTTACTATATATATATATAAATATATTTGTACATAACCCTTACCTACTCATACTCAATCGTTTTAAAGTAGCTATAGATACTATATCTGTACATAATATCCTTTACCTACTAGATAGTGTCTTAATACCTGTATCAGTGTACATAATACCAAAACTCTTTACATACATCTCATAAGCACTACACTCAGTCCAGTTTAATCACCTGTACATTGTATATTACTATTACACTTTACTATTACATTTGCACTCTGGTTGGATGCCACACTTCTTTTCGTTGTACTGTACTTGTGCTGCATGATGACAATCCATTTGATTCTAATCTAAAATGTTGGCCAACAGCTCAATAAACCAACTGTGTCCATCTTCAAAATCCTCAACACCTCCTATTTTTACATGCACCACTGCTGCCATCTGCTGGTGAGACCGAGTTAAGACAGGGACACGGCAAGTTCATCATCATCATTTTATTCAAATGTTTTTACAGCCAAAAATAACTTCCATGTTGTCCAAGATGGGAATATAAAAATAACTTCCATGTTATCCAAGATGGGAATATAAATATAACTTCCATGTTGTCCAAGATGGGAATATAAAAATAACATTCTTTGACATCTTTTTAAAAATAACTCATGTACCAAAATCAAGCTCCGCCCCTTCGACACACATTGATATGACCACCATACTATGTTCACCCCAAAATAATGACAAATCTCTTCTGCAAAGTCTTCACATTAATGTCGGCTAAGCTACACCGTTTCCTGCCAATCTCATTACACACAGAAATCTGCAGAGCTTTTGAAAATAAAAATACGCCTACAGTGTTCCTCCATGTTTAATGAACCATTCAACATGGCGTTAGTACAGTAAGTACAGTAAATGACAAGAGAACATTCAAAATTAAACCTAGGACACGGGATGAGCCACGACGGGTAGCTAACAGAAATGAAGGGCTGAGGAGACGAGGAATGTATTAAACCGGTGGTACTCAACCCGTGGTGTCGGGACCGAGAGGTGAGCCGGGAGAGCGTTCAGGGGTCGGACCGAGAGAGCGTTGGGGGTCGGACCGAGAGAGCGTTCCAACAGGGGTCAGAGGGGTCGGACCGAGAGAGCGTTCCAACAGGGGTCAGAGGGGTCGGACCGAGAGAGCGTTCCAACGGGGGTCAGAGGGGTCGGACCGAGAGAGCGTTCCAACGGGGGTCAGAGGGGTCGGACCGAGAGAGCGTTCCAACAGGGGTCAGAGGGGTCGGACCGAGAGAGCGTTCCAACGGGGGTCAGAGGGGTCGGACCGAGAGAGCGTTCCAACAGGGGTCAGAGGGGTCAGGACCGAGAGAGCGTTCTGACGGGGGTCAGAGGGGTCAGGACCGAGAGAGCGTTCCAACAGGGGTCAGAGGGGTCGGACCGAGAGAGCGTTCCGACGGGGGTCAGAGGGGTCAGGACCGAGAGAGCGTTCCGACGGGGGTCAGAGGGGTCACGACAGAGAGAGCGTTCCAACAGGGGTCAGAGGGGTCAGGACCGAGAGAGCGTTCCGACGGGGGTCACAGAGGGGTCAGGACCGAGAGAGCGTTCAGACGGGGGTCAGGGGGGGTGAACCACTTCAACGGTATGGAGTGAGACCATTAGTCTGAGGTCATTGAATAAAAAACTATGAGATTATAACCCATTGTTGTGCAAAGTGCATCTCAGTGCCAGAGATAATCCCTATTAACCATCTCAGTGCCAGAGATAATCCCTGTTAACCATCTCAGTGCCAGAGATAATCCCTGTTAACCATCTCAGTGCCAGAGATAATCCCTGTTAACCATCTCAGTGCCAGAGATAATCCCTGTTAACCATCTCAGTGCCAGAGATAATCCCTGTTAACCATCTCAGTGCCAGAGATAATCCCTGTTAACCATCTCAGTGCCAGAGATAATCCCTGTTAACCATCTCAGTGCCAGAGATAATCCCTGTTAACCATCTCGGTGCCAGAGATAATCCCTGTTAACCATCTCAGTGCCAGAGATAATCCCTGTTAACCATCTCAGTGCCAGAGATAATCCATGTTAACCATCTCAGTGCCAGAGATAATCCCTGTTAACCATCTCAGTGCCAGAGATAATCCCTGTTAACCATCTCAGTGCCAGAGATAATCCCTGTTAACCATCTCAGTGCCAGAGATAATCCCTGTTAACCATCTCAGTGCCAGAGATAATCCCTGTTAACCATCTCAGTGCCAGAGATAATCCCTGTTAACCATCTCAGTGCCAGAGATAATCCCTGTTAACCATCTCAGTGCCAGAGATAATCCCTGTTAACCATCTCAGTGCCAGAGATAATCCCTGTTAACCATCTCAGTGCCAGAGATAATCCCTGTTAACCATCTCAGTGCCAGAGATAATCCCGGTTATCCATCAGATGTTAAACGCGGCTCTTGGTCGTTGAGATTTCAGTATTTTGAGGGAATTCTCCCGATACTGATTCTCAGTGTTGGCCTCATATCGGTCCGATATCCCAATACTAGTATTAGGGCTGCAAATAACGATTATTTTGTTATAGATTAATCTAAACGATTAATTTACCATATTGTATATATTTCGAACATGAGCCATTCATTGCGCACTAGTTAACACTTTGATTGCCTAAGGTTAAATTCATGATATACCATCGGTTGCCAGCTCTATTTGTCTATGGAGAAGTTCCCCTTCTTTGCAGGGCTATAACTTTTTAAATTCTATTGCTAGATTGCCATTATTAGGGCCCATTCAATGTCCTATATGTATTGTTCAGGGTGTATGAACGTTAAACTTTTTCATTCACATATTCATACTAAAATATGATCTAAAGTATAAGTATGTTTTCATCTCTTTCTGCAGCTTTCTCCAGAACGTGATTTATAGCCCCAAATGCATTAAATTGATGATCAAATACAGTTTGGTAGCGATCGGTGCCAGATGAAAAATTTCAAATGGACGTGCTTCTAGAAGTTTCTACGTATCATCTGATGATGACCGGGTGGGCGGGGGATCGTTTATAATTCCGTGGGCAACGTTATACCATTCATCTAATGTGGGTCAAATGTTCATCATAGCAGTTAGTGTCGAACACGGTAATACTACACGCTAAAACTCAATTGAGAGGAGCTCAGAACTGTGTGTGAAGGCTGCAGAGGGGAAATATGATTCCGATCATATTTTAGCATGGCTAGGAAAGACGCCTAAACACGTTTTCGGCACTTAAAGTGTTAAGAGAGGTCGGCCATGGGGTCACGGGTCGCTCAGTACAACCAGTTGACCAGGACCCACTGGGGCTCGGAGCAGTCTGTCCACGGCAGCCTGTAGCGTCTCCAAGGCCTTGTCCAAGTTGTCGTTGGTGATGGTCAGGTGGAAGTAGAGGCGGTACGCCCCCTGGTGGTCAGGTGGAAGTAGAGGCTGTACGCCCCCTGGTGGTCAGGTGGAAGTAGAGGCTGTAGGCCCCCTGGTGGTCAGGTGGAAGTAGAGGCTGTAGGCCCCCTGGTGGTCAGGTGGAAGTAGAGGCTGTAGGCCCCCTGGTGGTCAGGTGGAAGTAGAGGCTGTACGCCCCCTGGTGGTCAGGTGGAAGTAGAGGCTGTAGGCCCCCTGGTGGTCAGGTGGAAGTAGAGGCTGTACGCCCCCTGGTGGTCAGGTGGAAGTAGAGGCTGTACGCCCCCTGGTGGTCAGGTGGAAGTAGTGGCTGTAGGCCCCCTGGTGGTCAGGTGGAAGTAGAGGCTGTACGCCCCCTGGTGGTCAGGTGGAAGTAGAGGCTGTACGCCCCCTGGTGGTCAGGTGGAAGTAGAGGCTGTACACCCCCTGGTGGTCAGGTGGAAGTAGAGGCTGTACGCCCCCTGGTGGTCAGGTGGAAGTAGAGGCTGTGAGCCCCCTGGTGGTCAGGTGGAAGTAGAGGCTGTAGGCCCCCTGGTGGTCAGGTGGAAGTAGAGGCTGTACGCCCCCTGGTGGTCAGGTGGAAGTAGAGGCTGTAGGCCCCCTGGTGGTCAGGTGGAAGTAGAGGCTGTAGGCCCCCTGGTGGTCAGGTGGAAGTAGAGGCTGTACGCCCCCTGGTGGTCAGGTGGAAGTAGAGGCTGTACGCCCCCTGGTGGTCAGGTGGAAGTAGAGGCTGTAGGCCCCCTGGTGGTCAGGTGGAAGTAGAGGCTGTAGGCCCCCTGGTGGTCAGGTGGAAGTAGAGGCTGTACGCCCCCTGGTGGTCAGGTGGAAGTAGAGGCTGTAGGCCCCCTGGTGGTCAGGTGGAAGTCGTCGCTCTTGGTCCACCGTCTTCCTCAGGTCCACGTCCTGGACGCACACAAACACAAACACAGACAGAAGCCAGGTGAGTGAGCGACAGTGACTCAGGAGGTAGATCCGGAGGTTCACGGTTCGATTCCCGCACCTCCCGGGCAGTGTGTCGAAGTGTCCTTGAGCAAGACACTTAACCCGTAACTAACCCGATGAGCAGGTTGGCACCTTGCATGGTCGCCTCCGCCATCGGTGTGTGAATGTGTGAGTGAACGGGTCAAATGTGAGGAACAAATCGTAAAGCGCTTTGGATAAAAGCTGTTATATAAATGCAGCCATTTACCATTTTAGTAGACATGAAACAGGAAATGCCCTTTGAATGGTTAATAGGCTACATGTCATGCAACATCATAGGAAATGCACTTACCGTCTTCTCCAGAGTCAGACAAGAAGATAGATATACATTTCCTCTCTGTGCGTTCGGTAGAAAGCTATCCGGCTGCAAGCTAGCCTAGCTTAGCACAAATGAATGGAAGCGGATACGGACCAACTAGCCCAGCTGTTGGCCAAAACACCTCTTACTGAGTTTTATGCTAGGCTAATGGTCAGTATGTGCTTCTATTAATTTGTGCTAAGCTATAGGCTAGCTTGCAGCCGGATAGCTTTCTACTGAACGCACAGAGAATAAATTGGTATCTATCTTCTTGTCTCTCTCTGGAGAAGACAGTAAGCACCTTTCCCGTAATGTTGGTGTGTTCCTATGGCCCAGAGGAGAGAAATAGCTGCGTGGATAATAAGCCTATTTGTTCATCCTTTGATATTCATTTAATCACAGCCAACACACAGCTAGTGCTACAGTCTGGTGATTTTCCAGAGATGTTTTGGTTGTGAAAGAAGGCTACCGGGATTCCTACAAATTATGTTGATTAAACAAGACTCCAGATGCTCCTTATGTACAAATGGGGATGAGGGTACATTTATGCACATGTACTTGCCCACCAGTTAAGATATTCTGGAAAGAAGTGACCCAGCAATTATCAAATCTCTTAAATCTGAATATACCTGTACACCCCTGTATTACTGTTGAATGATGTTTTTGAGTTTGCAGTCCATATACAGCTAAAGAGATTGGTTTTATCTGGTATCACAGCGGCTAAAAAGCTGATAGCATCACGATGGTTTCAACCGGAAAAAATTTGCCGGAAGGTCTGGATTCTTACATATCTCGAAGTGATTTATCTAGAAATATCTACAGCAAGAATTTTGGGTCTCAGTGAATCCAAAATTGCAATGTGGTTAGAAGTGGTGGAGAGAATAAAAGCTAGCATATGAATGGTAGTGCCTGGTTAGGAGCGAATGATAATGGATGGATTATCCAAGGGGGGGGCCCGGGGGGGGGGGGGGGGGGGGGGGGGAGCGAGAGAGAGCATATGTGTGTAGGGTATTAGATAGCAAGTATTAGGTGTATATCTTGTATAATACATTTATTTAAATGGTAATTTCATTGGATGTGCACTGTTAATTAATGCTTGTATATCTAATTTTATGTTGTTATGTTTATGTTTGTGTTTGTTTAAAAAATTATTAAAAAAAATATAAAAAAAAATGATGTTGATTAGGTTTGATGAGATTATGAAACGAGGATTAAAAAGTGGAATGTCACCTGTTTGGAATGTCGTGTGTCTTTAGAAGATACTAGGATGTGATGATGTGTCTTTAGAAGACAGGGTTCCCAGACATTGCAAAATTAAATTCAAGGACTTTCAAGTACTTTTCCCAGCACTATTTTTCATTAAACATTTTTATTCAATTAACTTTTAAATGCTGTTTTTTTATTATAGGAAAAAAATCTGATCCAATATTTGTGGCTTCCTAAGGATTTTGACACTCACTGGGCTTAAGAGATGAAATGATACATCATGTTTAAAGCCATATAATTTTAACTGTTTACTATTTTTTTTTTAAAACTTCCCCATGATTAACATTAATAGCCTAATCTCAAGATATCTGTAACAAATTACAAATATTTCCGAATTTTAACTACTTATATTCGTGTTTGTTTGATACCAAGTCTGTTTTTATTGAAAAAAATCATATTCATATCCATATTCATCATATTTCTATAAATTTTAGACACCATATTACAGCGTGTGAAAAATGGACAAAATTCCTGTGAATAAGAATCTGCCATTATAAAAAAGAAAGGTTGACTATTTCGGTCAGAAATAGCGGTCAGAAATAGCCGTTAGTAAGTGTTAATAAGCACCGGTTAGTACTAATCTATTACTAAAAGGTATGTATTGTTTTTTTTGCATGCCTGGTGTAATTATTCTGTTTATTTATCGATATATGATGTGAAAATTTGAGATTAGAGATAAAAAAAAAAAATTTAGACTTGCGGTTTTATGGCGGTTTTATTAACATGGAAGTGGATGGGATGAAAAGTGACGCTAGGGATACTGGAGGTACCTAAATGACTAACTTTTTTTTAGAGCGTTTCAAATCATAATCTTTTGACATAATGAAAATATATGTAAAATGAAGATATGGCCCCAATTTCATGAAATAATAATAAACACAGACACCGCTGTGCTCACACACAAAGTCAAGAAAGTAGAAAAATAGTAGAAATCATGACCAGGAAGCCACAAGGGTTAAAACCAATTTCCGACAATTAGTTAGACTTTAAAGGTGACATGTACTATAAATGTCATTTTTCAGTCTCTAGCATTGTATTATAGTAATAGGAGTTCGTATCAATGTGTTTTAGTGTCTAAATACCATATTGGCGTATTGCTCTGATACAGCTCAGCCCCTTTCCTCCTCCAGTAAATCAGGCCATTTTGATTTGAACGGCTGAGTGACGTCATTCTGCCGCTGGGTAGCAGACAGTGATGTGATTGGCTCTGTGGTTGTAGCTAATGCCCGCCCACATTCTACCTAGACTGACGGTACACAGCGAGTGGAAGCCATTTCCTCATACTCTGCATGGGGAGAGAGAGAGAGAGAGATAGGGGGGGGGGGGGGGGGACCTGCCTGCCGCGCGCCACACACCCGCAAACAGGAGATTGAAAGAAAGAAAAAAAAAAACACAAGCTGCTGCGGACTCTCATCACCGAGAGGGAGAGAAAGGAAGAGAGAGGGAGGGAGGGAGAGAGGGGGCCTTGTCAATAACGGCCTGTCTTTTTCTCTCTCTCTCTCTCTCTCTCTCTCTCTCTCTCCCACCCCCTCCCTCTCTCCCTCTCTCTCTCTCTCTCTCCCACCCCCTCCCTCTCTATCTCTCTCTGTCTACCAGTGCAGACTGTGTGGACTGACTTGTCACTCAAAGTGCTTATGGGCGGAGCCAGGCCATAACAGCCTGAAATCTTGAGGCTGAAAAATGATGGTTGAGTACTTGATTAGAAATATAAAACAATGCATTTTTTGGAAAAAAACCTTACAAATGTCTTCAATAGACTAATAGGAATTGTGTAAAGTTGCCCAAATAGTGCTAGGAATAGCAGTACATAGCCTCTTTAAATAAAAAAAAAATCTATTTCTTGATTCTGAAAATGTTTATCATGGATGAACAAAACGTTCAATACGAATGGTTGATTTTAATTTCAAGGAATTCCAGGCCTCGACTTTAAAAAAAAAATCAAGCACTTTAACTCATTCAGCGCCAGGGGTCGAGTCTACCTTCTGGGTAGAATGCCATCGCTGTAAGTCAATGGGGAGACTGCGAAACTTGCGAGTGCTTAAAATATATCTTATATTATAGCCGTCCCACGTTGTCCGGCATTGCATATGAAGGGGGGGGGGGGCAGCCTCGTAGATGTATCGTTGTAAACGCTCGTCCTGCCGGAGTATTTAAACCCCGCCCGCATGGCTCAGATCGGCCCGGAAAAGAAACAACATCGTTTCGAATGGAGTGCAATACCGGCTGAAAGGGGGCGGTATTTGCCCTTTGCGAGCTCAGACCCATTCCCAATGATAACATCAGGCTGGATGGATGAAACATTTATGGATATAGCTAATAAAATAAACTAGACAATTCCGCGCGGGGGAAATTGTGAAAGTGTGGGTCCCGGCCAACGGGAGAGGGTCTCTCGCGAGTCTCTATGACAAACGGTTCAAAGGATACAAAAAGGGGGCGCGGTCTAAGGATCAGGGGAGTGGTCAACATAGACCATTTGAAACTTTTCTGACTTTTCCGAGTTTTCGAAATTTTTCTGACTTTTCCGAGTTAACATTTTTCGGACTTTTCCTAGTCTTAGAAATCGTTCGGACTTTTCCGAGTTTTAGAAATGTTTCTGACTTTTCCGAGTTTAACATTTTTCTGACTTTTCCGAGTTTTTGAAAATTTTTGAATTTTTCCGAGTTTTCTGATTTTTCCAGTTTTTGAAATTTTCCGGACTTTTCCGAGTTTTAGAAATTTTTTGAGTTTTCAGACTTTTCTGAGTTTTTGAAAATGTTCTGACTTTTCCGTTTTTTTTTAAAATATTTTTCAGAGTTCTCGAAATTTTTCTGACTTTTCCGAGTTTTTGAAAATTTCCGGACCTTTCCGAGTTTTAGAAAATGTTCAGACTTTTCCGAGTTTTTGAAAATTGTCTGGACTAAGGGGGTGTGGCCTAAGGGGGCGTGGTCTAGTGATCAGGGGAGTGGTCAACATCGACCAATGAAAGAGGATATCCCTACCGAGTACAATGGCACAATCCGCAAGTCTCTACGACAAACGGTTCAAGAGATACACTGAGGGGGTGTGGCCTAAGGGGGCGTGGTCTAAGGATCGGGGGAGTGGTCAACATCGACCAATGAAAGAGGATATCCCTACCGAGTACAATGGAACAACCCGCAAGTCTCTACGACAAACGGTTCAAGAGATACACTGAGGGGGTATGGCCTAAGGGGGCGTGGTCTTAGGATCGGGGGAGTGGTCAACATCGACCAATGAAAGGTGGTCAACATCGACCAATGAAAGAGGATATCCCTACTGAGTACAATGACACAACCCGCAAGACAGAGGGCGCTGTCAAGCAATTCAGTACTGCAACACAGAGGGTAACTTAAGGGTTAAGTCGATGAGGTCATTGGCAGGTCAGCTGAGCCATGAGCCTCACAGCTGTTAGGCTGAACCAATCATGAGCCATGAGCCACACAGGTGATGCAATCACGAATGACTTTGCATTTTCACTTTGAATGTATTCCAATGGAGGCAGATGCATGACTGCATTGTAGGGCTGGGCGATAAAACGATAACGATAAATATCGCGATAAATTATTTCCTCGAAATAAACATGAAACATGGTCGCAAAGTTTCGATATATCGATTTTCCAAGTTTGGCTCCGTTCAGCCTCGGCTCAGCACACTCACTAACAACCAACGTTACGTGATGACGTCCTTACGCACCACAGCTCAGGACTCAAGGCTGCTAGGATACTTAGCTTGCACGGCGCTATTTAATATATTTACGTGCCGAGTATGTGTGTGGCGTGAATTCTGATGCCACGGTTATAGTAGTGTGTGGTATACGGTGGACGCCGTTGCAATGTATTGTGGCGGAACAGAGTATTTTAGGGATATTTACTAGTACATTGTCATGGAATACATCGCTTGGAAACGAAGCTGGCTAGGATACTTAGCTTGCACGGCGCTATTTAATATATTTACGTGCCGAGTATGTGTGTGGCGTGAATTCTGATGCCACGGTTATAGTAGTGTGTGGTATACGGTGGACGCCGTTGCAATGTATTGTGGCGGAACAGAGTATTTTAGGGATATTTACTAGTACATTGTCATGGAATACATCGCTTGGAAACGAAGCTGGCTAGGATACCTAGCTTGCACGGCGCTGTTTTTATATATGTACGTGCCGAGTATGTGTGTGGCGTGAATTCTGATGCCACGGTTATAGTAGTGTGTGGTATACGGTGGACGCCGTTGCAATGTATTGTGGCGGAACAGAGTATTTTAGGGATATTTACTAGTACCTTGTCATGGGATACACAGTACTGCTCGCTCTGGCTAACTGCTAACGTGCGCGGACTGATGACGACATCAACTCGAGACATTCACAGTAGAAAAACAAGTCTATTAATAGCCCGTCCATCGGCGCCGGGCATAAAAAGTTAATTAAACTTGACAGACATTATATCGACGATAATTATCGATATAGAGTTATATGAAAATAATTTTATAATTTTATCGCGATAACGTTTTTGGTCATATCGCCCAGCCCTACTGCATTGTCACGATGATTAAAAGCAAACTATAAGAGATGAAGCGTTGTGAAGCGCACATGAGCACTTCAAGGAGTAGGCGAAGGATTGTGTGCGATATTGTGGCATTCCGTCGACAATTGTGGCCCTGGTGGCGATCGGAACAGAAGGGGAAAAAAGCTAAAAAATCATCGTATTCCTAGAGTGGGATTACATTGGTGTCTATGGGGAGGAGAACCTTCAAACAAATGGACATCAGTTGAGATAGAAATTTCCAATTCCATTTATTTTTCTTTTGTGAGCAAGCTGACAGCCGTGTCATCGTTTTGATGCGTTTTTTTTTCTACGTCCAAAATCACTCTCGCAATTTACCCAAGGTAGTGGAAAAAAATTATTCCAGCTGCCGCACTCTAACTTGCAATGCATTTCCAATGGGACCAAAATTGTACCGTTTAAAGTCGATTCGTAGCCAAATGGTGCAGTGAAACTTTCCGAGTTTGAATAGCGCTGTTGCCATAGGCAAGCCGGTCGTTTTGATACCTTTCACGTGTATGGGGCGCGAACGCTCTGGCACGAGTAGTGTTTGCAAAATCGGTGGAATAAATAAAGAATAAATAATAAAAATAGTATAGATTACTATAGTGTGGGTGGCAACCTGGCTTCGCCCACACTAATAACGATTAAAACCAGACTTTTTTCGTGATTGGCGCTCAACGGTTGGAGAGTTAACCCGACTTTTCTCGTGATTGGCGCTGAATGAGTTGAGCACTTCAAGGACCTTGTGCAAACCCTGCCTACCGTGCAGCTGGCTGGGAAGACATGACCACAGCACCATTCAAGACAGCACTAGTCAAACGGTTGGAACACGGCCTTTAGGAACGGATTTTCTGCAGGGTTTCTGCAGGGTCCTAAAGTCTTAAATATGATTTTGATATATATATACAGAACCTAGAGGTGTGAGCGCTCACCTTCACACTGGTGTGTCTTGTCCAGTGTGGGTCAGTAGGTGTTTCTTCAGGCTACGTGACTCACTGAAGCTCCTCCCACACTGATCACACTGGTGGGGCTTCTCTCCTGTGTGGGTCAGCAGGTGTTTCTTCAGGCTACGTGAATCACTGAAGCTCCTCCCACACTGTACACACTGGTGGGGCTTCTCTCCAGTGTGGGTCAGCTTGTGGCGCGTCAGGTCCCCTGACTGACTGAAGCCCCTCCCACACTGTACACAGAGGTAGGGCTTCTCTCCAGTGTGGGTCAGCTTGTGTTTCTTCAGGCTACCTGACTCACTGAAGCCCCTCCCACACTGTACACAGAGGTGGGGCTTCTCTCCAGTGTGAGTCAGCAGGTGTTTCTTCAGGTGCCACGACTGACTGAAGCTCCTCCCACACTGTACACAGAGGTAGGGCTTCTCTCCAGTGTGGGTCAGCTTGTGGCGCGTCAGGCTACCTGACTCACTGAAGCCCCTCCCACACTGTACACAGAGGTAGGGCTTCTCTCCAGTGTGGGTCAGCAGGTGTTTCTTCAGGGTACCTGACTCACTGAAGCCCCTCCCACACTGTACACACTGGTGGGGCTTCTCTTCTGTGTGGGTCAGCTTGTGTGTCTTCAGGTTACCCGACTGACTGAAGCCCCTCCCACACTGTACACAGAGGTGGGGCTT
This sequence comes from Notolepis coatsorum, assembly GCF_963971535.1. NCBI lineage: Eukaryota > Metazoa > Chordata > Actinopteri > Aulopiformes > Paralepididae > Notolepis > Notolepis coatsorum. The sequence continues at coordinate 177,441,654 of NC_140171.1, read as the reverse complement.
CTCTCCAGTGTGGGTCAGCAGGTGTTTCTTCAGGCTACCTGACTGACTGAAGCTCCTCCCACACTGTACACAGAGGTGGGGCTTCTCTCCAGTGTGGGTCAGCTTGTGTTGCTTCAGGCTACCTGACACACTGAAGCTCCTCCCACACTGTACACAGAGGTAGGGCTTCTCTCCAGTGTGGGTCAGCAGGTGTTTCTTCAGGTCCCATGACTGACTGAAGCTCCTCCCACACTGATCACACTGGTGGGGCTTCTCTCCAGTGTGTGTCAGCTTGTGTGTCTTCAGGTGCCCCGACTGACTGAAGCCCCTCCCACACTGTACACAGAGGTGGGGCTTCTCTCCAGTGTGGGTCAGCAGGTGTTTCTTCAGGGTACCTAACCTACTGAAGCTCCTCCCACACTGATCACACTGGTGGGGCTTCTCTCCAGTGTGGGTCAGCAGGTGTTTCTTCAGGCTACTTGACACACTGAAGCTCCTCCCACACTGTACACAGAGGTGGGGCTTCTCTCCAGTGTGGGTCAGCAGGTGTTTCTTCAGGTCCCCTGACCGACTGAAGCTCCTCCCACACTGATCACACTGGTGGGGCTTCTCTCCAGTGTGTGTCAGCAGGTGTTTCTTCAGGCTACTCGACACACTGAAGGCTGAGAGTCTCTCTCTCGGCATCGATGTAGTCGACATGGTGTTTGTCCTTGCCAAAAATCTGATAGAGACAAGACGTTCAACACATTTCACACAGACATCATTCCATAACAGACTCAATACAAAAGAGCACTTGGTTCATATCTCATCAGGTAGATTTCCTCTAGTTTGGAAATCTGCACGGGTGATTCCTTTACATAAGGGAGGTGATAGGGATAACTTAGATAATTATCGTCCTATCTCCAGGCTACCTTGCCTAGCTAAAGTCCTGGAAACACTAGTAAGTAAACAACTTAAATTTTACCTTTCAATTAACTCCATACTTAGTTCTCAACAATCTGGTTTTAGAGCCAAACATAGTACAACATCAGCCATCACTTTGGTTACAAATGACATTATTTCAGCATTAGATAAGAAGAAACATTGTGCTGCCCTCTTTGTTGATTTATCAAAAGCATTTGATACAGTTGATCACTACTTACTTCTAAAGAAACTATCTAACATTGGGTTGGATGATAATGCCCGTGTCTGGTTTCAGGATTATCCATCTTCTAGGCGGCAGTGTATGAAGTTAGGTCAAGCACAATCTGAATTCTTGGCCATGACTAAAGGTGTGCCACAAGGTTCAGTTTTGGGTCCTGTCCTTTTTACTATTTATATTAATGATATTGTTTCTTCTTTGTATGGATGTCATGCCCATTTGTATGCTGATGACACAATTGTGTACTGTATTGCAGACTCTGTACAGCTGGCCTTTGAGAAATTGCAACTTTCCTTTTATGCTCTACAGCAGGGGTTCCCAAACTTTTCAGGCCGGGGCCCAGAAAATAAGGCGTCAGAGAGCCGCGGCCCAATGCACATCGTCAGGCCATTTTTTAAGCCAAATATCACTTCAATCCTATTAAGTTAGTTCAAGTTAGTTATTCATTTATATGTGCTATTTATGAGAGGGCTAACTTGTTGCAAAATAATAATGATAATAATAATAGCCTCATTAAAATACTATTGTTGCTTCGGTTGTTTTCAGCGTTTTATGTGCATAATCTGTTATTTAGTTTGAAATGTTCGTTGAAATAAGTAGATTTTTCATTTTTGTTTATTTATTAAGTTAATATAAAACCATATAGTCACATTTTAGAATACAATAGAATAGAATTTTAGAATACAACTAGAAACACTGTCCTGGCCTGCTTCTAAGTTCAGTGACCTGACAAAAAAAAAAAAAAAAAAAAATGAAATCATCTCGCGGCCCTCCCGTGGCTGCTCGCGGCCCACCTTTGGGTCGTGACCCCGACTTTGGGAACCACTGCTCTACAGGATGCCCTTACTAGTCTTAAATTGGTTCTTAATGCTAGTAAGACAAAGTTTATGTTGTTTTCAACAGCAAGGAATATTAACTTTGATGATGTGAGGATATCTACTGTCAGTGGCTCTTTTATAGAGAGAGTCACTGAGTATAAATATCTTGGCCTGTGGCTTGACGAGAAATTAACATTTAAGTTCCATGTGGAAAATCTTGCCACTAAACTGCGACAGAAAATTGGTTTCCTGTACAGAAACAGATCCAATGTTCCTCTATTTAGTAGAAAAAGAATTGTGGAATCAGTCTTCTTATCAGTTTTGGACTATGGTGATGTAATTTATAGGCATGCTGCGGCATCAACTCTTAAACCTCTGGATTCTGCATATCACTCAGCTCTCAGATTTATAACTGGTGACAGATATGATACTCAACATTGTGTCCTGTATGATAGGGTGGGTTGGCCTTCTCTTGCAGAAAGGCGCAACAAACACTGGTATTTATTTATTTTAAAGCCCTTATTGGTAAACAACCCGTTTATATCTCCTCGCTGTTAGATTGGAATATTGGAACCTATTCAACTCGATCGAATGACTGGATGGTTCTTAGGGTTCCTCAAATTTGTTCTGAGCTAGGGAAGTCAGCCTTTTCCTTTGATGCCTCTAACTCATGGAATGTCCTTCAACTCACACTGAAATTGGAGGTTCTCCCTTCCCTTGGAATGTTTAAACTAGGGATGCACCGCTATGAAAATTGGCCGCCGATACAGATACCGATTGTTCAACTAACACTATCGGCCGATACCGATACCGATATTTGTATATTTGTATATAAGTATTTGTAAAAAAATATATATTTTTTTTAATTTATTTTAATTTTTTTTTTTTTAATGAAACTACTGTATATTTGTATGTGAATGTTTGTATTTGTAGGCCTCTTTACTTACTTAAAAAAAGGAAACATCAAGAAATATGTTTATGGTATCACTATCTCTCTCCCAGTATCGTCTTGCGGCCTGCAGAGGGATACTATTTTCTCAACCAGAGCTTTCAACCAATGCAATGGAACCATTCTTGCGGCCTGCAGCGGGATACTATTCTCTCAACCAGAGCTTTCAACCAATGCAATGGAACCATTTTGATTGACAGTCGATTCGGCCAATTACGCCACACCGCTAGCACCCACCTCCTGCTGTCCTTACCACCAATCGGCAAGCGTTTATTAATTTTTCTACTTCCGGGCATGCCGCCATTGTTCTGTTTGCGAGAGCAGAACACACTTAACGTAGCTACGTTAGCTGCCCGGCCCGCCGACCGGCGCTCCACGCATGACCAAATGAGACATAATGATTTTACTGCAACAAATGTTATAATAAAACAAAGCCTTTCTATACATTTGTCTGGTTGAAAACTTTATTAACAGATTGCAGAATGTGTAGTTGGGTACGGAATGAGCAACGGAATGGAACCGAGCTATGAACGGACTAACGGAGTAATGCCTTGTTTACTGCTATCTTCGGGTAAATAATATGCTTGTTATTGAACGTGTAACACTTCATTTTAACAGCAGATACTTTCTTAAATGCCATCTTCCCGAGAGAGGGTGTTGACGGGGAGTTGTGTTATTAATAGCATTGAACAGCTAACCGAAAGCTAGCGTTAACTATTGTTAAAGGTTTAGCCATAACGTTACCTTGGCTAAAGTTGGGGCTATTCATAATGCAGCAATAATGGCTGCAGACCTGCAAGCAAAGTACAGCAAGTTGACAAAGGAGTATTCCAACGCAAATCACATTTTCACCAGTAACGTTAGTCTTGCATCTCCCGGTAGCTAATGAACGGACTCGGAGTAATGCCTTGCTGCTATGGGTAATAATAATATGCTGATGTTATTGTCCGTGTAACACTAACTATATAACGCTAATGCCACAAAACGAATGCCTTGTTAATCATAAGTAGTTACTTTGATGCAGTAGATTGTGTGTGTGTGTGTGTGTGTGGGGGGGACGGCGGGCGTTGTGCAGGTAGGTCGCGAGTGAACTTTTTTTTTTGCCTTTTGACGCTACACAAATTGATGGGTATTTATCGGCGACTGCTATCGGCACATTTGAGCTTATCGGCCGATAGGCCGATAGCAGTCAACAAGGCACTTATCGGCCGATACCGATACCCGACCGATATATCGGTGCACCCCTAGTTTAAACGTATGATTTCAGACCATTGTGTGACTACCTGTAACTGTTTTAGTTGATATTTTTAACAGGGGGGACAGGGGTGGGCAATTATTTTTCCCAGTGGGCCGAATGAGCAACTGAAAATATGTTGGAGGGCCGGGCCAAAATTCCAAACTCAATTATGCATAATATACATTTTATTTCTATATAAAAAGCAGTAAATGGCATTGTTTTGACCCCTGGTAAGAGTCTATGTTATTATTTGGCAATTAAAAGGTGAGGTTAGCTTTCAAAAATATCATTTATTCAAATAGAATTTATTTCCAAAATGATAAACAAAATGTGAAACATTAATAACAAAGGGCATTTTGAGTTTCATATACTATTAAAACAAGGATTTTCTTAGCTTTCTAAAGACATCACGTCATCTTATAGCCAAAATAAACAAGACATGTCACTGAACTGTGTAAAGAAAAGTGTCCCAGTTTTGTAGCCTTTTTTTTACTTTACATGCCTATATTAAACATTTAATGTTTTCAGAACTGTGCAAAAATATCAAGTGTCCCATTTCACTTGTTATATTTCCACATTTTAGTGTTCTTCAGTTTTTTTTTTTTTTTTTTATTCAGTGTGATAAATCCAGTCTCTGTTGAGCTTTAACAAGTCCATCAAAGTCAGGTTGCATGTCTGAGGTGGAGATGCGAAGCACAGCTGCCAGATGTTCATCAGTGAGAGAGGATCTGTACCTGGACTTGGTAAACGTCATGACTGAGAATGTCTGTTCACATATGTAGGTGGATCCAAAGAGAACCAACATCTTCTGAGCATGTCTCCTCATGTTTGGAAAGTTCTCCTCCTTGAGAGCAGAGTAGAACTCTAGCAGTGATGCTGACTTAAAGTGCTCTTTCAGTAGTGAATCAGACTGCAGGTCAATGAGTTCAAGCTGAACAACTATCAACACTGCAGGTAAAGGGAGATGAAACCAGCTGCATTTCATCCTCAACCTTTTTGAAATCTTGAAAACGCCTTGAAAATTCATCATGCAGTGCTCCCAACATGGATGAGTACCTGTGCCGGTGATCAGCTGATGGTTTGACTTCTTTCAGGGTTTTCATGTGTTTGAGATTGTTGCTGCCTAGTTGCCTTGAAATTAATTGCAACTTTGTCATGAAGGCTTTCACATGGCTATGCATTTCATGAGCAAAAATGCCCTTGCCCTGCAGTTGTGTTCAGTAGGGATGGGTACCGTTCACATTTGAACCGATACGGTACCGGTACCTGTGAATCGATACCGGTACCCAACGGTACCTTTTTTCTGTACTTTAGTCTCTAAAAATGTAATCTACCTACCTCAGTTGTGAAAAAAAAATCCAAACTTCAAATAACCACACTTTCGGCTTGCCATTGCCCCGACTGCTTTGTTGTTGAATCAAGTCAAATCCTAGATAAGTGTATATTGTGCGTGTGAACGTTGACATGAAAAGAAAAAAGTACAAAAAAAAAATATATATATATATATATATATATATATATATATAAATAAAAATACAAAAAAATCTTTTTTTCTAATTATCATGTAATCTTTCGCGGGCCGATCATAATCATCCCGCGGGCCGGCCCGCCGTACAATGCCCAGGTCTGCTCTAACTCATGGAATGTCCTTCAACTCACGCTGAAATTGGAGGTTCTCCCTTCCCTTGGAATGTTTAAACGTATGATTTCAGACCATTGTGTGACTACCTGTAACTGTTTTAATTGATATTTTTTAAATTATTTTGAAACGTTTTAAATTTTTTACTCTGGTGTTTAAATTTCTGTGAATGTTGTTTTTATTATGTACTGTACAATAGTCGTTTCTGTAAATGAGGGAAACCTCAGATGCTTACGATTTTAAATAAAGGTTGAAATGAAATGAAAATGTGTCAACCTTTGAGGACGGTGGGAGGGGGGGGGTCACATGATATGATATGAATTGAAAATGGGGGACCCTGATGTAAACAAGACGAAAGTCTTTCTCTGGTCTGCATCCCCTTAACAATTGTGTGTATTGAGCTTTACTGTATTGTACCCATTCTGCAATCTGTTAATAAAGTTTTCAATCGACAATCAATCAAGCACTTTCAGACACATTGGGCCTCATTCAACAATACTCTTATTATTTTTCTTATATTCTTGCTTACCTGTCTGTTAAGACAACAATAAGACTTAGTAGTACTTATACTTGTACTATACGTATACGTACTGTATAGTGCGAAATAAATCGTTCCAGCAAAGTAGGCTTTGTCAATACTGAACGACTGCACGCTTGTCAAGAACCAATCACGCAGTAGGTTCGGAAATACCGGATCTGTCACCTGTCCTCTCTCTCTGAAAGGTCCCTGTGGCTAAAACCCAGAGTGCGCTCAGAACTTGTAGGTGTGGAGCAGAGAAGAGAAGAGGTTGTAAATATGCGTTCTATGCGTATGGCCTGGGCAGCCAGCATCCAACTGTTCTAACAGCAATATATAATCAATTTCAGAAGCAGAATGCACGCAATAAGTTATAATAATAATAATTATTGAAAAGTTCTGGGTTTATAAAGTCGTATTTGGGGGCAATTGACCAATCTTTCCAAAGACTGTTCCTGAGACACAGAGCTGCCATGGTTACAGCATTACTGTTCCTGAGACACAGAGCTGCCATGGTTACAGCATTACTGTTCCTGAGACACAGAGCTGCCATGGTTACAGCATTACTGTTCCTGAGACACAGAGCTGCCATGGTTACAGCATTACTGTTCCTGAGACACAGAGCTGCCATGGTTACAGCATTACTGTTCCTGAGACACAGAGCTGCCATGGTTACAGCATTACTGTTCCTGAGACACAGAGCTGCCATGGTTACAGCATTACTGTTCCTGAGACACAGAGCTGCCATGGTTACAGCATTACTGTTCCTGAGACACAGAGCTGCCATGGTTACAGCATTACTGTTCCTGAGACACAGAGCTGCCATGGTTACAGCATTACTGTTCCTGAGACACAGAGCTGCCATGGTTACAGCATTACTGTTCCTGAGACACAGAGCTGCCATGGTTACAGCATTACTGTTCCTGAGACACAGAGCTGCCATGGTTACAGCATTACTGTTCCTGAGACACAGAGCTGCCATGGTTACAGCATTACTGTTCCTGAGACACAGAGCTGCCATGGTTACAGCATTACTGTTCCTGAGACACAGAGCTGCCATGGTTACAGCATTACTGTTCCTGAGACACAGAGCTGCCATGGTTACAGCATTACTGTTCCTGAGACACAGAGCTGCCATGGTTACAGCATTACTGTTCCTGAGACACAGAGCTGCCATGGTTACAGCATCACTGTTCCTGAGACACAGAGCTGCCATGGTTACAGCATTACTGTTCCTGAGACACAGAGCTGCCATGGTTACAGCATTACTGTTCCTGAGACACAGAGCTGCCATGGTTACAGCATTACTGTTCCTGACACACAGAGCTGCCATGGTTACAGCATTACTGTTCCTGAGACACAGAGCTGCCATGGTTACAGCATTACTGTTCCTGACACACAGAGCTGCCATGGTTACAGCATTACTGTTCCTGAGACACAGAGCTGCCATGGTTACAGCATTACTGTTCCTGAGACACAGAGCTGCCATGGTTACAGCATTACTGTTCCTGAGACACAGAGCTGCCATGGTTACAGCATTACTGTTCCTGACACACAGAGCTGCCATGGTTACAGCATTACTGTTCCTGAGACACAGAGCTGCCATGGTTACAGCATTACTGTTCCTGACACACAGAGCTGCCATGGTTACAGCATTACTGTTCCTGAGACACAGAGCTGCCATGGTTACAGCATTACTGTTCCTGAGACAGAGCTGCCATGGTTACAGCATTACTGTTCCTGAGACACAGAGCTGCCATGGTTACAGCATTACTGTTCCTGAGACACAGAGCTGCCATGGTTACAGCATTACTGTTCCTGAGACACAGAGCTGCCATGGTTACAGCATTACTGTTCCTGAGACACAGAGCTGCCATGGTTACAGCATTACTGTTCCTGAGACACAGAGCTGCCATGGTTACAGCATTACTGTTCCTGAGACACAGAGCTGCCATGGTTACAGCATTACTGTTCCTGAGACACAGAGCTGCCATGGTTACAGCATTACTGTTCCTGAGACACAGAGCTGCCATGGTTACAGCATTACTGTTCCTGAGACACAGAGCTGCCATGGTTACAGCATTACTGTTCCTGAGACACAGAGCTGCCATGGTTACAGCATTACTGTTCCTGAGACACAGAGCTGCCATGGTTACAGCATTACTGTTCCTGACACACAGAGCTGCCATGGTTACAGCATTACTGTTCCTGAGACACAGAGCTGCCATGGTTACAGCATTACTGTTCCTGAGACACAGAGCTGCCATGGTTACAGCATTACTGTTCCTGAGACACAGAGCTGCCATGGTTACAGCATTACTGTTCCTGAGACACAGAGCTGCCATGGTTACAGCATTACTGTTCCTGAGACACAGAGCTGCCATGGTTACAGCATTACTGTTCCTGAGACACAGAGCTGCCATGGTTACAGCATTACTGTTCCTGAGACACAGAGCTGCCATGGTTACAGCATTACCGCAGTAAGCCAATCACGTCACGCACCGCATCCCTGCTGTGTTTTCTTCTGTTCATTAGGCCTATTGTTTATGTTCCAACTGTTGCGTTATGTGATCTGAAATAAATGCAATGCTATTTTGTAAATAATAATAATCATTATAATTGTGTAGCCTATTTTCTTCACACCCAGGGCTGTACGCTAAGCTTTTTCACTAGGGGCACACTTTTTATAACAATTTTACCATTATTAAAAAAATATGTTCCTCCTGCCTCATTACTGTGGTCCTTTTATTTAACATTTAAGTGCGTTTGTTTTCAGGTTTGTATCTTTTATAATGAACCAACTGAGAAAGTGTGTAAATCACTAATAGAACAAAAACAACAAACTGTGTGTGTGTGTGCGTGCGCTTGTTTAGTGCTCCTTGAATGAGATCACCACAACACACACCAGCGTTTCCGTTAGCCGGTAATTACCGGTATTTGACTGGCAAAATATGTTGAAGTCCGAATATTTAAATATCTCCGGTCATAATGTCCGGTGAAAATAATTTCTCTAAGCACAATTTTATTATTTGAATTGTATTAAAATAGGCTCAAATTAAATAGCCTATGTGATGAACGAAACAATCATTACATGTTGCTTCACGCTGATAAAGCGCGGATGGCGCCGCTCGGATGTGAATCTTTTTTTCTTTCTTTTTTTGAGCCTGTCTGGCCACCATAACGACAAACAGGTATATCAGGCCCAGTGGAAAGTTTAATTATCCTGGCTGAGGTGCGACATTATATCCACATTTTCCAGTTCACTGATCCAGCCAGGGTTACCAGTGACACAGTTCATTCTGGAACCTCAGATCCCCGCTGATCATGGAGTTCTACAGTATCGCGTTGGATCCATACACGTATCGATTTTTTCGAATGGTGATCAGGAATTGGAATATACCAGTTGGATACCATCTGATGTCAGGTAAGGACTCTATGTTATCAGTGTTAGGATAATCAGAGTAAGTTTGATGAAGTTATAAGCTGTTTTGTGAAATGTCTTCTTTCGGTTTCACTAAAAGTCCGAGAGGAAATCAACGGGGCGATTATCCGCGCGCGGCCGTAATGTGCTTGCGTGCACGTATAATATAAAAATATTGATCATCTAGCGTTTATTTGAAAACGATTCATAAAAAGGCCGACGAATATCAACGTTGTGGAATATTCCACTAAAAGACGATTTTCATAGAATGCTCCAGAATGAGCTGTTTTTTATATCAAAACGGGGGCTTTTCTAACTGCTCTGAAACGGAAACGACGCGATAAACAGCCTTGACAGCACTGACTGGAAAATAGTCTTTGATAATGCGATGGGCAGATTAGACACATAGCCATAATTTAAAACATAGATTAGGCGATATTAACGTTAACATTGGCGCCGATGGTGGCATTCAGCTGGTAAAAAGGAAAACCAGGCTGACCGGCATTTCTCGAATATGTCCGGGGATAGAAATCTTGCAGGACAAACAGACCGGCACGAATATGTTCTAACGGAAACGCTGACACACACACATTAATCAGGAGGACAAGAAACTCTGCATACATTTGTTTCACAATGAAAAGTGCTTTAGAAATCAAATGAATTATTATTATTGTAAATAACCCCATGAAAGGTTTATTATTTTTATGGGTAATTACCTGCTTCATATTTGTGATGTTACTGGTTTCAGTGTGTGCCTAAAGTGATCAATGTGTTGGGACGTTTATAGAGATCTATGCCAATTAATGTTTATGTATATCCGGGACTTTTTTTTATAAGAATTGAGACGTATTTGTATATGTGACCTTTATTTTGAAAACCGTGTTGCGACGCAAACTTGTTTACATTTGCGCTTTTGACAGTGAAATGTTCGGTCCAACTTAGCTCGAAGGAAAGACTAATCAAAAAGGTTTAATTGACCCGTATCCGTATGAGGCTCTTACGGTAGGACTTTGATTGTTTATAGAAGTGGAATGTAATACTATGCTCTTCGGAGTTGTGGGATATTTTCAATGTTTTAGCTAATTTTGATTTAAATTGTATAATTCCCATTTTAAAATGTTTTACCATGGTATGTTTGGTATCCTTTTTTTCAGCACAGCCTCACATATATGACCTGACAGTTAGTTTTCATATTGTATAATACTGTATATACTGTATACTCAGGGAGCGAAATTAACTTTTTGACTCACCGGCCAGTGGCGGGTAGATGGGAAGAGTCTACCCGCCAAGCATATTTCTTACCTGCCAACATTTTTTTGATTAAAAAAATATATATATATATTTTATATAAAAAAAAGATTTTTAAATAAAATATATATTATATAATCATACTTGTAGTTGTATTATCTGCGAGACATCGCCACCACGCAATAAGTCAAAATGCTTGCTATCTGCAAACAGCTCCACTGTCTGTGTGTATACTTGAGTAGCCTCCAGCTCCAGCAAGGATTCTCCGGCCCTGCAGCTAGACCCTATATTCAGCTAGACCCTACATTCAGCATGCAAGGATTCTCCGGCGATGCAGTTGGACCCTATTTATAACGTTACGGTTATTTTGTCAAATCACATTCAACATGCCCTCAGCTAGAATACGCATTCAATCAATGTTATAAGACATTGATATCAGGAGCTATCTGTAGCTACTGCTAGCCCGGTAGATAACGTTAAGATAATTTAGTTTACTGGGACAGGTCGATTTAACGTGAGCTAGCTAACGCGAGCTAGCTAACGAGGGAACGGAGGTATTATGCAGCTCATGGAGGTCCGATCTAGACTAGAGCAGACTGCTACCATTCTGAGAGCTTAACGTTAGCACTAGAGCTGCGGGGGAGCTGCTACCATTCTGAGAGCTTAACGTTAGCACTAGAGCTGCGGGCGAGCTGCTACCATTCTGAGAGCTTAACGTTAGCAGTGGCACTAGAGCTGCGGGCCGCTCTGTGTTGATCAGCGTTTCTGTTAGCCGGTAATTACCGGTATTTGACCGGCAAAATCTGTTGAAGTCCGACATATTTAATCTCTCCGGTCATAGTGTCCGGTGAAAATAGTTCCCTCTGGGCACAGTTTGATTATTTGAATTGTATTTGGATGGGCTGGAGTTGGGTGGCCTATGCGATGAACGAAACAATCATTGCGTTTGTTGTCGTTGCTTCGCCAAGCAGCCGGTCTGGTAATGACGACGCTGTGTCAGCGAGAGCTTGCTGCTGGATTTGCGGAAGGCATGCAGCTGCAGACCCACAGAACCCACCAGCTTTGCTGGCACAGTGCGGTCCCCAGACCTGGAAAGCTGCTCTGCGGGTCTGCAGCTGGATGCTTCTTGCAAACTAACTGCGGCCGGCTCGCGCTGACAACAGCTTTCATTGTTGGACCGGCTGCTTGGTGGAGCAACGATGAAACGAATGTAATGAATCGTTCGTCGCATGGGCTATTTAATTTTGGCCTGTTTTGGTACGGTTCGGGTGGTCAAGTTGTGCTTGGAGGGAGTTGTTTTCACCGGACATTATGACCAGCACCAAGTCGTTGGGAGGTGGAGATATACATCACGCAAACCCACGATAATGTTGCCGTCTCTCTCTGCCAAATTTCTCAGTTCTTCGCTTGATATAATTAATACAAATGTCCAATATAACGGAATTCGTTAGCTCATAAAAATGTGATTATAACAGACTGCTGTTTAGTGTCGGACCGACTGCCACATACGCTGTCTATTTTATTTCAAGTCAGCAGCAGCACGGAGTATCGAGGGACTTATTTTATTTGGAATATATTAATGACTGTATACGCAAAAGTAGCCTAGTTTTAAGTAATAATATTATAAATCTACATGCCTTGAGGATGACATTCTTCATATAGCCTGCCTATCAATTGTTTTAAAGCTCAATAAACTATGACCGGAATTAATCTCATTTGTCCGGTAGATTGAAATCTTGCAGGTCACGGAGACCAGCAACAATTTTTTCTAACGGAAACCCTGGTGTTGATACGAGCAGAAGCCAATAGTATCGCCCGGCTGGGTGGATATGAGTCGTTGCCACGTTTTTTTTCAAAATAAGAATATCATACGAACCGAATGCTGCTAACTGCCGGAGCCATCGATATTATGACTCTAGCTGCGCTTGGGCCGGAAATGAGACCTGCACAGATTTTCAAAATAAGAGTATCGTTATGAACTACACGTCCACACGGCGGGCAGGGCTCAGTGGCAAGCGCCAAAGGTAAAAACTGAGCGCCCCTGGCGGGCGGCAGGCTTTAATTTCGCCCCCTGTGTATACTGCATAATGTACAACACAAAACACAAAATCGGATTGAGAAAATGTGTTATTTTCACTATGAACCAATGCAAACATATTCAATCAAGCATATAAAACAGTGGAAATGCACCCTAGGTAGCATATTTACATAAACAAAAGAGAACCGAACAGAATTCAATTTACAAATCATTATTTTCTCCATACACAGGTAATAAACACAGACGGAATTTTGATTCTCAACTGGAAATTATTACCAGCATGCCTTTTTTTTTCCTCAAAAGGTCAGTAAAAGTAAGTTTTTTTTTACAAAAAAAAGTAAAAAAAATACGTTTTACAGTAAAAAAGTTAAAAATAAGTAAAGTGGGATATTAAATATACAGTACACATATGACTAGAGTGCAGTCATATAGAGTGCAGGATGCCTGAGGTATATCCAAAAAAATATATACACTACACACATGTGTACGTACGTGTGTATGTGTAACTAAACAAAAGCACTAATAATAATAATAATAATAATAATAATAGATCAAATTTATATAGCGCCTTTCATAGAACCCAAGGTCGCTTTACAATCAGGACAAAAAATAGGGCAAGGAAAGTAGGGGGGGGGGGAGGGGATGAGGGAAAGTAGGGGATAATGGACCTAATTTAATCTAAAACTAACTGATGGGGAAAGCCTTGGTGAAGAGGTGTGTTTTTAGAGCGGATTTGAAGGTGTTCAGGGTTGGGGCGTTGCGGATTTCGGGGGGGGAGAGAGTTCCAGAGGGTAGGGGATGCCACGCTGAAGGCTCTGTCCCCAAAAGTCCGTAACCTGGTGCGAGGGATGGAGAGGAGACCTAGATCAGAGGATCGTAGGTTCCGGGATGGAGTGTACTGGTGGAGGAGATCAGACAGGTACCGGGGGGCGAGGGCATGGAGGGATTTGTAGGTGAGGAGCAGGAGTTTGAAGGTAATGCGGAACCTGACTGGAAGCCAGTGGAGATGGATGAGGGTGGGGGTGATGTGCTGCCAGGGCTTGGTGTGAGTGAGAACCCTGGCAGCTGAGTTCTGGACATACTGGAGCCTTATAATAATAATAAGTCTCTCACCTGCAGTGATGCCACTAACGTGTTACTAAGTAACGCGTTACTGTAATCTGATTACTTTTCCCCAAAAATAGTAATCTAACGCGTTAATCTTTACAAGCCAGTAATCTGATTGCAGTTACTTGTCCAAGTGGCTGTGCGTTACTATTTCGTTACTATCTCATCATAATGCAGGCGGAATGCAGTATTTTCTTTCGTTTTCGACAGTCAAAAATAAGTTTGGAGCCGTTTTCCTTGTATTGGGACTTGGGAGTGACGTCACAGCACGCAACCTCACGTGTTGTACCATGCTGGTGGGCGGTGGCTGTTATTGTTATTATCAGGCTGACCAAAACATAGCGAGCTAGCAGGGAGACGCTCGCGCTGGTAACGCTTTCTTGCACTGGAAGTTCAGTCACTAGTCTACTTCACGTTTGTGTCAGCTAAGCCGGGTGAAAAAAACATTCACTATGCGGAGGAAACAAAATACTGTCTACCGCATCTGGAATTACAGCACAGCACGACCAAAAGGATAGAAAAAAAACCGAAGCATCGACTTCTACAGGACTCGGAGGTGCACCAGCCAAACAGCAAAAGCTGGATTTCTTTACTGGATTTAAACTTTACTACCCACACTTGAAGTGCTGATGCACTCTGAAGGACACCCTGCAGGACACGACTGCAGGCCTTCCAGATGCCATAGTGCAGGTATGTTCCACCTTTGAGTTAAACATCTTTTGCATTGCACTATTCATGAACATGGCACACCATACTGCAGTATGTAGGTTGTCAGTACTAGTAGCACACAATAATAAATAATAATAATAATAATAATAATAGCATAGGAGGAGCAGTACCGTTTAATAGACTGTTTTTTAAGAGCAGACTTTCTGACAAGAGGTTTGAGAAGATTCTGTTACTGAGATATAATCACTGGTTTACTCACCCCTCTCCCCTGTTTCACTAGGAACATTAGAACCATATCTGAATAGGGCAGGCCTCAAAGGTAGGGTACATATCAGCCTACATGTGGTGTTATTGACCATTTATCTTTTGTGAAATCTATAGATCTATAGATAGGCCTACCTGCCCTATTAGTACATTTTACTCAAACGGAGTACATTTTACTCAAAAAAATGTTTGTCATTCTTATGTTGTGGCAGCAGCAGGGGGGACGACTTCGTAACCTAGTTACTTTCAAAGTAACTAAGTTACTCTGATAATCAAGTAATCAGTAAAGTAACTAGATTACTTTTTAAAGGAGTAATCAGTAATCAGATTACTTTTACAAGTAATCTGTGGCATCACTGCTCACCTGTCTTGGTTAGCCCTCCTTCCATGTCTCGCCTGCACTGAACTGGTTGAAGGCAGGTCATCTGCTCCTTGCTCCTCAATGTAGAAAATAAAAAGCACATTATTTTCAACATTCAACAAGGAATCTCTTATCTTATACAGCACAGAGCACAGCACAGCACATATACACATATTTACAATCCAAAGAGTGTTCTTTGCAAACCCAACAAGTACAGTAAGAGTGTGACTGACTAAACATAAGCAATAAATCTCCAAAATAAGTGCCTTTACCTCCTGTTGTTGTCATCTACAAAAGATCTGAATCATCTGAAGATTATTCTACTGCTACTACTACTACTACTACTACTACTACTACTACTACTACTATTACTGCTACTACTACTGTTATAAGTCGAACTACTAAAGCTAAAGTTTTGCTGGCTGGAAAAACGTGTGTTCTGCAGAAATGATCTTGTAAACAATGTATCGCTCGCTTACATTCTTCTTCTACTGTTCTTTTCTGGCAGTCAACTTCCGCCTCCTTCAGCACTTCCTCTCAGTTTGGTTCTAGCACAACAAATGGCCAAGATATTGATAAAACTGTAACGCCTGTAAAATTAAATCTGGCACATTTTACGCATGCGTAAAGGTTTATTTAGCATCGAATTGAAATGATCCTGGTTCAGTTATTTATTGTTTTATCAACACCAAATAAAAAGTAGCGTGTAGTTTCAAGGCAAAACCCCGGAAATTGACTACATTTCCCAGGCAGATCACGTCAAACAACGACGTCATTCTATCGCGCCGGCGATATCGGAGTCGTCTAAGTCAAGAGATCAAAACGAGAAATAAACAGTGATTTTATTTCATCATTTCATATAAGGGGAACCGTGACAAAGTATTATCTTATTTGCATATTGTCTCATTATTAGATAGATAGATAAGGTTGATACTTTATTGATCCCCGGAGGGAAATTTAAGTACAGTATTTCACGTCCTAATAGTGGGCTACTACTCACCTAATGCAGGGCTGAACTGAACGTTAGAAGTGTCCGTGTCACCGTCAATCATCACTGCCAGGTCCGACTTAATTTCACGGGCTATGGTCTCTTATCATCTCTCCACATCGGACGTGGTTGTCATAAGATGGACTGATATCCGAGTCCGTTGTTCTTGCAGAGCAAAATTAGCGGCTTAAACTTATTGAAAGGAAGTGCTTCTTTGGCGATGCAACATTCACCACCGTAACACTTCCGGGATTCTGAAATCGGGGAGGAGATTGCGGGGGGGGGGGGGGGGGGTCAAATGAATGAATGTGGACGAGAGCCTTGACATTAAGTGATTGCAGATACGGCTGTGGGGGTGCTGGAGACATGATCGAATAGACTTGTATGCGCCTGACTCTCCTGAACACGGCGCGAGACATTCCTAATCGATCAGAACTAAATTGGCAGCGAAAAATACCGTTTTTAAGCATCGATTCCCCATGCACATGCGCAGATTGGCCACAGAGTGTGACGCAACGCACATCCACACTGGATTGATTGATTGATTGAAAACTTTATTAACAGATTGCAGAATGGGTACAGTACAGTACAGCTCAATACACACAATTGTTAAGGGGATGCAGACCAGAGAAAGACTTTCGTCTTGTTTACATCAGGGTAGTGGGGGGGGGGGGGGGGGGTTGGGTAGGAGGTGGGTGGGGGACACTGTACAACTGTACAAACAAAACTGTACATTTGAATATTGACAAGACCATACTTGGTAATCTACTGGAATGTTCCATTAGAGAGGCATTAGAGGGGGTGTTGTTTTGTGAGAATGCTAAGATAGATTTAAATATACAGTAAAAGGAATACAGTACAAATATACAGAAGTCTACAGTAAGTGTAATATTGCACAGTGTTGTGCATTTATAATCAGTAGCTTAGGCTACATAGTAGGCTAATGACAGCCTATTCTAGTCTAGCAGCTGGGACTGGGAGCCCCCCCCCCCCCCTGATGATTTTAAATCTTTTATTTATTGACAGAAAACATATAACAACGTTGACAGATGTGTATTTGCCTCGTCAGGGAGACAGAACCAAGAGTCCAGGACTTGTTTCCATCGTTGTCCCTGTTGTTTCAAGTTCAAGTGGCACGTCGGCGTCTGAAGTGCAGCGAGGAATTCTAGGCCTCAACCTTTTTAAAGAATCAAGCACTTTAAGCACTTCTTCAAGGACCTTGTGCTTGAACCCTGTTAGCAGAGCAGACGCGTCACCGGAGCAGTGTGTGTGTGTGTGTGTGTTGTTTGTGTACATTTGCTATAGGCTCCTCCCTTTGACGTGGACTAGGCTAATTAGCTTTACACATCCTGATCCCTCAGCCTATTTCTATTCAAAAGCAAGATATTGATTTACATTATGTATATATATCTTTAAAAAAAATAATAATAATAATCTTATCTCCTGTGCTGCTGACACAAGCACTAACATAGCGTGGGGTGGAGAGATAACACATCATTAACACATGGAGACGAGCTATATATAGCTCAGCAGCTGTAACAGAATAATTGTATTCATTTAGATTATTTAAGTTTCAACGGTGTCAAAATATTTTAATAATAAAAGATGATTGTATAAAGAACGTTCCATGTTCTGTTGTAATGTTATTATTCCATAACTCTTCCTGATGTTTTAGGTTTCTGCCGCGGTGTCGTTTTAGAACCGGGATGGTGACACTTGATGCTGGTATCGGCGTGATGGTGACGCCACTAGTGCATCGTAGTCTAGAGCAGCGGCTCTCAAACTACGGGGCGCGACCCAAAGTGGGGTCGCGGGTAGCTTTTTAATGTTCTGGCAACATGTTTTGGCTAAATATGCCTCGTTTTATAAATGTGTATTGATAACATAGTGCTGTAATAAAATAAAATTATCAAGTTCAACAACGTGTGCTTATATTTTGATAGTCCTAAATTCCACAGTACTGTCTATCTGTATGTCCTGTACGTCATAAATGTCATGATGAATTGAAAATGGGGGACCCTGATGTAAACAAGACGAAAGTATTTCTCTGGTCTGCATCCCCTTAACAATTGTGTGTATTGAGCCGTATTGTACCCATTCTGCAATCTGTTAATAAACATTTCAATTAATCAATCAAACCACGTTGAAATTACGTGATACATTAAGTGTGGGGTCCCCCCAAAAAAATTCCTAAATAAAATGGGGTTGTGGTTGAGAGAGTGAACAGTTTCAAGTACCTCGGAGCCCACATATCCGAGGACTTGACATGGACCACACACATTGACAGTGTTGTGAAGAAGGCACGACAACGCCTCTACTTCCTCAGGCGCCTAAGGAAGTTCCAAGTCAGTCAGAAGATCCTTAGGAACTTCTACTCATGTACAATAGAGAGCATCCTGACCGGCAACATCACCTCCTGGTTTGGGAATAGCACTGCACAAGACCGTAGCAGACTACAGAGAGTGACACGTTCAGCCGAACGCACAATTAGAGGGGGGCTTCCCACCCTCCAGAACATTTACAACAAGCGGTGCAAGGGGAAGGCTAAGAGAATTATTAAGGACTCGAGCCACCCGAACAACTGCCTCTTTGAACTGCTGCCGTCAGGCAAGCGATACCGGAGTCTTAAGGCGAGCACAGAAAGACTCAGAAGGAGCTTCTATCCCCAGGCCATCAGGCTGCTAAACGAACAATAATCGCTAAACGAACAATAATCACTATGCAACAACCATCAAATGCACACAGCACACACACCCACACGCACACACTCACTCAAACAAACAACACACTGCAGCACCCACTCTCCACACTTTAGATCACACAAACACACTTACACTTTATATTTATTGATAAAGGATTTGCACTACAACTCGTACACCTACTGTGAATTGTACCTAAACTGCACCTCGTCCATTTATGTACAATATACAGTATTGTATATTGTATGGTAACTACGTCTACGAACATTGTACATATGTCTAAACTGAACACTGTGACCTCTTTTTTTACTTCTAATCTTACTATGTTTTTATTTCATACTTATCTTGTCATGCACAGTCTCTGGAGCGCAACAGTAAGAAGCATTTTGTACAAAAGTATTCTGTACCTCTGTATGACAACTATTAAAGAAACTTGAAACTTGAAACTTGAAACTTGGTATGAAAAGGTTTGAGAACCCCTGGTCTAGAGTCTTGGAAGTGTAAAGTGAAAGGGGGGGGGGGGGTGCTCAGGCACTATATTGTAGTCTTTTGGGGTGAGTTGAGCCTATGTTAAAACTATTTATTATTAATTATTTTACACCTCATCCTTTATTTTGTACATCATTCAGGTAGTTCATGAAGAAATGAACTTTTTGTTATTTTACTTCTTCAATTATCAATATTTTGCACAATACTTACCTTTGATCATGTTATGTTTATTTAGGATCCTCATTAGTTATTACATCAGTAAGAACTATTCTTCTGGGGTCCACACAAGAGACAAAATAAGACATGCAATACACTGTCCTTTATAAACCAAGTTATGGCGTTGTGGTTCAACATTAAAGTAAGTTTTCTCAAAATGTGATTGTGTCTTTCTAGTCATATAATTGAGAGGTTGATGTATATGAGTAAATGCTTTTATAAACAGGTCTAAAATGGTCAGCAGAGTGTAGCTGAACAAATGGACAACTCTCACATGAACACACTTCTATCCCCAGGCCCTCAGGACGCTCAACTCTACATGAACACACTTCTATCCCCAGGCCCTCAGGAGGCTCAACTCTACATGAACACACTTCTATCCCCAGGCCCTCAGGACGCTCAACTCTACATGAACACACTTCTATCCCCAGGCCCTCAGGACGCTCAACTCTACATGAACACACTTCTATCCCCAGGCCCTCAGGACGCTCAACTCTAGATGAACACACTTCTATCCCCAGGCCCTCAGGACGCTCAACTCTACATGAACACACTTCTATCCCCAGGCCCTCAGGAGGCTCAACTCTACATGAACACACTTCTATCCCCAGGCCCTCAGGACGCTCAACTCTACATGAACACACTTCTATCCCCAGGCCCTCAGGACGCTCAACTCTACATGAACACACTTCTATCCCCAGGCCCTCAGGACGCTCAACTCTAGATGAACACACTTCTATCCCCAGGCCCTCAGGACGCTCAACTCTACATGAACACACTTCTATCCCCAGGCCCTCAGGACGCTCAACTCTACATGAACACACTTCTATCCCCAGGCCCTCAGGAGGCTCAACTCTACATGAACACACTTCTATCCCCAGGCCCTCAGGACGCTCAACTCTACATGAACACACTTCTATCCCCAGGCCCTCAGGAGGCTCAACTCTACATGAACACACTTCTATCCCCAGGCCCTCAGGACGCTCAACTCTACATGAACACACTTCTATCCCCAGGCCCTCAGGACGCTCAATGACAATAACAGTAACAAACCATCAAATACTCACAGCACACATCCACACTCACTTTAAATAAACAACTCACTGTAGCACCCACTTTAGACACTTTATATTTATTGATAGAGATTTGCACTACAACTCATACCTCATTGCACCTTACCCTAAGTTGTACCTCATCCCATTTCTGCATTGTACTGTATATTGTAACTCAGTTACACATTTTTTCTACTCTGTATTGTATATATGTGTATATTGAACACTTTTGTTTACGTACTTTTGACTTTCTATTTTATACTTTATCTATTTTTTATCTAGCACTCAGGAGCAAAAACAGAAAAAAAGCATTTCATATAAAAGTATTCTGTATTTTTGTATGACAACTAATAAAGAAACTTGAACTTGAACACACACACTGACACGCTGTTGTGTGTGTACATTGGCCAATCAGTTTGGGCTCTCGGGGCTGAGCCCCCCTAAAGGTCTGACGCTAGAGCCGCCCCTGGTCTAGACAGCGCCAGGGTACAAACAGACTCTACTCATTAGTCCCTGCGGTCACCGTTGTATTTCTTTTAATTATTCATTGCGATTTCTCTACTATTGTGTCCTTGTGTCTGATAAATGGTTACCGCTTGCTGTACCATAAACTGCCCCTTGGGGTCAATAAAGAGCAACTTGACCTAGATACTAGCACAGTAGACAGTAGTATAGGCATAGATAGTACATAATGATGTAGGCCAATATGTGGAGCTTTGTACAAATACACATCTTTTCATTTCAAATTGTATTGTTATAGGCCTACGTTACTGTCTTTATTCATGCTATAAATACTTTCAGGTAAACATGCACAACCTTTCCGTCCAGAACTAGAGCGACTGCCTTGCAGCGGTCAGAAAACAATTATGAACGGAGTGAACAATGAATACCATCAAAAACTTTGCTTCAGGCACGAGACACCCTTACTGCACAATATACACAACATATAACAAAATAACACTGCATGGCAGCATCTATGGTGTATATATATATATATTTACTGTATACATCTATCCACATCAGTCTGTAAATACCTGCACACAATCCTTTTTATATATCTAGATACCATATCTGCACACATCCTTTGCCTTACTATACCAGTCTTTATACCTGTATCACACATTAATACAACTCTTTACATAAATCTGATTAGCACTATACTCCATAGTACTCATTTATATATTTTATACCTAGTTATATATCATGTGTCTGAATATCCTTCTATATATCTACATCTGCATATAACCCATGTAACTCTGTATGACAGCATGTACAATACTGCTGTATATATTTATTCTTAACGTGTGTACACACACACACATCTATCCACATACCTGCATATATAATCCTACATATCTGTACTAGTTACTATATATATATATAAATATATTTGTACATATCCCTTACCTACTCATACTCAATCGTTTTAAAGTAGCTATAGATACTATATCTGTACATAATATCCTTTACCTACTACATAGTGTCTTAATACCTGTATCAGTGTACATAATACCAAAACTCTTTACATACATCTCATAAGCACTACACTCAGTCCAGTTTAATCACCTGTACATTGTATATTACTATTACACTTTACTATTACATTTGCACTCTGGTTGGATGCCACACTTCTTTTCGTTGTACTGTACTTGTGCTGCATGATGACAATCCATTTGATTCTAATCTAAAATGTTGGCCAACAGCTCAATAAGCCAACTGTGTCCATCTTCAAAATCCTCAACACCTCCTATTTTTACATGCACCACTGCTGCCATCTGCTGGTGAGACCGAGTTAAGACAGGGACACGGCAAGTTCATCATCATCATTTTATTCAAATGTTTTTACAGCCAAAAATAACTTCCATGTTGTCCAAGATGGGAATATAAAAATAACTTCCATGTTATCCAAGATGGGAATATAAATATAACTTCCATGTTGTCCAAGATGGGAATATAAAAATAACTTCCATGTTATCCAAGATGGGAATATAAATATAACTTCCATGTTGTCCAAGATGGGAATATAAAAATAACATTCTTTGACATCTTTTTAAAAATAACTCATGTACCAAAAGCAAGCTCCGCCCCTTCGACACACATTGATATGACCGCCATACTATGTTCACCCCAAAATAATGACATCTCTTCTGCAAAGTCTTCACATTAATGTAGGCTAAGCTACACCGTTTCCTGCCAATCTCATTACACACAGAAATCTGCAGAGCTTTTGAAAAGAAAAATACGCCTACATTGTTCCTCCATGTTTAATGAACCATTCAACATGGCGTTAGTACAGTAAGTACAGTAAATGACAAGAGAACATTCAAAATTAAACCTAGGACACGGGATGAGCCACGACGGGTAGCTAACAGAAATGAAGGGCTGAGGAGACGAGGAATGTATTAAACCGGTGGTACTCAACCCGTGGTGTCGGGACCGAGAGGTGAGCCGGGAGAGCGTTCAGGGGTCGGACCGAGAGAGCGTTGGGGGTCGGACCGAGAGAGCGTTCCAACAGGGGTGAGAGGGGTCAGGACCGAGAGAGCGTTCCAACGGGGTCAGAGGGGTCAGGACCGAGAGAGCGTTCCAACAGGGGTCACAGAGGGGTCAGGACCGAGAGAGCGTTCCAACAGGGGTCAGAGGGGTCGGACCGAGAGAGCGTTCCAACAGGGGTCAGAGGGGTCGGACCGAGAGAGCGTTCCAACAGGGGTGAGAGGGGTCAGGACCGAGAGAGCGTTCTGACGGGGGTCAGAGGGGTCGGACCGAGAGAGCGTTCCAACAGGAGTCAGAGGGGTCGGACCGAGAGAGCGTTCCAACAGGGGTCAGAGGGGTCGGACCGAGAGAGCGTTCCAACAGGGGTCAGAGGGGTCGGACCGAGAGAGCGTTCCAACGGGGGTCAGAGGGGTCAGGACCGAGAGAGCGTTCCGACGGGGGTCAGAGGGGTCAGGACCGAGAGAGCGTTCCGACGGGGGTCAGAGGGGTCAGGACCGAGAGAGCGTTCTGACGGGGGTCAGAGGGGTCAGGACCGAGAGAGCGTTCCAACAGGGGTCAGAGGGGTCAGGACCGAGAGAGCGTTCCAACAGGAGTCAGAGGGGTCGGACCGAGAGAGCGTTCCAACAGGGGTCAGAGGGGTCGGACCGAGAGAGCGTTCCAACGGGGGTCAGAGGGGTCGGACCGAGAGAGCGTTCCAACAGGGGTCAGAGGGGTCAGGACCGAGAGAGCGTTCCAACGGGGGTCACAGAGGGGTCGGACCGAGAGAGCGTTCCGACGGGGGTCAGAGGGGTCGGACCGAGAGAGCATTCGACGGGGGTCACAGAGGGGTCAGGACCGAGAGAGCGTTCCGACGGGGTCACAGAGGGGTCAGGACCGAGAGAGCGTTCCGACGGGGGTCACGACGGGGGTCAGGGGGGGTGAACCACTTCAACGGTATGGAGTGAGACCATTAGTCTGAGGTCATTGAATAAAAAACGATGAGATTATAACCCATTGTTGTGCAAAGTGCATCTCGGTGCCAGAGATAATCCCTGTTAACCATCTCAGTGCCAGAGATAATCCCTGTTAACCATCTCAGTGCCAGAGATAATCCCTGTTAACCATCTCAGTGCCAGAGATAATCCCTGTTAACCATCTCAGTGCCAGAGATAATCCCTGTTAACCATCTCAGTGCCAGAGATAATCCCTGTTAACCATCTCAGTGCCAGAGATAATCCCTGTTAACCATCTCAGTGCCAGAGATAATCCCTGTTAACCATCTCAGTGCCAGAGATAATCCCTGTTAACCATCTCAGTGCCAGAGATAATCCCTGTTAACCATCTCAGTGCCAGAGATAATCCCTGTTAACCATCTCAGTGCCAGAGATAATCCCGGTTATCCATCAGATGTTAAACGCGGTTCTTGGTCGTTGAGATTTCAGTATTTTGAGGGAATTCTCCCGATACTGATTCTCAGTGTTGGCCTCATATCGGTCCGATATCCCAATACTAGTATTAGGGCTGCAAATAACGATTATTTTGTTATAGATTAATCTAAACGATTAATTTACCATATTGTATATATTTCGAACATGAGTCATTCATTGCGCACTAGTTAACACTTTGATTGCCTAAGGTTAAATTCATGATATACCATCCGTTGCCAGCTCTATTTGTCTATGGAGAAGTTCCCCTTCTTTGCAGGGCTATAACTTTTTAAATTCTATTGCTAGATTGCCATTATTAGGGCCCATTCAATGTCCTATATGTATTGTTCAGGGTGTATGAACGTTAAACTTTTTCATTCACATATTCATACTAAAATATGATCTAAAGTATAAGTATGTTTTCATCTCTTTCTGCAGCTTTCTCCAGAACGTGATTTATACCCAAATGCATTAAATTGATGATCAAATACAGTTTGGTAGCGATCGGTGCCAGATGAAAAATGTCAAATGGACGTGCTTCTAGAAGTTTCTACGTATCATCGGATGATGACCGGGTGGGCGGGGGATCGTTTATAATTCCGTGGGCAACGTTATACCATTCATCTAATGTGGGTAAAATGTTCATCATAGCAGTTAGTGTCGAACACGGTAATACTACACGCTAAAACTCAATTGAGAGGAGCTCAGAACTGTGTGTGAAGGCTGCAGAGGGGAAATATGATTCCGATCATATTTTAGCATGGCTAGGAAAGACGCCTAAACACGTTTTCGGCACTTAAAGTGTTAAGAGAGGTCGGCCATGGGGTCACGGGTCGCTCAGTACAACCAGTTGACCAGGACCCACTGGGGCTCGGAGCAGTCTGTCCACGGCAGCCTGTAGCGTCTCCAAGGCCTTGTCCAAGTTGTCGTTGGTGATGGTCAGGTGGAAGTAGAGGCTGTACGCCCCCTGGTGGTCAGGTGGAAGTAGAGGCTGTACGCCCCCTGGTGGTCAGGTGGAAGTAGAGGCTGTAGGCCCCCTGGTGGTCAGGTGGAAGTAGAGGCTGTACGCCCCCTGGTGGTCAGGTGGAAGTAGAGGCTGTAGGCCCCCTGGTGGTCAGGTGGAAGTAGAGGCTGTACGCCCCCTGGTGGTCAGGTGGAAGTAGAGGCTGTAGGCCCCCTGGTGGTCAGGTGGAAGTAGAGGCTGTACGCCCCCTGGTGGTCAGGTGGAAGTAGAGGCTGTAGGCCCCCTGGTGGTCAGGTGGAAGTAGAGGCTGTAGGCCCCCTGGTGGTCAGGTGGAAGTAGAGGCTGTACGCCCCCTGGTGGTCAGGTGGAAGTCGTCGCTCTTGGTCCACCGTCTTCCTCAGGTCCACGTCCTGGACGCACACAAACACAAACACAGACAGAAGCCAGGTGAGTGAGCGACAGTGACTCAGGAGGTAGATCCGGAGGTTCACGGTTCGATTCCCGCACCTCCCGGGCAGTGTGTCGAAGTGTCCTTGAGCAAGACACTTAACCCCTAACTAACCCCATGAGCAGGTTGGCGCCTTGCATGGTCGCCTCCGCCATCGGTGTGTGAATGTGTGAGTGAACGGGTCAAATGTGAGGAACAAATCGTAAAGC
The DNA here is from genome assembly GCF_963971535.1 of Notolepis coatsorum. Lineage (NCBI taxonomy): Eukaryota > Metazoa > Chordata > Actinopteri > Aulopiformes > Paralepididae > Notolepis > Notolepis coatsorum. Next base: position 177,415,305 of record NC_140171.1, on the reverse strand, counting down.
GCTTTGGATAAAAGCTGTTATATAAATGCAGCCATTTACCATTTTAGTAGACATGAAACAGGAAATGCCCTTTGAATGGTTAATAGGCTACATGTCATGCAACATCATAGGAAATGCACTTACCGTCTTCTCCAGAGTCAGACAAGAAGATAGATATACATTTCCTCTCTGTGCGTTCGGTAGAAAGCTATCCGGCTGCAAGCTAGCCTAGCTTAGCACAAATGAATGGAAGCGGATACGGACCAACTAGCCCAGCTGTTGGCCAAAACACCTCTTACTGAGTTTTATGCTAGGCTAATGGTCAGTATGTGCTTCTATTAATTTGTGCTAAGCTATAGGCTAGCTTGCAGCCGGATAGCTTTCTACTGAACGCAGAGAATAAATTGGTATCTATCTTCTTGTCTCTCTCTGGAGAAGACAGTAAGCACCTTTCCCGTAATGTTGGTGTGTTCCTGTGGCCCAGAGGAGAGAAATAGCTGCGTGGATAATAAGCCTATTTGTTCATCCTTTGATATTCATTTAATCACAGCCAACACACAGCTAGTGCTACAGTCTGGTGATTTTCCAGAGATGTTTTGGTTGTGAAAGAAGGCTACCGGGATTCCTACAAATTATGTTGATTAAACAAGACTCCAGATGCTCCTTATGTACAAATGGGGATGAGGGTACATTTATGCACATGTACTTGCCCACCAGTTAAGATATTCTGGAAAGAAGTGACCCAGCAATTATCAAATCTCTTAAATCTGAATATACCTGTACACCCCTGTATTACTGTTGAATGATGTTTTTGAGTTTGCAGTCCATATACAGCTAAAGAGATTGGTTTTATCTGGTATCACAGCGGCTAAAAGCTGATAGCATCACGATGGTTTCAACCGGAAAAAATTTGCCGGAAGGTCTGGATTCTTACATATCTCGAAGTGATTTATCTAGAAATATCTACAGCAAGAATTTTGGGTCTCAGTGAATCCAAAATTGCAATGTGGTTAGAAGTGGTGGAGAGAATAAAAGCTAGCATATGAATGGTAGTGCCTGGTTAGGAGCGAATGATAATGGATGGATTATCCAAGGGGGGGGCCCGGGGGGGGGGAGCGAGAGAGAGCATATGTGTGTAGGGTATTAGATAGCAAGTATTAGGTGTATATCTTGTATAATACATTTATTTAAATGGTAATTTCATTGGATGTGCACTGTTAATTAATGCTTGTATATCTAATTTTATGTTGTTATGTTTATGTTTGTGTTTGTTTAAAAAATAATAAAAAAAAATATATAAAAAAAAATGATGTTGATTAGGTTTGATGAGATTATGAAACGAGGATTAAAAAGTGGAATGTCACCTGTTTGGAATGTCGTGTGTCTTTAGAAGATACTAGGATGTGATGATGTGTCTTTAGAAGACAGGGTTCCCAGACATTGCAAAATTAAATTCAAGGACTTTCAAGTACTTTTCCCAGCACTATTTTTCATTAAACATTTTTATTCAATTAACTTTTAAATGCTGTTTTTTTATTATAGGAAAAAAATCTGATCCAATATTTGTGGCTTCCTAAGGATTTTGACACTCACTGGGCTTAAGAGATGAAATGATACATCATGTTTAAAGCCATATAATTTTAACTGTTTACTATTTTTTTTTTAAACTTCCCCATGATTAACATTAATAGCCTAATCTCAAGATATCTGTAACAAATTACAAATATTTCCGAATTTTAACTACTTATATTCGTGTTTGTTTGATACCAAGTCTGTTTTTATTGAAAAAAATCATATTCATATCCATATTCATCATATTTCTATAAATTTTAGACACCATATTACAGCGTGTGAAAAATGGACAAAATTCCTGTGAATAAGAATCTGCCATTATAAAAAAGAAAGGTTGACTATTTCGGTCAGAAATAGCGGTCAGAAATAGCCGTTAGTAAGCGTTAATAAGCACCGGTTAGTACTAATCTATTACTAAAAGGTATGTATTGTTTTTTTTGCATGCCTGGTGTAATTATTCTGTTTATTTATCGATATATGATGTGAAAATTAGAGATTAGAGATAAAAAAAAAAAATTTAGACTTGCGGTTTTATGGCGGTTTTATTAACATGGAAGTGGATGGGATGAAAAGTGACGCTAGGGATACTGGAGGTACCTAAATGACTAACTTTTTTTTAGAGCGTTTCAAATCATAATCGTTTGACATAATGAAAATATATGTAAAATGAAGATATGGCCCCAATTTCATGAAATAATAATAAACACAGACACCGCTGTGCTCACACACAAAGTCAAGAAAGTAGAAAAATAGTAGAAATCATGACCAGGAAGCCACAAGGGTTAAAACCAATTTCCGACAATTAGTTAGACTTTAAAGGTGACATGTACTATAAATGTCATTTTTCAGTCTCTAGCATTGTATTATAGTAATAGGAGTTTGTATCAATGTGTTTTAGTGTCTAAATACCATATTGGCGTATTGCTCTGATACAGCTCAGCCCCTTTCCTCCTCCAGTAAATCAGGCCATTTTGATTTGAACGGCTGAGTGACGTCATTCTGCCGCTGGGTAGCAGACAGTGATGTGATTGGCTCTGTGGTTGTAGCTAATGCCCGCCCACATTCTACCTAGACTGACGGTACACAGCGAGTGGAAACCATTTCCTCATACTCTGCATGGGGAGAGAGAGAGAGAGAGATAGGGGGGGGGGGGGGGGGGGGGGGACCTGCCTGCCGCGCGCCACACACCCGCAAACAGGAGATTGAAAGAAAGAAAAAAAAAACCACAAGCTGCTGCGGACTCTCATCACCGAGAGGGAGAGAAAGGAAGAGAGAGGGAGGGAGGGAGAGAGGGGGCCTTGTCAATAACGGCCTGTCTTTTTCTCTCTCTCTCTCTCTCCCACCCCCTCCCCCTCCCTCTCCCTCTCTCTCACCCCCTCCCTCTCTATCTCTCTCTGTCTACCAGTGCAGACTGTGTGGACTGACTGTCACTCAAAGTGCTTATGGGCGGAGCCAGGCCATAACAGCCTGAAATCTTGAGGCTGAAAAATGATGGTTTTGAGTACTTGATTAGAAATATAAAACAATGCATTTTTTTGAAAAAACCTTACAAATGTCTTCAATAGACGAATAGGAATTGTGTAAAGTTGCCCAAATAGTGCTAGGAATAGCAGTACATAGCCTCTTTAAATAAAAAAAAATCTATTTCTTGATTCTGAAAATGTTTATCATGGATGAACAAAACGTTCAATACGAATGGTTGATTTTAATTTCAAGGAATTCCAGGCCTCGACTTTAAAAAAAAATCAAGCACTTTAACTCATTCAGCGCCAGGGGTCGCGTCTACCTTCTGGGTAGAATGCCATCGCTGTAAGTCAATGGGGAGACTGCGAAACTTGCGAGTGCTTAAAATATATCTTATATTATAGCCGTCCGACGTTGTCCGGCATTGCATATGAAGGGGGGGGGGGGGGGGGCAGCCTCGTAGATGTATCGTTGTAAACGCTCGTCCTGCCGGAGTATTTAAACCCCGCCCGCATGGCTCAGATCGGCCCGGAAAAGAAACAACATCGTTTCGAATGGAGTGCAATATCGGCTGAAAGGGGGCGGTATTTGCCCTTTGCGAGCTCAGACCCATTCCCAATGATAACATCAGGCTGGATGGATGAAACATTTATGGATATAGCTAATAAAATAAACTAGACAATTCCGTGCGGGGGAAATTGTGAAAGTGTGGGTCCCGGCCAACGGGAGAGGGTCTCTCGCGAGTCTCTATGACAAACGGTTCAAAGGATACAAAAAGGGGGCGCGGTCTAAGGATCAGGGGAGTGGTCAACATAGACCATTTGAAACTTTTCTGACTTTTCCGAGTTTTAGAAATTTCGGACTTTTCCGAGTTTTCGAAATGTTTCTGACTTTTCCGAGTTAACATTTTTCGGACTTTTCCTAGTCTTAGAAATCGTTCGGACTTTTCCGAGTTTTAGAAATTTTTCTGACTTTTCCGAGTTTAACATTTTTCTGACTCTTCCGAGTTTTTGAAATTTATCAGACTTTTCCGAGTTTTTGAATTTTTTGAGTTTTCCGAGTTCAAGAATTTTTTCTGACTTTTCCGAGTTTTTGAAGTTTTTTGGATTTTTCCGAGTTTTCTGATTTTTCCGAGTTTTTGAAATTTTCCGGACTTTTCAGAGTTTCTGAATTTTTTTGAATTTCTTTGAGTTTTCAGACTTTTCTGAGTTTTTGAAAATGTTCTGACTTTTCCGCTTTTTTTTTAATATATTTTTCAGAGTTCTCGAAATTTTTCTGACTTTTCCGAGTTTTTGAAAATTTCCGGACCTTTCCGAGTTTTAGAAAATGTTCAGACTTTTCCGAGTTTTTGAAAATTGTCTGGACTAAGGGGGTGTGGCCTAATGGGGCGTGGTCTAGTGATCAGGGGAGTGGTCAACATCGACCAATGAAAGAGGATATCCCTACCGAGTACAATGGCACAATCCGCAAGTCTACGACAAACGGTTCAAGAGATACACTGAGGGGGTGTGGCCTAAGGGGGCATGGTCTAAGGATCGGGGGAGTGGTCAACATCGACCAATGAAAGAGGATATCCCTACCGAGTACAATGGAACAACCCGCAAGTCTCTACGACAAACGGTTCAAGAGATACACTGAGGGGGTATGGCCTAAGGGGGCGTGGTCTTAGGATCGGGGGAGTGGTCAACATCGACCAATGAAAGGTGGTCAACATCGACCAATGAAAGAGGATATCCCTACTGAGTACAATGACACAACCCGCAAGACAGAGGGCGCTGTCAAGCAATTCAGTACTGCAACACAGAGGGTAACTTAAGGGTTAAGTCGATGAGGTCATTGGCAGGTCAGCTGAGCCATGAGCCTCACAGCTGTTAGGCTGAACCAATCATGAGCCATGAGCCACACAGGTGATGCAATCACGAATGACTTTGCATTTTCACTTTGAATGTATTCCAATGGAGGCAGATGCATGACTGCATTGTAGGGCTGGGCGATAAAACGATAACGATAAATATCGCGATAAATTATTTCCTCGAAATAAACATGAAACATGGTCGCAAAGTTTCGATATATCGATTTTCCAAGTTTGGCTCCGTTCAGCCTCGGCTCAGCACACTCACTAACAACCAACGTTACGTGATGACGTCCTTACGCACCACAGCTCAGGACTCAAGGCTGCTAGGATACTTAGCTTGCACGGCGCTATTTAATATATTTACGTGCCGAGTATGTGTGTGGCGTGAATTCTGATGCCACGGTTATAGTAGTGTGTGGTATACGGTGGACGCCGTTGCAATGTATTGTGGCGGAACAGAGTATTTTAGGGATATTTACTAGTACATTGTCATGGAATACATCGCTTGGAAACGAAGCTGGCTAGGATACTTAGCTTGCACGGCGCTATTTAATATATTTACGTGCCGAGTATGTGTGTGGCGTGAATTCTGATGCCACGGTTATAGTAGTGTGTGGTATACGGTGGACGCCGTTGCAATGTATTGTGGCGGAACAGAGTATTTTAGGGATATTTACTAGTACATTGTCATGGAATACATCGCTTGGAAACGAAGCTGGCTAGGATACCTAGCTTGCACGGCGTTGTTTTTATATATGTACGTGCCGAGTATGTGTGTGGCGTGAATTCTGATGCCACGGTTATAGTAGTGTGTGGTATACGGTGGACGCCGTTGCAATGTATTGTGGCGGAACAGAGTATTTTAGGGATATTTACTAGTACCTTGTCATGGGATACACAGTACTGCTCGCTCTGGCTAACTGCTAACGTGCGCGGACTGATGACGACATCAACTCGAGACATTCACAGTAGAAAAACAAGTCTATTAATAGCCCGTCCATCGGCGCCGGGCATAAAAAGTTAATTAAACTTGACAGACATTATATCGACGATAATTATCGATATAGAGTTATATGAAAATAATTTTATCGCGATAACGTTTTTGGTCATATCGCCCAGCCCTACTGCATTGTCACGATGATTAAAAGCAAACTATAAGAGATGAAGCGTTGTGAAGCGCACATGAGCACTTCAAGGAGTAGGCGAAGGATTGTGTGCGATATTGTGGCATTCCGTCGACAATTGTGGCCCTGGTGGCGATCGGAACAGAAGGGGAAAAAAGCTAAAAAATCATCGTATTCCTAGAGTGGGATTACATTGGTGTCTATGGGGAGGAGAACCTTCAAACAAATGGACATCAGTTGAGATAGAAATTTCCAATTCCATTTATTTTTCTTTTGTGAGCAAGCTGACAGCCGTGTCATCGTTTTGATGCGTTTTTTTTTCTACGTCCAAAATCACTCTCGCAATTTACCCAAGGTAGTGGAAAAAAATTATTCCAGCTGCCGCACTCTAACTTGCAATGCATTTCCAATGGGACCAAAATTGTACCGTTTAAAGTCGATTCGTAGCCAAACGGTGCAGTGAAACTTTCCGAGTTTGAATAGCGCTGTTGCCATAGGCAAGCCGGTCGTTTTGATACCTTTCACGTGTATGGGGCGCGAACGCTCTGGCACGAGTAGTGTTTGCAAAATCGGTGGAATAAATAAAGAATAAATAATAAAAATAGTATAGATTACTATAGTGTGGGTGGCAACCTGGCTTCGCCAGGTCACCCACACTAATAACGATTAAAACCCGACTTTTTTCGTGATTGGCGCTCAACGGTTGGAGAGTTAACCCGACTTTTCTCGTGATTGGCGCTGAATGAGTTGAGCACTTCAAGGACCTTGTGCAAACCCTGCCTACCGTGCAGCTGGCTGGGAAGACATGACCACAGCACCATTCAAGACGGCACTAGTCAAACGGTTGGAACACAGCCTTTAGGAACGGATTTTATGCAGGGTTTCTGCAGGGTCCTAAAGTCTTAAATATGATTTTGATATATATATACAGAACCTAGAGGTGTGAGCGCTCACCTTCACACTGGTGTGTCTTGTCCAGTGTGGGTCAGTAGGTGTTTCTTCAGGCTACGTGACTCACTGAAGCTCCTCCCACACTGATCACACTGGTGGGGCTTCTCTCCTGTGTGGGTCAGCAGGTGTTTCTTCAGGCTACGTGAATCACTGAAGCTCCTCCCACACTGTACACACTGGTGGGGCTTCTCTCCAGTGTGGGTCAGCTTGTGGCGCGTCAGGTCCCCTGACTGACTGAAGCCCCTCCCACACTGTACACAGAGGTAGGGCTTCTCTCCAGTGTGGGTCAGCTTGTGTCTCTTCAGGCTACCTGACTCACTGAAGCCCCTCCCACACTGTACACACTGGTGGGGCTTCTCTTCTGTGTGGGTCAGCAGGTGTTTCTTCAGGTGCCACGACTGACTGAAGCTCCTCCCACACTGTACACAGAGGTAGGGCTTCTCTCCAGTGTGGGTCAGCTTGTGGCGCGTCAGGCTACCTGACTCACTGAAGCCCCTCCCACACTGATCACACTGGTGGGGCTTCTCTTCTGTGTGGGTCAGCTTGTGTCTCTTCAGGCTACCTGACTCACTGAAGCCCCTCCCACACTGTACACACTGGTGGGGCTTCTCTTCTGTGTGGGTCAGCTTGTGTGTCTTCAGGTTACCCGACTGACTGAAGCCCCTCCCACACTGATCACACTGGTGGGGCTTCTCTTCTGTGTGGGTCAGCTTGTGTTGCTTCAGGTCCCCTGACCGACTGAAGCTCCTCCCACACTGTACACAGAGGTGGGGCTTCTCTCCAGTGTGGGTCAGCCGGTGTTGCTTCAGGCTACTCGACACACTGAAGCTCCTCCCACACTGTACACAGAGGTGGGGCTTCTCTCCAGTGTGGGTCAGCTTGTGTTTCTTCAGGTCCCATGACTGACTGAAGCCCCTCCCACACTGTACACAGAGGTGGGGCTTCTCTCCAGTGTGGGTCAGCTTGTGTATCTTCAGGTGCCCCGACTGACTGAAGCTCCTCCCACACTGATCACACTGGTGGGGCTTCTCTCCAGTGTGTGTCAGCAGGTGTTTCTTCAGGTCCCCTGACCGACTGAAGCTCTTCCCACACTGATCACACTGGTGGGGCTTCTCTCCTGTGTGGGTCAGCAGGTGTTTCTTCAGGTTCCCTGACCGACTGAAGCTCCTCCCACACTGATCACACTGGTGGGGCTTCTCTCCAGTGTGTGTCAGCTTGTGTGTCTTCAGGCTACTCGACACACTGAAGGCTGAGAGTCTCTCTCTCGGCATCGATGTAGTCGACATGGTGTTTGTCCTTGCCAAAAATCTGATAGAGACAAGACGTTCAACACATTTCACACAGACATCATTCCATAACAGACTCAATACAAAAGAGCACGAGTTTGGAAATCTGCACGGGTGATTCCTTTACATAAGGGAGGTGATAGGGATAACTTAGATAATTATCGTCCTATCTCCAGGCTACCTTGCCTAGCTAAAGTCCTGGAAACACTAGTAAGTAAACAACTTAAATTTTACCTTTCAATTAACTCCATACTTAGTTCTCAACAATCTGGTTTTAGAGCCAAACATAGTACAACATCAGCCATCACTTTGGTTACAAATGACATTATTTCAGCATTAGATAAGAAGAAACATTGTGCTGCCCTCTTTGTTGATTTATCAAAAGCATTTGATACAGTTGATCACTACTTACTTCTAAAGAAACTATCTAACATTGGGTTGGATGATAATTAGAGTTGTTCCGATACCGATACCAGTATCGGAAATGTCGCCGATACTGCCTAAAATGCTGGTATCGGCGAGTACCCTCTAATGTTGCGCTCCGATACCATATGACGTAATTTATCAACAACACAACGTTGGACTTTGTAGATATACCCTACTCGCTGAGTGAGCATTATAAAACAAACGTGTGCTTAATCGACCGTGAATTAAAGTGTCAATTGCCATTTGTCATTTTAACAGCAGAGCAGATACTTTCTTAAAATGCCATCGTCCCGACAGCGCTGTTGACGGGGAGCTCTGATGAGTTTGCTTGGTGGCTGGTGTTATTAGCATTGAACAGCTAACCGAAAGCTAGCTTTGACGTTACCTTGGCTAAAGTTATCCAGCAATAATGGCTGCAGATCTGCAAGCAAAGTACAGCAAGTTGGCAAAGGAGTATTCCAAGTTAAATCACAATGTCACCGGCAGTAACGTTAGTCTTTCCATATACCGGTAGCTGATGCTAGCTAACCTAGCTCACGGTAACGTTGTCATTGCACAATTGCACGTCGCATACACAATTAATGACATGTTGCGGACAGCCATATCGGCGACAATGTTTATCTTTTAGTGCCAAATGATAAGAGTCTGAGGCGGAGTCTCAAAAGAGAATGTTGAATATTTATTGTGCAAAAATCACAACAACAGAGCCTCTGGTACTAAACGGAGCCTTCTTGTGGAAGCAAGTGCAGCAACGAATAATGTCCGTGTGGAACTAATGTGCCAACAACCTTTCCGTGGGTGAACTCATTGAGATAGTTTTCAATTACTGATACTAATACTAATCTATACAATCACCTGTTGTTGAATAAATACCATTACTTTATAGTTATTACTAAAAAACAGTATATATAAAACAGTAGCTGTATTAAAAAAAAAATACGTTTTATAATTTATATAATATTTTTTTTTATTTTTTTAATGTATGCACTGGTATCGGATAAGTATCGGTATCGGCCGATACCCAAAGCTTAGGTATCGGAATCGGATCGGAAAGGAAAAAATGGTATCGGAACATCTCTAATGATAATGCCTGTGTCTGGTTTCAGGATTATCCATCTTCTAGGCGGCAGTGTGTGAAGTTAGGTCAAGCACAATCTGAATTCTTGGCCATGACTAAAGGTGTGCCACAAGGTTCAGTTTTGGGTCCTGTCCTTTTTACTATTTATATTAATGATATTGTTTCTTCTTTGTATGGATGTCATGCCCATTTGTATGCTGATGACACAATTGTGTACTGTATTGCAGACTCTGTACAGCTGGCCTTTGAGAAATTGCAACTTTCCTTTTATGCTCTACAGCAGGGGTTCCCAAACTTTTCAGGCCGGGGCCCAGAAAATAAGGCGTCAGAGAGCCGCGGCCCAATGCACATCGTCAGGCTTTTTTTTTTTTGCCAGGCGACCGATTTTTTAAGCCAAATATCACTTCAATCCTATTAAGTTAGTTCAAGTTAGTTATTCATTTATATGTGCTATTTATGAGAGGGCTAACTTGTTGCAAAATAATAATGATAATAATAATAGCCTCATTAAAATACTATTGTTGCTTCGGTTGTTTTCAGCGTTTTATGTGCATAATCTGTTATTTAGTTTGAAATGTTCGTTGAAATAAGTAGATTTTTCATTTTTGTTTATTTATTAAGTTAATATAAAACCATATAGTCACATTTTAGAATACAATAGAATAGAATTTTAGAATACAACTAGAAACACTGTCCTGGCCTGCTTCTAAGTTCAGTGACCTGACAAAAAAAAAAAAAAAAAAATGAAATCATCTCGCGGCCCTCCCGTGGCTGCTCGCGGCCCACCTTTGGGTCGTGACCCCGACTTTGGGAACCACTGCTCTACAGGATGCCCTTACTAGTCTTAAATTGGTTCTTAATGCTAGTAAGACAAAGTTTATGTTGTTTTCAACAGCAAGGAATATTAACTTTGATGATGTGAGGATATCTACTGTCAGTGGCTCTTGTATAGAGAGAGTCACTGAGTGTGGGAGCTATTAACTATTTTTACATTTATTTGTTATGTGATTTTGTAGTATCAGTGTGGGAGCTATTAACTATTTTTACATTTATTTGTTATGTGATTTTGTAGTATCAATTTGTTTACGGCCATATTATTTAAGTTATTATGAGTCGCAGCTAAATGCTTTTACTTTGAAGGGGTTCTGGGCAATTGGGAAGCACAGCTGGGTGTATTTAGGTAATTAGAGGCAATAGCACAGTGGGCATCAGGGAAGGTATATGGTTTTTACCAGCGTCAGGAGATCATATAGAATCAAACACAATTGTTCTGTATCCTTTGATTAACAGACAATAAATGCCACAAAACTGTCAAATGCTGTCTGGACAATGGACTTCCTGATCTGCGTGAGATTCGCTACCCTGGTGCTTCAGTGGCTTTTTAGTTTTTATTAGTTGTTGTTGACAAATAGCCACTACATAAAGTAAAAACCGTTCCTTATTGAAGCGGACACTTTTTATCGTTGTTTTGGATTTTTGCCGTTGGACGTTTTGGACATGGAAACACCACGCTCAAACGGATGATCATTCAGATCAGAGGACATGGATGCTGGCGCTCCAGCGTTTGGTCTGGAGATCGAAGACTATGATCAGTGACTTTTGTGAAGCCTGAATTGCCTTGGATCAACCTGTTAAAGACACGATCGGAGAACGGAGGACCACACGGTCTAATGGACGTCGCACTCGAACAAAACAACATCATTGGTATGTGAAGAATAATCCGTCAGCTTTATTGGAAAAAGGCAAACTTATTGGAGTGACTGAATTATTGTCTCGCGACGCTAAATGATGTTGATGAATATTGGGAGTTGTTGAACTTCATTGTAAAGACATTCATTCATAAATCTCCGACGTGAAGTTGGCTGTATGAACCAATCAGACAGTATGGAGCAGCTGGTTGGGACATATGAGACAACGCCTGTGGTTGGTTCAAACGTTGCAAGTGTGGAGAATGTTGCTCCGCCCAAGCCCTCTGTAAAACGGGGCATCAAGTTTACCGCAAAAGGGTTGGCATTTTACATGCAAACGTGCCAAGAAAAGAGGTCTGCAAAAATCAAACAGGCCAAGAAATACATTGAACCAATACGTACCTTGCTGAAATCTACTGACAATGTGAACTATGTGCAAGCTCATTTGAGTAACTTCATCAATTGTTATGAGGACGCTAAGGACATGCATGAGTCTTTCATAAATATGGATTTGCCTGAGGAAGAGGTTAAAAGGCAAAATACATGTTTCAATGCAACAATAATGAAATTTTGTAATTTCACAGAGGATGTAAGGGTTTGGTTGTCTGCTGCTGGGCACCCTCAGGTGGAATCAAATGCAAATATTGACAATGAAACTAATGATGTTGTTGAAACAAATGAAGATGATGATGAGGCTCAATCTAAACAAAGTGTTGCTATTGATGATATCAATCCCGAGGACAGTGCCTCTAACATTTCATGTACAAATGAAAAGCAACAAAAGCCACACTCCAGTGTATCAAAGACATCATCCACCGCGTCTACCAGGCTAAAGGCGGAGGCTGACAAAGCATCACTACTAGAGCGGATGAAAGCCTTAAAAAGGAAACATGAGTTGGAAGCAAAGCAGGAGGAACTAAGGGCAAAGCAGGAGGAACTAAGGAAGGAAAAGGAACAGTTTGCTCTGGAAACTGACCTAGCTGCAGCCAATGCGAAAATCAATGTGCTGGAAACCAATTCAAAATGTAACTCTAAAAGGTCGGATGGAATGAACTCGTATCTGGACAGGAATATAGCTCAAAGAATGACAGGCCAACTCAATCCTCAAGCTGGTCAATTTGTCCCGCAGGGAAATAACATGCAAAATGAATTTCATCCCGAGGCCCAGGCTGTCACTGTAAGGCCCAAAGGACCATCACAGACCATCGGGTTTAAAGATGCATCACAGACTGTCAGGCCTAAACAAATGGCAGTATTACAGACGGACCTCAGACCACTATACACTCAGGCACCAACACAAGTGGTCCATGATGCTCAACAGACAGGACGAGCATCCTCCCTGAATATGGCATGCAATAATGACACCCAAAATGACATTGTGAATATCATGCAACGCCAAACTGACATCACTACAATGTTGGTACAGCAACATTTGGCAGCTTCTCTACCAGTGAGAAATATAGCCATATTTGATGGTGATCCTCTTCAGTATCATTCCTTCATCAGATCCTTTGAAAATTGTGTTGAGGTTAAAACTGACAATGCAAGTGATTGTTTACACTTTTTAGAGCAGTACACCAGGGGACAACCAAGAGACCTGGTGAAAAGCTGTCAGCACCTACCCTCTGTTCAGGGATATCAACGCGCTAAATCCCTGCTTGCTGAACATTTTGGAAATGAATACAAAATTGCTTCTGCTTATATGGACAAAATTGATAGCTGGCCTCTGGTTAAAGATGAAGATGTAAAATCACTACAATCATTTTCTCTGTTCTTGCGAGAATGCTCTAATTTAACACAGAGAATCATGCAAATGAATGAGTTGGACATGCCATCAAACCTCAGGAACATTGTGATGAAGCTTCCTTATAAGCTGAGGGAGAAATGGAGGAACGTCGCATGTGATTTGCAGGAGCAACGTGGTTGCAGAGCACTATTTATTGACCTTGTGAACTTTGTTGAAAAACAAGTTAGAATTGTCTCTGATCCACTGTTTGGAAATATTCAGGATTCAAAATGTACCAGCCGCAACAAACCCCCCATTGACAGTCAACCAAGGCAAAGGAAACAGGGCACCTTTGCCACCAGTGTCACTGCAATGAAAGAAGGAAACAACAAAAGGTACATGGATAATAAGATCAAGTCCTTCTCTGCCCAAAGTCACATCAAATGCTGTTTATTCTGCCAACGAACAAGCCACTCACTTGAAAAATGCTCACAGTTTAAGTTAAAGATACAAAAGGACAAAATCCATTTCATAAAGGAGCATGGAATTTGTTTTGGTTGCTTGAAAGTGGGACACATAAGCAAAGACTGCAGGAGTCGATTGGATTGCAGTGTGTGTCAGCAAAAGCATCCATCAGTCCTACACATTGAGCAGAAGGGTATAAGTACACCTTTTAATAAGGCAGAAGAGCCTGTGAGCCATCTGAGTGTAACATCTGTTCAGTCTCAAACATGTGGCCGTATAGGGGCCGGAGATGAGGACAATGCTGTGTTTTCGATTGTTGCAGTTCAAGTGAAAAGCCAAGTGACTGACAGAGTTGTGCAGACATATGCATTCTTGGATCCCGGAAGTTCCAGTACTTTTTGCACTCATAACCTGGCAAAGAGACTGGGGCTAAGTGGCAAGCCAGCCAATATTCTATTACGAACAATGGGGCAAGAGAAAATTGTGAGCACCAATGTATTGTCTCACTTGGAAGTGTCTGGCATAGATAAGGAGGATTTTATTGAATTGCCCAATGTCTTAACCCAAAGAGCTATGCCAGTGTCACGTGTGAACATTCCACGTCAGGATGATGTGGAAAAATGGTCTTACTTGAGTAACATAAAGCTGCACGACTTGAATGCAGATGTGGATTTGCTCATCGGAACTGATGCAGCAAAAGTAATGGAACCATGGGAGCTGATCAACAGCCAAGGTGAAGGACCATATGCAGTCAGAACAAGAGTCGGCTGGGTCATAAATGGACCACTTAGGAGTGGAAGTAACAGCAGAGTTAAGACTGGCTGCTCTGTTGTCACAACAAATCGAATATGTGTGGAACATCTGGAAGAAATGCTCATGAAGCAATACAACCATGATTTTAATGAAAAAACATCAGAGGGGTCATTGGAAATGTCAAGGGAGGACATTCAATTCATGAAGATAATGAGAAGAACAACAGAGTTGAAAAATGGACATTATTACATTGACTTACCTTTCAGAGAAGAGGAACCGGTCTTGCCAAATAATCGCTGTGTTGCAGAGCAGCGACTTCAAGGCCTGAAGAGGAAATTTGAAAAGAACATCAAGTTTAAAGAGGAGTACACCTCATGTATCAATGATATGCTGGTTCAAGGTTATGCTGAAGTTGTACCCATTGAACAGCTGGAACAAGATGAGGGAAAAGTGTGGTACATTCCCCACCATGGAGTACATCACCCCACCAAAGGAAATCTGAGGGTTGTATATGACTGTGGAGCCTCATTCAAAGGAACATCTCTGAACTGTCAGCTCTTGCAGGGCCCCGATCTCACCAACACTCTTATGGGGGTCCTCATTCGCTTCAGGAAAGAGCCTGTCGCAATCATGGCTGACATCAAGGCCATGTTTCATCAGGTGCGGGTGCCTGATAAACATGTGAACTTTCTTCGCTTTCTTTGGTGGCCTCAGGGCAACACTGACCAGGAACCAAGGGAATATCGAATGAGGGTACATTTGTTTGGAGCTGTTTCGTCCCCCAGTTGCGCCAATTACGCCTTGAGGCGAACTGCAGAGGACAATGCAACTCACTTCCCTCCTGAAGTGATCAAAACAGTCAATCACAACTTTTATGTAGACGACTGCCTGAAGTCTACATCCTCGGAGGGAGATGCAATTAAGCTTGTAAAGGATTTGACTCTGCTCTGTAGTCAGGGAGGATTCAGCCTTCAAAAATGGGTGACAACCAGCCGTTATGTTTTGTCATCGATCCCAGGTGACATCAGAGCAGCAGAGATGAAAGAGCTGGATTTGGACAAAGATCACCTGCCTATGGAAAGAGCACTTGGACTGCAATGGTGCGTTGAGTCCGACCAGTTCAGCTTTAGGACTTCATTACAGCCACGCCCACAAACCAGGAGAGGTATCTTGTCGGTGGTCAGCTCTCTGTATGACCCTATAGGATTTTTGGCTCCTTTTACAATGCCAGCCAAGTTACTGTTGCAGGAGCTTTGCCGGCAAAACCTGAAGTGGGATGAACACATTTCCCCCTCCTTCTCCAAACAGTGGTCTGATTGGCTGAGCGACCTCCAAAGGATGAGTGTATTCAAGGTGGAACGCTGTATCAAAACCCTGAACTTTGAAACATCTGTGACAGCACAAATTCATAATTTTGCTGATGCCAGTGAAGCTGGTTATGGTACAGTATCGTACCTGAGACTGAAGGATAAAGATAGAGACGATAAGGTGCATGTTTCATTTCTTGCCGGAAAGGCCAGAGTTGCACCTCTGAAGCACATCACCATTCCTCGTTTGGAACTCACAGCAGCAGTCCTTGCTGTCCGAATGGATGGCATGCTTCAAAGGGAACTACAGTGGCCACTGGAGAAGTCAGTGTTTTGGACCGATAGCACGACTGTCATCAAATACATCTCCAATGAAACCAGACGTTTTCATACGTTTGTTGCCAACAGAGTCACTGTAATCAGAGAAGCTACAGATGTTGACCAGTGGAAGTATGTGGGCTCCAAGGTCAATCCTGCTGATGAAGCATCACGTGGATTGAGAGCTGAAGAATTTCTCACACAGAAAATGGATTAAAGGCCCAGATTTCCTGTATTTGCCTGAAAATGAGTGGCCTACACTGGAAATGGATTCAGTGATTCCCATTGATGACCCGGAGGTCAAAAAGAGAAGCGGCAGTGAATGCCATTGTTAAGGATTCAGAAAATCCAACAGACCATCTCATCAGCTACTTCTCATCTTGGAAGAAGCTTAAAACGTCTGTTGCCTGGTTCCTTGAACTTAAAAGACTTCTGTTGCTTCCGAGTCAAAAAAGAAAGGAACTTAAAGCTACCGAAGATGACAAATATGCTGGAGTGAAAAGTACAGTATACCGCAGAGCTGTTTTGGAAGAGATGGACATCCGAATACTTACTTGTGATGCAGGAAAGACAGAGATGGGCAGCTCCAAAAAGAAAACTTCTCCCCAGGAGATAGTCATTATTGCCGATGCTACAGCTCCAAGAGGATCCTGAAAGATGGGTCGAGTTTTGAGTACCAAGTCCGACTACAAAGGATTGGTCCGGTCTGTGTGCATCCAAACTAAAACCAGCGTTTTGGAGAGACCTGTAACAAAGATCTGCCTGCTGGTGGAGGCCACAGCATAATAATAATAATACCTGTTCTATCTATTCTCTCTTTCTATCCTGTCTTCTTACCATCTGTTTTCTTTCAGTGGCAGCAGAGAAGGAGACACAGAAGACGCTTGAATAGAAAGAATAGCTCCCTTACATGTTATATATATATATAAGGGTAATTGTGACTCACAATTAGGGGCCGGGTTGTGGGAGCTATTAACTATTTTTACATTTATTTGTTATGTGATTTTGTAGTATCAATTTGTTTACGGCCATATTATTTAAGTTATTATGAGTCGCAGCTAAATGCTTTTACTTTGAAGGGGTTCTGGGCAATTGGGAAGCACAGCTGGGTGTATTTAGGTAATTAGAGGCAATAGCACAGTGGGCATCAGGGAAGGTATATGGTTTTTACCAGCGTCAGGAGATCATATAGAATCAAACATAATTTTTCTGTATTCTTTGATTAACAGACAATAAATGCCACAAAACTGTCAAATGCTGTCTGGACAATGGACTTCCTGATCTGCGTGAGATTCGCTGCCCTGGTGCTTCAGTGGCTTTTTAGTTTTTATTAGTTGTTGTTGACAAATAGCCACTACATAAAGTAAAAACCCTTCCTTATTGAAGCGGACACTTTTTATCGTTGTTTTGGATTTTTGCCGTTGGACGTTTTGGACATGGAAACACCACGCTCAAACGGAGGATCATTCAGATCAGAGGACATGGATGCTGGCGCTCCAGCGTTTGGTCTGGAGATCGAAGACTATGATCAGTGACTTTTGTGAAGCTTGAATTGCCTTGGATCAACCTGTTAAAGACACGATCGGAGAACGGAGGACCACACGGGACGTCGCACTCGAACAAAACAACATCATTGGTATGTGAAGAATAATCCGTCAGCTTTATTGGAAAAAGGCAAACTTATTGGAGTGACTGAATTATTGTCTCGCGACGCTAAATGATGTTGATGAATATTGGGAGTTGTTGAACTTCATTGTAAAGACATTCATTCATAAATCTCCGACGTGAAGTTGGCTGTATGAACCAATCAGACAGTATGGAGCAGCTGGTTGGGACATATGAGACAACGCCTGTGGTTGGTTCAAACGTTGCAAGTGTGGAGAATGTTGCTCCGCCCAAGCCCTCTGTAAAACGGGGCATCAAGTTTACCGCAAAAGGGTTGGCATTTTACATGCAAACGTGCCAAGAAAAGAGGTCTGCAAAAATCAAACAGGCCAAGAAATACATTGAACCAATACGTACCTTGCTGAAATCTACTGACAATGTGAACTATGTGCAAGCTCATTTGAGTAACTTCATCAATTGTTATGAGGACGCTAAGGACATGCATGAGTCTTTCATAAATATGGATTTGCCTGAGGAAGAGGTTAAAAGGCAAAATACATGTTTCAATGCAACAATAATGAAATTTTGTAATTTCACAGAGGATGTAAGGGTTTGGTTGTCTGCTGCTGGGCACCCTCAGGTGGAATCAAATGCAAATATTGACAATGAAACTAATGATGTTGTTGAAACAAATGAAGATGATGATGAGGCTCAATCTAAACAAAGTGTTGCTATTGATGATATCAATCCCGAGGACAGTGCCTCTAACATTTCATGTACAAATGAAAAGCAACAAAAGCCACACTCCAGTGTATCAAAGACATCATCCACCGCGTCTACCAGGCTAAAGGCGGAGGCTGACAAAGCATCACTACTAGAGCGGATGAAAGCCTTAAAAAGGAAACATGAGTTGGAAGCAAAGCAGGAGGAACTAAGGGCAAAGCAGGAGGAACTAAGGAAGGAAAAGGAACAGTTTGCTCTGGAAACTGACCTAGCTGCAGCCAATGCGAAAATCAATGTGCTGGAAACCAATTCAAAATGTAACTCTAAAAGGTCGGATGGAATGAACTCGTATCTGGACAGGAATATAGCTCAAAGAATGACAGGCCAACTCAATCCTCAAGCTGGTCAATTTGTCCCGCAGGGAAATAACATGCAAAATGAATTTCATCCCGAGGCCCAGGCTGTCACTGTAAGGCCCAAAGGACCATCACAGACCATCGGGTTTAAAGATGCATCACAGACTGTCAGGCCTAAACAAATGGCAGTATTACAGACGGACCTCAGACCACTATACACTCAGGCACCAACACAAGTGGTCCATGATGCTCAACAGACAGGACGAGCATCCTCCCTGAATATGGCATGCAATAATGACACCCAAAATGACATTGTGAATATCATGCAACGCCAAACTGACATCACTACAATGTTGGTACAGCAACATTTGGCAGCTTCTCTACCAGTGAGAAATATAGCCATATTTGATGGTGATCCTCTTCAGTATCATTCCTTCATCAGATCCTTTGAAAATTGTGTTGAGGTTAAAACTGACAATGCAAGTGATTGTTTACACTTTTTAGAGCAGTACACCAGGGGACAACCAAGAGACCTGGTGAAAAGCTGTCAGCACCTACCCTCTGTTCAGGGATATCAACGCGCTAAATCCCTGCTTGCTGAACATTTTGGAAATGAATACAAAATTGCTTCTGCTTATATGGACAAAATTGATAGCTGGCCTCTGGTTAAAGATGAAGATGTAAAATCACTACAATCATTTTCTCTGTTCTTGCGAGAATGCTCTAATTTAACACAGAGAATCATGCAAATGAATGAGTTGGACATGCCATCAAACCTCAGGAACATTGTGATGAAGCTTCCTTATAAGCTGAGGGAGAAATGGAGGAACGTCGCATGTGATTTGCAGGAGCAACGTGGTTGCAGAGCACTATTTATTGACCTTGTGAACTTTGTTGAAAAACAAGTTAGAATTGTCTCTGATCCACTGTTTGGAAATATTCAGGATTCAAAATGTACCAGCCGCAACAAACCCCCCATTGACAGTCAACCAAGGCAAAGGAAACAGAGCACCTTTGCCACCAGTGTCACTGCAATGAAAGAAGGAAACAACAAAAGGTACATGGATAAGATCAAGTCCTTCTCTGCCCAAAGTCACATCAAATGCTGTTTATTCTGCCAACGAACAAGCCACTCACTTGAAAAATGCTCACAGTTTAAGTTAAAGATACAAAAGGACAAAATCCATTTCATAAAGGAGCATGGAATTTGTTTTGGTTGCTTGAAAGTGGGACACATAAGCAAAGACTGCAGGAGTCGATTGGATTGCAGTGTGTGTCAGCAAAAGCATCCATCAGTCCTACACATTGAGCAGAAGGGTATAAGTACACCTTTTAATAAGGCAGAAGAGCCTGTGAGCCATCTGAGTGTAACATCTGTTCAGTCTCAAACATGTGGCCGTATAGGGGCCGGAGATGAGGACAATGCTGTGTTTTCGATTGTTGCAGTTCAAGTGAAAAGCCAAGTGACTGACAGAGTTGTGCAGACATATGCATTCTTGGATCCCGGAAGTTCCAGTACTTTTTGCACTCATAACCTGGCAAAGAGACTGGGGCTAAGTGGCAAGCCAGCCAATATTCTATTACGAACAATGGGGCAAGAGAAAATTGTGAGCACCAATGTATTGTCTCACTTGGAAGTGTCTGGCATAGATAAGGAGGATTTTATTGAATTGCCCAATGTCTTAACCCAAAGAGCTATGCCAGTGTCACGTGTGAACATTCCACGTCAGGATGATGTGGAAAAATGGTCTTACTTGAGTAACATAAAGCTGCACGACTTGAATGCAGATGTGGATTTGCTCATCGGAACTGATGCAGCAAAAGTAATGGAACCATGGGAGCTGATCAACAGCCAAGGTGAAGGACCATATGCAGTCAGAACAAGAGTCGGCTGGGTCATAAATGGACCACTTAGGAGTGGAAGTAACAGCAGAGTTAAGACTGGCTGCTCTGTTGTCACAACAAATCGAATATGTGTGGAACATCTGGAAGAAATGCTCATGAAGCAATACAACCATGATTTTAATGAAAAAACATCAGAGGGGTCATTGGAAATGTCAAGGGAGGACATTCAATTCATGAAGATAATGAGAAGAACAACAGAGTTGAAAAATGGACATTATTACATTGACTTACCTTTCAGAGAAGAGGAACCGGTCTTGCCAAATAATCGCTGTGTTGCAGAGCAGCGACTTCAAGGCCTGAAGAGGAAATTTGAAAAGAACATCAAGTTTAAAGAGGAGTACACCTCATGTATCAATGATATGCTGGTTCAAGGTTATGCTGAAGTTGTACCCATTGAACAGCTGGAACAAGATGAGGGAAAAGTGTGGTACATTCCCCACCATGGAGTACATCACCCCACCAAAGGAAATCTGAGGGTTGTATATGACTGTGGAGCCTCATTCAAAGGAACATCTCTGAACTGTCAGCTCTTGCAGGGCCCCGATCTCACCAACACTCTTATGGGGGTCCTCATTCGCTTCAGGAAAGAGCCTGTCGCAATCATGGCTGACATCAAGGCCATGTTTCATCAGGTGCGGGTGCCTGATAAACATGTGAACTTTCTTCGCTTTCTTTGGTGGCCTCAGGGCAACACTGACCAGGAACCAAGGGAATATCGAATGAGGGTACATTTGTTTGGAGCTGTTTCGTCCCCCAGTTGCGCCAATTACGCCTTGAGGCGAACTGCAGAGGACAATGCAACTCACTTCCCTCCTGAAGTGATCAAAACAGTCAATCACAACTTTTATGTAGACGACTGCCTGAAGTCTACATCCTCGGAGGGAGATGCAATTAAGCTTGTAAAGGATTTGACTCTGCTCTGTAGTCAGGGAGGATTCAGCCTTCAAAAATGGGTGACAACCAGCCGTTATGTTTTGTCATCGATCCCAGGTGACATCAGAGCAGCAGAGATGAAAGAGCTGGATTTGGACAAAGATCACCTGCCTATGGAAAGAGCACTTGGACTGCAATGGTGCGTTGAGTCCGACCAGTTCAGCTTTAGGACTTCATTACAGCCACGCCCACAAACCAGGAGAGGTATCTTGTCGGTGGTCAGCTCTCTGTATGACCCTATAGGATTTTTGGCTCCTTTTACAATGCCAGCCAAGTTACTGTTGCAGGAGCTTTGCCGGCAAAACCTGAAGTGGGATGAACACATTTCCCCCTCCTTCTCCAAACAGTGGTCTGATTGGCTGAGCGACCTCCAAAGGATGAGTGTATTCAAGGTGGAACGCTGTATCAAAACCCTGAACTTTGAAACATCTGTGACAGCACAAATTCATAATTTTGCTGATGCCAGTGAAGCTGGTTATGGTACAGTATCGTACCTGAGACTGAAGGATAAAGATAGAGACGATAAGGTGCATGTTTCATTTCTTGCCGGAAAGGCCAGAGTTGCACCTCTGAAGCACATCACCATTCCTCGTTTGGAACTCACAGCAGCAGTCCTTGCTGTCCGAATGGATGGCATGCTTCAAAGGGAACTACAGTGGCCACTGGAGAAGTCAGTGTTTTGGACCGATAGCACGACTGTCATCAAATACATCTCCAATGAAACCAGACGTTTTCATACGTTTGTTGCCAACAGAGTCACTGTAATCAGAGAAGCTACAGATGTTGACCAGTGGAAGTATGTGGGCTCCAAGGTCAATCCTGCTGATGAAGCATCACGTGGATTGAGAGCTGAAGAATTTCTCACACACAGAAAATGGATTAAAGGCCCAGATTTCCTGTATTTGCCTGAAAATGAGTGGCCTACACTGGAAATGGATTCAGTGATTCCCATTGATGACCCGGAGGTCAAAAAGAGAAGCGGCAGTGAATGCCATTGTTAAGGATTCAGAAAATCCAACAGACCATCTCATCAGCTACTTCTCATCTTGGAAGAAGCTTAAAACGTCTGTTGCCTGGTTCCTTGAACTTAAAAGACTTCTGTTGCTTCCGAGTCAAAAAAGAAAGGAACTTAAAGCTACCGAAGATGACAAATATGCTGGAGTGAAAAGTACAGTATACCGCAGAGCTGTTTTGGAAGAGATGGACATCCGAATACTTACTTGTGATGCAGGAAAGACAGAGATGGGCAGCTCCAAAAAGAAAACTTCTCCCCAGGAGATAGTCATTATTGCCGATGCTACAGCTCCAAGAGGATCCTGAAAGATGGGTCGAGTTTTGAGTACCAAGTCCGACTACAAAGGATTGGTCCGGTCTGTGTGCATCCAAACTAAAACCAGCGTTTTGGAGAGACCTGTAACAAAGATCTGCCTGCTGGTGGAGGCCACAGCATAATAATAATACCTGTTCTATCTATTCTCTCTTTCTATCCTGTCTTCTTACCATCTGTTTTCTTTCAGTGGCAGCAGAGAAGGAGACACAGAAGACGCTTGAATAGAAAGAATAGCTCCCTTACATGTTATATATATATATAAGGGTAATTGTGACTCACAATTAGGGGCCGGGTTGTGGGAGCTATTAACTATTTTTACATTTATTTGTTATGTGATTTTGTAGTATCAATTTGTTTACGGCCATATTATTTAAGTTATTATGAGTCGCAGCTAAATGCTTTTACTTTGAAGGGGTTCTGGGCAATTGGGAAGCACAGCTGGGTGTATTTAGGTAATTAGAGGCAATAGCACAGTGGGCATCAGGGAAGGTATATGGTTTTTACCAGCGTCAGGAGATCATATAGAATCAAACATAATTTTTCTGTATTCTTTGATTAACAGACAATAAATGCCACAAAACTGTCAAATGCTGTCTGGACAATGGACTTCCTGATCTGCGTGAGATTCGCTGCCCTGGTGCTTCAGTGGCTTTTTAGTTTTTATTAGTTGTTGTTGACAAATAGCCACTACATAAAGTAAAAACCCTTCCTTATTGAAGCGGACACTTTTTATCGTTGTTTTGGATTTTTGCCGTTGGACGTTTTGGACATGGAAACACCACGCTCAAACGGAGGATCATTCAGATCAGAGGACATGGATGCTGGCGCTCCAGCGTTTGGTCTGGAGATCGAAGACTATGATCAGTGACTTTTGTGAAGCTTGAATTGCCTTGGATCAACCTGTTAAAGACACGATCGGAGAACGGAGGACCACACGGGACGTCGCACTCGAACAAAACAACATCATTGGTATGTGAAGAATAATCCGTCAGCTTTATTGGAAAAAGGCAAACTTATTGGAGTGACTGAATTATTGTCTCGCGACGCTAAATGATGTTGATGAATATTGGGAGTTGTTGAACTTCATTGTAAAGACATTCATTCATAAATCTCCGACGTGAAGTTGGCTGTATGAACCAATCAGACAGTATGGAGCAGCTGGTTGGGACATATGAGACAACGCCTGTGGTTGGTTCAAACGTTGCAAGTGTGGAGAATGTTGCTCCGCCCAAGCCCTCTGTAAAACGGGGCATCAAGTTTACCGCAAAAGGGTTGGCATTTTACATGCAAACATGCCAAGAAAAGAGGTCTGCAAAAATCAAACAGGCCAAGAAATACATTGAACCAATACGTACCTTGCTGAAATCTACTGACAATGTGAACTATGTGCAAGCTCATTTGAGTAACTTCATCAATTGTTATGAGGACGCTAAGGACATGCATGAGTCTTTCATAAATATGGATTTGCCTGAGGAAGAGGTTAAAAGGCAAAATACATGTTTCAATGCAACAATAATGAAATTTTGTAATTTCACAGAGGATGTAAGGGTTTGGTTGTCTGCTGCTGGGCACCCTCAGGTGGAATCAAATGCAAATATTGACAATGAAACTAATGATGTTGTTGAAACAAATGAAGATGATGATGAGGCTCAATCTAAACAAAGTGTTGCTATTGATGATATCAATCCTGAGGACAGTGCCTCTAACATTTCATGTACAAATGAAAAGCAACAAAAGCCACACTCCAGTGTATCAAAGACATCATCCACCGCGTCTACCAGGCTAAAGGCGGAGGCTGACAAAGCATCACTACTAGAGCGGATGAAAGCCTTAAAAAGGAAACATGAGTTGGAAGCAAAGCAGGAGGAACTAAGGGCAAAGCAGGAGGAACTAAGGAAGGAAAAGGAACAGTTTGCTCTGGAAACTGACCTAGCTGCAGCCAATGCGAAAATCAATGTGCTAGAAACCAATTCAAAATGTAACTCTAAAAGGTCGGATGGAATGAACTCGTATCTGGACAGGAATATAGCTCAAAGAATGACAGGCCAACTCAATCCTCAAGCTGGTCAATTTGTCCCGCAGGGAAATAAAATGCAAAATGAATTTCATCCTGAGGCCCAGGCTGTCACTGTAAGGCCCAAAGGACCATCACAGACCTTCGGGTTTAAAGATGCATCACAGAATGCCAGGCCTAAACAAATGGCAGTATTACAGACGGACCTCAGACCACTATACACTCAGGCACCAACACAAGTGGTTCATGATGCTCAACAGACAGGACGAGCATCCTCCCTGAATATGGCATGCAATAATGACACCCAAAATGACATTGTGAATATCATGCAACGCCAAACTGACATCACTACAATGTTGGTACAGCAAAATTTGGCATCTTCTCTACCAGTGAGAAATATAGCCATATTTGATGGTGATCCTCTTCAGTATCATTCCTTCATCAGATCCTTTGAAAATTGTGTTGAGGTTAAAACCGACAATGCAAGTGATTGTTTACACTTTTTAGAGCAGTACACCAGGGGACAACCAAGAGACCTGGTGAAAAGCTGTCAGCACCTACCCTCTGTTCAGGGATATCAACGCGCTAAATCCCTGCTTGCTGAACATTTTGGAAATGAATACAAAATTGCTTCTGCTTATATGGACAAAATTGATAGCTGGCCTCTGGTTAAAGATGAAGATGTAAAGTCATTACAATCATTTTCTCTGTTCTTGCGAGAATGCTCTAATTTAACACAGAGAATCATGCAAATGAATGAGTTGGACATGCCATCAAACCTCAGGAACATTGTGATGAAGCTTCCTTATAAGCTGAGGGAGAAATGGAGGAACGTCGCATGTGATTTGCAGGAGCAACGTGGTTGCAGAGCACTATTTATTGACCTTGTGAACTTTGTTGAAAAACAAGTTAGAATTGTCTCTGATCCACTGTTTGGAAATATTCAGGATTCAAAATGTACCAGCCGCAACAAACCCCCCATTGACAGTCAACCAAGGCAAAGGAAACAGGGCACCTTTGCCACCAGTGTCACTGCAATGAAAGAAGGAAACAACAAAAGGTACATGGATAATAAGATCAAGTCCTTCTCTGCCCAAAGTCACATCAAATGCTGTTTATTCTGCCAACGAACAAGCCACTCACTTGAAAAATGCTCACAGTTTAAGTTAAAGATACAAAAGGACAAAATCCATTTCATAAAGGAGCATGGAATTTGTTTTGGTTGCTTGAAAGTGGGACACATAAGCAAAGACTGCAGGAGTCGATTGGATTGCAGTGTGTGTCAGCAAAAGCATCCATCAGTCCTACACATTGAGCAGAAGGGTATAAGTACACCTTTTAATAAGGCAGAAGAGCCTGTGAGCCATCTGAGTGTAACATCTGTTCAGTCTCAAACATGTGGCCGTATAGGGGCCGGAGATGAGGACAATGCTGTGTTTTCGATTGTTGCAGTTCAAGTGAAAAGCCAAGTGACTGACAGAGTTGTGCAGACATATGCATTCTTGGATCCCGGAAGTTCCAGTACTTTTTGCACTCATAACCTGGCAAAGAGACTGGGACTAAGTGGCAAGCCAGCCAATATTCTATTACGAACAATGGGGCAAGAGAAAATTGTGAGCACCAATGTATTGTCTCACTTGGAAGTGTCTGGCATAGATAAGGAGGATTTTATTGAATTGCCCAATGTCTTAACCCAAAGAGCTATGCCAGTGTCACGTGTGAACATTCCACGTCAGGATGATGTGGAAAAATGGTCTTACTTGAGTAACATAAAGCTGCACGACTTGAATGCAGATGTGGATTTGCTCATCGGAACTGATGCAGCAAAAGTAATGGAACCATGGGAGCTGATCAACAGCCAAGGTGAAGGACCATATGCAGTCAGAACAAGAGTCGGCTGGGTCATAAATGGACCACTTAGGAGTGGAAGTAACAGCAGAGTTAAGACTGGCTGCTCTGTTGTCACAACAAATCGAATATGTGTGGAACATCTGGAAGAAATGCTCATGAAGCAATACAACCATGATTTTAATGAAAAAACATCAGAGGGGTCATTGGAAATGTCAAGGGAGGACATTCAATTCATGAAGATAATGAGAAGAGCAGCAGAGATGAAAGAGCTGGATTTGGACAAAGATCACCTGCCTATGGAAAGAGCACTTGGACTGCAATGGTGCGTTGAGTCCGACCAGTTCAGCTTTAGGACTTCATTACAGCCACGCCCACAAACCAGGAGAGGTATCTTGTCGGTGGTCAGCTCTCTGTATGACCCTATAGGATTTTTGGCTCCTTTTACAATGCCAGCCAAGTTACTGTTGCAGGAGCTTTGCCGGCAAAACCTGAAGTGGGATGAACACATTTCCCCCTCCTTCTCCAAACAATGGTCTGATTGGCTGAGCGACCTCCAAAGGATGAGTGTATTCAAGGTGGAACGCTGTATCAAAACCCTGAACTTTGAAACATCTGTGACAGCACAAATTCATAATTTTGCTGATGCCAGTGAAGCTGGTTATGGTACAGTATCGTACCTGAGACTGAAGGATAAAGATAGAGACGATAAGGTGCATGTTTCATTTCTTGCCGGAAAGGCCAGAGTTGCACCTCTGAAGCACATCACCATTCCTCGTTTGGAACTCACAGCAGCAGTCCTTGCTGTCCGAATGGATGGCATGCTTCAAAGGGAACTACAGTGGCCACTGGAGAAGTCAGTGTTTTGGACCGATAGCACGACTGTCATCAAATACATCTCCAATGAAACCAGACGTTTTCATACGTTTGTTGCCAACAGAGTCACTGTAATCAGAGAAACTACAGATGTTGACCAGTGGAAGTATGTGGGCTCCAAGGTCAATCCTGCTGATGAAGCATCACGTGGATTGAGAGCTGAAGAATTTCTCACACACGGAAAATGGATTAAAGGCCCAGATTTCCTGTATTTGCCTGAAAATGAGTGGCCTACACTGGAAATGGATTCAGTGATTCCCATTGATGACCCGGAGGTCAAAAGAGAAGCGGCAGTGAATGCCATTGTTAAGGATTCAGAAAATCCAACAGACCATCTCATCAGCTACTTCTCATCTTGGAAGAAGCTTAAAACGTCTGTTGCCTGGTTCCTTGAACTTAAAGGACTTCTGTTGCTTCTGAGTAAAAAAAGAAAGGAACTTAAAGCTACCGAAGATGACAAAGATGCTGGAGTGAAAAGTACAGTTGAACAGAAACTCAAGAGCTTCAAAGCCACACTCTGTGGAAAACATTTGACTCCAGACGATTGTGATGAAGCAGAAAAGGCAATAATTTGTTTTGTTCAGAAACACAGGTTCAAGAGTGAAATTGCCTCCCTCAAACATGGCTTAAATATCGTCTCCAAGGACAGCCCACTGTACAAACTAGACCCCATACTGGAGGACAACATCCTCAGAGTTGGTGGTCGTTTGAACAGGTCTGCATTACCATCAGAAACCAAGCACCCTGTCATTCTTTCCAAAGACCTGCATGTCTCCCAGCTCATTTTACGTCATATCCATCAACAACTAGGACACGCTGGGAGGAACCACATGTTGTACAGACTTCGACAGAGGTATTGGATAATCAATGCCAATTCAGCTGCAAGGAAGACTATTACAGAGTGCATGGTGTGTAGACGGCACAGAGGAAAACTTGGGGAACAGAAGATGGCAGACCTGCCTGAAGAGCGAGTTGTGCCAGACAAGGCTCCTTTTACTAAAGTGGGAGTTGATTATTTTGGGCCCATAGAAGTGAAAAGAGGAAGAAGCCTTCTAAAAAGGTATGGAGTGATTTTCACTTGTCTGACCAGCCGTGCAATACACCTGGAGGTGGCACATTCACTTGACACAGACTCTTGCATTAACGCCTTGCGGAGATTCATATGCAGAAGAGGCCCTGTGTCAAATTTAAGATCTGATAACGGCACACATTTTGTTGGAGCAAACAAAGAATTGAAGCAAAGTCTTGCTGCTTTGAATAATGCAAGGATCCAGGATGCTTTAATTCAGGATGGAATTAAGTGGAGCTTTAATATGCCAACAGCCTCACACCAAGGTGGCGTTTGGGAGCGTCTCATTCGATCAGTAAGGAGTATACTGACCTCTGTTCTTGGACAGCAGGTTTTGGATGATGAAGGCCTGCAGACACTGTTTTGTGAAGTAGAGGCGATACTAAACGATAGACCCCTCACAAAAGTGTCTGATGACCCTAATGACCTTGAGGCCCTCACCCCAAACCATATTCTCCTGCTGAAAGGAAAACCCATATTTCCCCCAGGACTCTTTGAAAAGAGTGACCTGTACATCAGAAGAAAATGGAAGCAAGTACAGTATATCGCAGAGCTGTTTTGGAAGAGATGGACATCCGAATACTTACTTGTGATGCAGGAAAGACAGAGATGGGCAGCTCCAAAAAGAAACTTCTCCCCAGGAGATATTGTCATTATTGCCGATGCTACAGCTCCAAGAGGATCCTGGAAGATGGGTCGAGTTTTGAGTACCAAGTCCGACTACAAAGGATTGGTCCGGTCTGTGTGCATCCAAACTAAAACCAGCGTTTTGGAGAGACCTGTAACAAAGATCTGCCTGCTGGTGGAGGCCACAGCATAATAATAATACCTGTTCTATCTATTCTCTCTTTCTATCCTGTCTTCTTACCATCTGTTTTCTTTCAGTGGCAGCAGAGAAGGAGACACAGAAGACGCTTGAATAGAAAGAATAGCTCCCTTACATGTTATATATATATATATAAGGGTAATTGTGACTCACAATTAGGGGCCGGGTTGTGGGAGCTATTAACTATTTTTACATTTATTTGTTATGTGATTTTGTAGTATCAATTTGTTTACGGCCATATTATTTAAGTTATTATGAGTCGCAGCTAAATGCTTTTACTTTGAAGGGGTTCTGGGCAATTGGGAAGCACAGCTGGGTGTATTTAGGTAATTAGAGGCAATAGCACAGTGGGCATCAGGGAAGGTATATGGTTTTTACCAGCGTCAGGAGATCATATAGAATCAAACATAATTTTTCTGTATTCTTTGATTAACAGACAATAAATGCCACAAAACTGTCAAATGCTGTCTGGACAATGGACTTCCTGATCTGCGTGAGATTCGCTGCCCTGGTGCTTCAGTGGCTTTTTAGTTTTTATTAGTTGTTGTTGACAAATAGCCACTACACTGAGTATAAATATCTTGGCCTGTGGCTTGACGAGAAATTAACATTTAAGTTCCATGTGGAAAATCTTGCCACTAAACTGCGACAGAAAATTGGTTTCCTGTACAGAAACAGATCAAATTTTCCTCTATTTAGTAAAAAAAGAATTGTGGAATCAGTCTTCTTATCAGTTTTGGACTATGGTGATGTAATTTATAGGCATGCTGCGGCATCAACTCTTAAACCTCTGGATTCTGCATATCACTCAGCTCTCAGATTTATAACTGGTGACAGATATGATACTCAACATTGTGTCCTGTATGATAGGGTGGGTTGGCCTTCTCTTGCAGAAAGGCGCAACAAACACTGGTATTTATTTATTTTAAAGCCCTTATTGGTAAACAACCCGTTTATATCTCCTCGCTGTTAGATTGGAATATTGGAACCTATTCAACTCGATCGAATGACTGGATGGTTCTTAGGGTTCCTCAAATTTGTTCTGAGCTAGGGAAGTCAGCCTTTTCCTTTGATGCCTCTAACTCATGGAATGTCCTTCAACTCACACTGAAATTGGAGGTTCTCCCTTCCCTTGGAATGTTTAAACTAGGGATGCACCGCTATGAAAATTGGCCGCCGATACAGATACCGATTGTTCAACTAACACTATCGGCCGATACCGATACCGATATTTGTATATTTGTATATAAGTATTTGTAAAAAAAAATATATATTTTTTTTTATAATTTTTTTTTTAATGAAACTACTGTATATTTGTATGTGAATGTTTGTATTTGTAGGCCTCTTTACTTACTTAAAAAAAGGAAACATCAAGAAATATGTTTATGGTATCACTATCTCTCTCCCAGTATCGTCTTGCGGCCTGCAGAGGGATACTATTTTCTCAACCAGAGCTTTCAACCAATGCAATGGAACCATTCTTGCGGCCTGCAGCGGGATACTATTCTCTCAACCAGAGCTTTCAACCAATGCAATGGAACCATTTTGATTGACAGTCGATTCGGCCAATTACGCCACACCGCTAGCACCCACCTCCTGCTGTCCTTACCACCAATCGGCAAGCGTTTATTAATTTTTCTACTTCCGGGCATGCCGCCATTGTTCTGTTTGCGAGAGCAGAACACACTTAACGTAGCTACGTTAGCTGCCCGGCCCGCCGACCGGCGCTCCACGCATGACCAAATGAGACATAATGATTTTACTGCAACAAATGTTATAATAAAACAAAGCCTTTCTATACATTTGTCTGGTTGAAAACTTTATTAACAGATTGCAGAATGTGTAGTTGGGTACGGAATGAGCAACGGAATGGAACCGAGCTATGAACGGACTAACGGAGTAATGCCTTGTTTACTGCTATCTTCGGGTAAATAATATGCTTGTTATTGAACGTGTAACACTTCATTTTAACAGCAGATACTTTCTTAAATGCCATCTTCCCGAGAGAGGGTGTTGACGGGGAGTTGTGTTATTAATAGCATTGAACAGCTAACCGAAAGCTAGCGTTAACTATTGTTAAAGGTTTAGCCATAACGTTACCTTGGCTAAAGTTGGGGCTATTCATAATGCAGCAATAATGGCTGCAGACCTGCAAGCAAAGTACAGCAAGTTGACAAAGGAGTATTCCAACGCAAATCACATTTTCACCAGTAACGTTAGTCTTGCATCTCCCGGTAGCTAATGAACGGACTCGGAGTAATGCCTTGCTGCTATGGGTAATAATAATATGCTGATGTTATTGTCCGTGTAACACTAACTATATAACGCTAATGCCACAAAACGAATGCCTTGTTAATCATAAGTAGTTACTTTGATGCAGTAGATTGTGTGTGTGTGTGTGTGGGGGACGGCGGGCGTTGTGCAGGTAGGTCGCGAGTGAACTTTTTTTTTTTGCCTTTTGACGCTACACAAATTGATGGGTATTTATCGGCGACTGCTATCGGCACATTTGAGCTTATCGGCCGATAGGCCGATAGCAGTCAACAAGGCACTTATCGGCCGATACCGATACCCAACCGATATATCGGTGCACCCCTAGTTTAAACGTATGATTTCAGACCATTGTGTGACTACCTGTAACTGTTTTAGTTGATATTTTTAACAGGGGGGACAGGGGTGGGCAATTATTTTTCCCAGTGGGCCGAATGAGCAACTGAAAATATGTTGGAGGGCCGGGCCAAAATTCCAAACTCAATTATGCATAATATACATTTTATTTCTATATAAAAAGCAGTAAATGGCATTGTTTTGACCCCTGGTAAGAGTCTATGTTATTATTTGGCAATTAAAAGGTGAGGTTAGCTTTCAAAAATATCATTTATTCAAATAGAATTTATTTCCAAAATGATAAACAAAATGTGAAACATTAATAACAAAGGGCATTTTGAGTTTCATATACTATTAAAACAAGGATTTTCTTAGCTTTCTAAAGACATCACATCATCTTATAGCCAAAATAAACAAGACATGTCACTGAACTGTGTAAAGAAAAGTGTCCCAGTTTTGTAGCCTTTTTTTTACTTTACATGCCTATATTAAACATTTAATGTTTTCAGAACTGTGCAAAAAAAAGAAAAAAAATATCAAGTGTCCCATTTCACT
Source organism: Notolepis coatsorum (assembly GCF_963971535.1). Taxonomy (NCBI): domain Eukaryota; kingdom Metazoa; phylum Chordata; class Actinopteri; order Aulopiformes; family Paralepididae; genus Notolepis; species Notolepis coatsorum. The sequence goes on along the minus strand of NC_140171.1, from coordinate 177,382,666 downwards.
TGTTATATTTCCACATTCAGTTTTTTTTTTTTTTTTAATTCAGTGTGAGAAATCCAGTCTCTGTTGAGCTTTAACAAGTCCATCAAAGTCAGGTTGCATGTCTGAGGTGGAGATGCGAAGCACAGCTGCCAGATGTTCATCAGTGAGAGAGGATCTGTACCTGGACTTGGTAAACGTCATGACTGAGAATGTCTGTTCACATATGTAGGTGGATCCAAAGAGAACCAACATCTTCTGAGCATGTCTCCTCATGTTTGGAAAGTTCTACTCCTTGAGAGCAGAGTAGAACTCTAGCAGTGATGCTGACTTAAAGTGCTCTTTCAGTAGTGAATCAGACTGCAGGTCAATGAGTTCAAGCTGAACAACTATCAACACTGCAGGTAAAGGGAGAGGAAACCAGCTGCATTTCATCCTCAACCTTTTTGAAATCTTGAAAACGCCTTGAAAATTCATCATGCAGTGCTCCCAACATGGATGAGTACCTGTGCCGGTGATCAGCTGATGGTTTGACTTCTTTCAGGGTTTTCATGTGTTTGAGATTGTTGCTGCCTAGTTGCCTTGAAATTAATTGCAACTTTGTCATGAAGGCTTTCACATGGCTATGCATTTCATGAGCAAAAATGCCCTTGCTCTGCAGTTGTGTTCAGTAGGGATGGGTACCGTTCACATTTGAACCGATACGGTACCGGTACCTGTGAATCGATACCGGTACCCAACGGTACCTTTTTTCTGTACTTTAGTCTCTAAAAATGTAATCTACCTACCTCAGTTGTGAAAAAAAATCCAAACTTCAAATAACCACACTTTCGGCTTGCCATTGCCCCGACTGCTTTGTTGTTGAATCAAGTCAAATCCTAGATAAGTGTATATTGTGCGTGTGAACGTTGACATGAAAAGAAAAAAGTACAAAAAAAAATATATATATATAAATAAAAATACAAAAAAATCTTTTTTTCTAATTATCATGTAATCTTTCGCGGGCCGGTCAGAATCATCCCGCGGGCCGGCCGTACAATGCCCAGGTCTGCTCTAACTCATGGAATGTCCTTCAACTCACGCTGAAATTGGAGGTTCTCCCTTCCCTTGGAATGTTTAAACGTATGATTTCAGACCATTGTGTGACTACCTGTAACTGTTTTAATTGATATTTTTTAAATTATTTTGAAACGTTTTAAATTTTTTACTCTGGTGTTTAAATTTCTGTGAATGTTGTTTTTATTATGTACTGTACAATAGTCGTTTCTGTAAATGAGGGAAACCTCAGATGCTTACGATTTTAAATAAAGGTTGAAATGAAATGCAAATGTGTCAACCTTTGAGGACGGTGGGGGGGGGGGGGGGGGTCACATGATATGATATGAATTGAAAATGGGGGACCCTGATGTAAACAAGACGAAAGTCTTTCTCTGGTCTGCATCCCCTTAACAACTGTGTGTATTGAGCTTTACTGTATTGTACCCATTCTGCAATCTGTTAATAAAGTTTTCAATCGACAATCAATCAAGCACTTTCAGACACATTGGGCCTCATTCAACAATACTCTTAATATTTTTCTTATATTCTTGCTTACCTGTCTGTTAAGACAACAATAAGACTTAGTAGTACTTATACTTGTACTATACGTATACGTCAGTGCATGTGAGCGGATCGGCGCGGGGCGCGGAGCGGGCCGTTTTGACGTGAGCGAGGAGTGGGTTTTAAAATGGGTCGGCGCGACGACCGGAGCGTGAGTTCTCCTCCGCTCCAAGCCGCTCAGGTCCGCTCCTCAGTGCGCACGGCACTGGTCTGGGAGGCGTCTACCAGACCAGATGGCACCGGTCCACAATGCACCTGTCCTCAGTGTCCGTCCTGTAAACAGAACTGCATGTGCTTACAAGAAATCCCACAACGTGAAAGCATGGCCGTGTTTGCTAAATATTTTAAAAAAGTAACAGATAATAAGTTCCAATGTATCGTGAAAACAACTAACGATGATGGTGAGGAGACAGAATGTGCAGACTATATTACCGTCGGAAGAGATTCTTCTTGGAATCTAAAGAGACACATTGGGAGGAAGCATGACCACATATTTCGCGAACATAATGAGAAGAAATCCAAAGGTTTGTTACTTGTCATTATTAGCCATTTTGAAATTGGTAGCCTTATTACAGCTTAATGTATTGTAGACCTAATATAAAGCATGCATTTATTATTTGTTTTAGATGCCCAGACGCAACAGCAACAAAAAGAGAAACAGCGTGACTCGCTGCACAATTTCCTCACTGGAAAAAAGGCACCTAACGTGACACGTGAAAGAAAAAGGGAGCTGGATGAAGCGTTTTTTAAAATGATATCCATGGATTACGACCCCTTAAGTAAAGGAGAACGTGAAGGTATGAGACATTTTGCCGGCATGGCCCAACCAGGTTACACCCCGCCCTGCTACAATACTGTCCGGGACACACTTATGCCACATGCCATACAAGAGATGGAAGTCAAACTACGAGAGCTCATAGGAATGGGTGAAGGGTTCGTTCTTGCATCTGATATTTGGACAAGTAGAAGAGGCCACAGTTTCCTTGCTATTGTGGCAAGTTTTATCGACGGGACGTTCAAGGGCCACACGGTTCTGTTAGGCTGTGAGCACATAACAGGGTCTCACACTGCAGATCGCATATATCAAAAGTATGAAAGTGTGCTGAAAAATTGGAACATTCATCAACGCGTGATTCGTGTGGTGACAGACAGTGCCAGCAACATGGTCAAGGCATTTAACATCCTGCCTGACGCTGAAGGAGAAGAGGAGAAAGATGATGATGATGAAGTGGCACTGGTGGTGGAGGAAGGGGAGGAAATAGCGGAGGAGGAACCTGCGCTCTCGCAAAACCAAGTGGACGTGGTCACTAATACTGTAGAGGCTATGGTAAACCAGTACTTCACCGTATCAAGTTTACACCTGCGATGCCCAATTCATCTGCTTCAGTTAGCTATCAAAGACGCAGTTAACGAGCATGATGATATCAATCGCCTGCTAGTTAAAGTGGGAAAGCTAGTGAAAAGTGTGCGTAAGAGTTGTCTGAACACGGAGGAAACTGACTCTCTGGGTGTACGACCCACCACTGCTTGCCCGACGCGATGGAGCAGCCAGCTGCGCATGGTGGAGTCTGTCCTAAAGCTATTCAAAAAAGATGCATTGTGGCAGAGCAAACTTAAAACCACTGCCGCTATTCTCACACTTAATGACGTGCGTCGGCTCAATCACCTTGTTGAAGTATTGTCACCGCTGGCTGACCTCACAGACAACATGCAACGGGAGCTTGGGAATTTGGGCATGATTCTCCCGGCTGTAGGCGAGCTCAAATCCCTGCTTGTCAACAACAACGCTGCCCTTCCATTAGGAATAGCTTCTTTCGCGGAAACACTGTCCAATAACGTGTCCACTCGCTTCAGAATGTACTATGATGATAAACACCTCCTCTTCGCGTCGCTGTTAGATCCTCGTTTCAAAACAGAGTGGATAATCCGTGATGAGTTGGTTTGTAATAAACTTGGAGAAATACGCGACCTCCTCGTCAAAGAAACAGAGGAGATGACCGCAGCAGTCGCTGGTGCTGGAGAGGCAGCAGGTCAACCCGAGTCCGACGGCGGAGAATCTGACGTGCCCGAAGAAATCAAGAGGCCTCGTATATTTGGATCATACTTCTCAGAGAATCAGCCCACGGGAGGAGGCAATGCGAAAACTGAAGTTGAAACCTACCTCTCGTCCCCAAGATCAAACCCTGACGATGTCAAAGATGTCATTGCATTTTGGAAACAAAATTCCAAGTCCCTTCCACGCCTGAGTAAAGTTGCCCGCAAAGTGTTCAGTATTCCCAGTGGCTCTGCGAGCGCAGAGAGGGTGTTTTCCGCTGCTGGTTTGATGTCAAGAAATCACCGCATGAGTTTGAAGCCTCAGACATTGGCTAAACTCGTGTTCTTGAAAGTGAACTCAAAGATAATGTAGCTGCCGTGGCACTGCATGGCAGATATAGGCACATGAGCATTGTTTTATTTTGTTTAAAATGCACAAAGTGACAAAAACGAATAGCCTATAATATCCTACTTTATTGCAAAATGCAATAGGCCTGCCTAAAGTTAATGGCCATTATTTTTTATTTTATACATAAGAATGTAGCACTCTGTTTTAGATTTTATACATTTATATAAATGTAGCATATCCAACAGCACTTTTATATTGGTTGATTGTATTCGAGTTTTTCAAAGGCTATAGGGAACTTGCACATTTTCGTTTGTGTTTTACTGTGAGACACTTTGTAGACAGTTATGTCGAGTAAGTTATATTTTTATTTTCATAGGCATATTAGCTATGTGATTTCCTGAGTTCGTTTGATAACAAGCCTGTTGCATTAATTGTCTTCAGTGGCTAAGCCAAGGCCTTAGGCCTATTACGGCCTCCTCTGAGGCTCATGTCATACACGTAATTTTGTATCCGTCTTATGCTGCCCTGGCTGTCACTGTCAGTGATTATGTTCTACCTCAGATTGATTGGTTGATTTAATACTTTATTAACAGTATGCAAAAAGGTATAGGCCTACAGTGTAATTCAATTAGCTACGTCGGATAATACAAGGTACTGTATATGCCGAGGGCTGTGCATAATTAGTTTTTTCCGTCACTGCGTTGAATGTCTAAGTTGGTGGTGCCCTGCCCATGGTGCAGTGGTAAATTAAAAAAAATACCATATTCGGTTGATACATTTAAACTGGGTCTGTCTGTTTTCATTATTCTATGATATTTTAAATAACGAAATCAAGAATTTACGCATGCTCGAAACGAAGGCCTTCAGGAAATCCGATGTGTTTAATTAGCCAATTTCAGGAAAACAGCACTTTCTTTTATTTCCCCCGCTGTAATTTTTTTTCTGCTGAGCGGGGTGGTGCGAGGAGCGCTTGATGCCAAAATGAAGTTGAGCGCTGGCGGCGCGCTGAGCGGTGTGGCGGCGGGATCAACATGAGCAATTAGCGGAGCGGACCAAGCTTTAAAGAGCGAAGAGCGGATTTCTCACCCGCGCCGATCCGCTCACATGCACTGGTATACGTACTGTATAGTGCGAAATAAATCGTTCCAGCAAAGTAGGCTTTGTCAATACTGAACGACTGCACGCTTGTCAAGAACCAATCACGCAGTAGGTTCGGAAATACCGGATCTGTCACCTGTCCCTGTGGCTAAAACCCAGAGTGCGCTCAGAACTTGTAGGTGTGGAGCAGAGAAGAGAAGAGGTTGTAAATATGCGTTCTATGCGTATGGCCTGGGCAGCCAGCATCCAACTGTTCTAACAGCAATATATAATCAATTTCAGAAGCAGAATGCACGCAATAAGTTATAATAATAATAATTATTGAAAAGTTCTGGGTTTATAAAGTCGTATTTGGGGGCAATTGACCAATCTTTCCAAAGACTGTTCCTGAGACACAGAGCTGCCATGGTTACAGCATTACTGTTCCTGACACACAGAGCTGCCATGGTTACAGCATTACTGTTCCTGAGACACAGAGCTGCCATGGTTACAGCATTACTGTTCCTGAGACACAGAGCTGCCATGGTTACAGCATTACTGTTCCTGACACACAGAGCTGCCATGGTTACAGCATTACTGTTCCTGAGACACAGAGCTGCCATGGTTACAGCATTACTGTTCCTGAGACACAGAGCTGCCATGGTTACAGCATTACTGTTCCTGAGACACAGAGCTGCCATGGTTACAGCATTACTGTTCCTGAGACACAGAGCTGCCATGGTTACAGCATTACTGTTCCTGAGACACAGAGCTGCCATGGTTACAGCATTACTGTTCCTGAGACACAGAGCTGCCATGGTTACAGCATTACTGTTCCTGAGACACAGAGCTGCCATGGTTACAGCATCACTGTTCCTGAGACACAGAGCTGCCATGGTTACAGCATTACTGTTCCTGAGACACAGAGCTGCCATGGTTACAGCATTACTGTTCCTGAGACACAGAGCTGCCATGGTTACAGCATTACTGTTCCTGAGACACAGAGCTGCCATGGTTACAGCATTACTGTTCCTGACACACAGAGCTGCCATGGTTACAGCATTACTGTTCCTGAGACACAGAGCTGCCATGGTTACAGCATTACTGTTCCTGAGACACAGAGCTGCCATGGTTACAGCATTACTGTTCCTGAGACACAGAGCTGCCATGGTTACAGCATTACTGTTCCTGAGACACAGAGCTGCCATGGTTACAGCATTACTGTTCCTGAGACACAGAGCTGCCATGGTTACAGCATTACTGTTCCTGAGACACAGAGCTGCCATGGTTACAGCATTACCGCAGTAAGCCAATCACGTCACGCACCGCATCCCTGCTGTGTTTTCTTCTGTTCATTAGGCCTATTGTTTATGTTCCAACTGTTGCGTTATGTGATCTGAAATAAATGCAATGCTATTTTATAAATAATAATAATCATTATAATTGTGTAGCCTATTTTCTTCACACCCAGGGCTGTACGCTAAGCTTTTTCACTAGGGGCACACTTTTTATAACAATTTTACCATTATTAAAAAAATATGTTCCTCCTGCCTCATTACTGTGGTCCTTTTATTTAACATTTAAGTGCGTTTGTTTTCAGGTTTGTATCTTTTATAATGAACCAACTGAGAAAGTGTGTAAATCACTAATAGAACAAAAACAACAAACTGTGTGTGTGTGTGCGTGCGCTTGTTTAGTGCTCCTTGAATGAGATCACCACAACACACACCAGCGTTTCCGTTAGCCGGTAATTACCGGTATTTGACTGGCAAAATATGTTGAAGTCCGAATATTTAAATATCTCCGGTCATAATGTCCGGTGAAAATAATTTCTCTAAGCACAATTTTATTATTTGAATTGTATTAAAATAGGCTCAAATTAAATAGCCTATGTGATGAACGAAACAATCATTACATGTTGCTTCACGCTGATAAAGCGCGGATGGCGCCGCTCGGATGTGAATCTTTTTTTCTTTCTTTTTTTGAGCCTGTCTGGCCACCATAACGACAAACAGGTATATCAGGCCCAGTGGAAAGTTTAATTATCCTGGCTGAGGTGCGACATTATATCCACATTTTCCAGTTCACTGATCCAGCCAGGGTTACCAGTGACACAGTTCATTCTGGAACCTCAGATCCCCGCTGATCATGGAGTTCTACAGTATCGCGTTGGATCCATACACGTATCGATTTTTTCGAATGGTGATCAGGAATTGGAATATACCAGTTGGATACCATCTGATGTCAGGTAAGGACTCTATGTTATCAGTGTTAGGATAATCAGAGTAAGTTTGATGAAGTTATAAGCTGTTTTGTGAAATGTCTTCTTTCGGTTTCACTAAAAGTCCGAGAGGAAATCAACGGGGCGATTATCCGCGCGCGGCCGTAATGTGCTTGCGTGCACGTATAATATAAAAATATTGATCATCTAGCGTTTATTTGAAAACGATTCATAAAAAGGCCGACGAATATCAACGTTGTGGAATATTGCACTAAAAGACGATTTTCATAGAATGCTCCAGAATGAGCTGTTTTTTATATCAAAACGGGGGCTTTTCTAACTGCTCTGAAACGGAAACGACGCGATAAACAGCCTTGACAGCACTGACTGGAAAATAGTCTTTGATAATGCGATGGGCAGATTAGACACATAGCCATAATTTAAAACATAGATTAGGCGATATTAACGTTAACATTGGCGCCGATGGTGGCATTCAGCTGGTAAAAAGGAAAACCAGGCTGACCGGCATTTCTCGAATATGTCCGGGGATAGAAATCTTGCAGGACAAACAGACCGGCACGAATATGTTCTAACGGAAACGCTGACACACACACATTAATCAGGAGGACAAGAAACTCTGCATACATTTGTTTCACAATGAAAAGTGCTTTAGAAATCAAATGAATTATTATTATTGTAAATAACCCCATGAAAGGTTTATTATTTTTATGGGTAATTACCTGCTTCATATTTGTGATGTTACTGGTTTCAGTGTGTGCCTAAAGTGATCAATGTGTTGGGACGTTTATAGAGATCTATGCCAATTAATGTTTATGTATATCCGGGACTTTTTTTTATAAGAATTGAGACGTATTTGTATATGTGACCTTTATTTTGAAAACCGTGTTGCGACGCAAACTTGTTTACATTTGCGCTTTTGACAGTGAAATGTTCGGTCCAACTTAGCTCGAAGGAAAGACTAATCAAAAAGGTTTAATTGACCCGTATCCGTATGAGGCTCTTACGGTAGGACTTTGATTGTTTATAGAAGTGGAATGTAATACTATGCTCTTCGGAGTTGTGGGATATTTTCAATGTTTTAGCTAATTTTGATTTAAATTGTATAATTCCCATTTTAAAATGTTTTACCATGGTATGTTTGGTATCCTTTTTTTCAGCACAGCCTCACATATATGACCTGACAGTTAGTTTTCATATTGTATAATACTGTATACTGTATACTCAGGGAGCGAAATTAACTTTTTGACTCACCGGCCAGTGGCGGGTAGATGGGAAGAGTCTACCCGCCAAGCATATTTCTTACCTGCCACATTTTTTTTGATTAAAAAAAAATATATATATATTTTATATAAAACATTTTTTTTTAAATAAAATATATATTATATAATCATACTTGTAGTTGTATTATCTGCGAGACATCGCCACCACGCAATAAGTCAAAATGCTTGCTATCTGCAAACAGCTCCACTGTCTGTGTGTATACTTGAGTAGCCTCCAGCTCCAGCAAGGATTCTCCGGCCCTGCAGCTAGACCCTATATTCAGCTAGACCCTACATTCAGCATGCAAGGATTCTCCGGCGATGCAGCTGGACCCTATTTATAGCGTTACGGTTATTTTGTCAAATCACATTCAACATGCCCTCAGCTAGAATACGCATTCAATCAATGTTATAAGACATTGATATCAGGAGCTATCTGTAGCTACTGCTAGCCCGGTAGATAACGTTAAGATAATTTAGTTTACTGGGACAGGTCGATTTAACGTGAGCTAGCTAACGCAAGCTAGCTAACGAGGGAACGGAGGTATTATGCAGCTCATGGAGGTCCGATCTAGACTAGAGCAGACTGCTACCATTCTGAGAGCTTAACGTTAGCACTAGAGCTGCGGGGGAGCTGCTACCATTCTGAGAGCTTAACGTTAGCACTAGAGCTGCGGGCGAGCTGCTACCATTCTGAGAGCTTAACGTTAGCAGTGGCACTAGAGCTGCGGGCCGCTCTGTGTTGATCAGCGTTTCTGTTAGCCGGTAATTACCGGTATTTGACCGTCAAAATCTGTTGAAGTCCGACATATTTAATCTCTCCGGTCATAGTGTCCGGTGAAAATAGTTCCCTCTGGGCACAGTTTGATTATTTGAATTGTATTTGGATGGGCTGGAGTTGGGTGGCCTATGCGATGAACGAAACAATCATTGCGTTTGTTGTCGTTGCTTCGCCAAGCAGCCGGTCTGGTAATGACGACGCTGTGTCAGCGAGAGCTTGCTGCTGGATTTGCGGAAGGCATGCAGCTGCAGACCCACAGAACCCACCAGCTTTGCTGGCACAGTGCGGTCCCCAGACCTGGAAAGCTGCTCTGCGGGTCTGCAGCTGGATGCTTCTTGCAAACTAACTGCGGCCGGCTCGCGCTGACAACAGCTTTCATTGTTGGACCGGCTGCTTGGTGGAGCAACGATGAAACGAATGTAATGAATCGTTCGTCGCATGGGCTATTTAATTTTGGCCTGTTTTGGTACGGTTCGGGTGGTCAAGTTGTGCTTGGAGGGAGTTGTTTTCACCGGACATTATGACCAGCACCAAGTCGTTGGGAGGTGGAGATATACATCACGCAAACCCACGATAATGTTGCCGTCTCTCTCTGCCAAATTTCTCAGTTCTTCGCTTGATATAATTAATACAAATGTCCAATATAACGGAATTCGTTAGCTCATAAAAATGTGATTATAACAGACTGCTGTTTAGTGTCGGACCGACTGCCACATACGCTGTCTATTTTATTTCAAGTCAGCAGCAGCACGGAGTATCGAGGGACTTATTTTATTTGGAATATATTAATGACTGTATACGCAAAAGTAGCCTAGTTTTAAGTAATAATATTATAAATCTACATGCCTTGAGGATGACATTCTTTATATAGCCTGCCTATCAATTGTTTTAAAGCTCAATAAACTATGACCGGAATTAATCTCATTTGTCCGGTAGATTGAAATCTTGCAGGTCACGGAGACCAGCAACAATTTTTTCTAACGGAAACCCTGGTGTTGATACGAGCAGAAGCCAATAGTATCGCCCGGCTGGGTGGATATGAGTCGTTGCCACGTTTTTTTTCAAAATAAGAATATCATACGAACCGAATGCTGCTAACTGCCGGAGCCATCGATATTATGACTCTAGCTGCACTTGGGCCGGAAATGAGACCTGCACAGATTTTCAAAATAAGAGTATCGTTATGAACTACACGTCCACACGGCGGGCAGGGCTCAGTGGCAAGCGCCAAAGGTAAAAACTGAGCGCCCCTGGCGGGCGGCAGGCTTTAATTTCGCCCCCTGTGTATACTGCATAATGTACAACACAAAACACAAAATCGGATTGAGAAAATGTGTTATTTTCACTATGAACCAATGCAAACATATTCAATCAAGCATATAAAACAGTGGAAATGCACCCTAGGTAGCATATTTACATAAACAAAAGAGAACCGAACAGAATTCAATTTACAAATCATTATTTTCTCCATACACAGGTAATAAACACAGACGGAATTTTGATTCTCAACTGGAAATTATTACCAGCATGCCTTTTTTTTCCCTCAAAAGGTCAGTAAAAGTAAGTTTTTTTTTACAAAAAAAAGTAAAAAAAATAAGTTTTACAGTAAAAAAGTTAAAAATAAGTAAAGTGGGATATTAAATATACAGTACACATATGACTAGAGTGCAGTCATATAGAGTGCAGGATGCCTGAGGTATATCCAAAAAAATATATACACTACACACATGTGTACGTACGTGTGTATGTGTAACTAAACAAAAGCACTAATAATAATAATAATAATAATAATAATAGATCAAATTTATATAGCGCCTTTCATAGAACCCAAGGTCGCTTTACAATCAGGACAAAAAATAGGGCAAGGAAAGTAGGGGGGGGGGGAGGGGATGAGGGAAAGTAGGGGATAATGGACCTAATTTAATCTAAAACTAACTGATGGGGAAAGCCTTGGTGAAGAGGTGTGTTTTTAGAGCGGATTTGAAGGTGTTCAGGGTTGGGGCGTTGCGGATTTCGGGGGGGGAGAGAGTTCCAGAGGGTAGGGGATGCCACGCTGAAGGCTCTGTCCCCAAAAGTCCGTAACCTGGTGCGAGGGATGGAGAGGAGACCTAGATCAGAGGATCGTAGGTTCCGGGATGGAGTGTACTGGTGGAGGAGATCAGACAGGTACCGGGGGGCGAGGGCATGGAGGGATTTGTAGGTGAGGAGCAGGAGTTTGAAGGTAATGCGGAACCTGACTGGAAGCCAGTGGAGATGGATGAGGGTGGGGGTGATGTGCTGCCAGGGCTTGGTGTGAGTGAGAACCCTGGCAGCTGAGTTCTGGACATACTGGAGCCTTATAATAATAATAAGTCTCTCACCTGCAGTGATGCCACTAACGTGTTACTAAGTAACGCGTTACTGTAATCTGATTACTTTTCCCCAAAAATAGTAATCTAACGCGTTAATCTTTACAAGCCAGTAATCTGATTGCAGTTACTTGTCCAAGTGGCTGTGCGTTACTATTTCGTTACTATCTCATCATAATGCAGGCGGAATGCAGTATTTTCTTTCGTTTTCGACAGTCAAAAATAAGTTTGGAGCCGTTTTCCTTGTATTGGGACTTGGGAGTGACGTCACAGCACGCAACCTCACGTGTTGTACCATGCTGGTGGGCGGTGGCTGTTATTGTTATTATCAGGCTGACCAAAACATAGCGAGCTAGCAGGGAGACGCTCGCGCTGGTAACGCTTTCTTGCACTGGAAGTTCAGTCACTAGTCTACTTCACGTTTGTGTCAGCTAAGCCGGGTGAAAAAAACATTCACTATGCGGAGGAAACAAAATACTGTCTACCGCATCTGGAATTACAGCACAGCACGACCAAAAGGATAGAAAAAAAACCGAAGCATCGACTTCTACAGGACTCGGAGGTGCACCAGCCAAACAGCAAAAGCTGGATTTCTTTACTGGATTTAAACTTTACTACCCACACTTGAAGTGCTGATGCACTCTGAAGGACACCCTGCAGGACACGACTGCAGGCCTTCCAGATGCCATAGTGCAGGTATGTTCCACCTTTGAGTTAAACATCTTTTGCATTGCACTATTCATGAACATGGCACACCATACTGCAGTATGTAGGTTGTCAGTACTAGTAGCACACAATAATAAATAATAATAATAATAATAATAATAATAGCATAGGAGGAGCAGTACCGTTTAATAGACTGTTTTTTAAGAGCAGACTTTCTGACAAGAGGTTTGAGAAGATTCTGTTACTGAGATATAATCACTGGTTTACTCACCCCTCTCCCCTGTTTCACTAGGAACATTAGAACCATATCTGAATAGGGCAGGCCTCAAAGGTAGGGTACATATCAGCCTACATGTGGTGTTATTGACCATTTATCTTTTGTGAAATCTATAGATCTATAGATAGGCCTACCTGCCCTATTAGTACATTTTACTCAAACTGAGTACATTTTACTCAAAAAAATGTTTGTCATTCTTATGTTGTGGCAGCAGCAGGGGGGACGACTTCGTAACCTAGTTACTTTCAAAGTAACTAAGTTACTCTGATAATCAAGTAATCAGTAAAGTAACTAGATTACTTTTTAAAGGAGTAATCAGTAATCAGATTACTTTTACAAGTAATCTGTGGCATCACTGCTCACCTGTCTTGGTTAGCCCTCCTTCCATGTCTCGCCTGCACTGAACTGGTTGAAGGCAGGTCATCTGCTCCTTGCTCCTCAATGTAGAAAATAAAAAGCACATTATTTTCAACATTCAACAAGGAATCTCTTATCTTATACAGCACAGAGCACAGCACAGCACATATACACATATTTACAATCCAAAGAGTGTTCTTTGCAAACCCAACAATTCTGCAATCTGTTAATAAAGTTTTCAATCAATCAATCAGTGTGACTGACTAAACATAAGCAATAAATCTCCAAAATAAGTGCCTTTACCTCCTGTTGTTGTCATCTACAAAAGATCTGAATCATCTGAAGATTATTCTACTGCTACTACTACTACTACTACTACTACTACTACTACTATTACTGCTACTACTACTGTTATAAGTCGAACTACTAAAGCTAAAGTTTTGCTGGCTGGAAAAACGTGTGTTCTGCAGAAATGATCTTGTAAACAATGTATCGCTCGCTTACATTCTTCTTCTACTGTTCTTTTCTGGCAGTCAACTTCCGCCTCCTTCAGCACTTCCTCTCAGTTTGGTTCTAGCACAACAAATGGCCAAGATATTGATAAAACTGTAACGCCTGTAAAATTAAATCTGGCACATTTTACGCATGCGTAAAGGTTTATTTAGCATCGAATTGAAATGATCCTGGTTCAGTTATTTATTGTTTTATCAACACCAAATAAAAAGTAGCGTGTAGTTTCAAGGCAAAACCCCGGAAATTGACTACATTTCCCAGGCAGATCACGTCAAACAACGACGTCATTCTATCGCGCCGGCGATATCGGAGTCGTCTAAGTCAAGAGATCAAAACGAGAAATAAACAGTGATTTTATTTCATCATTTCATATAAGGGGAACCGTGACAAAGTATTATCTTATTTGCATATTGTCTCATTATTAGATAGATAGATAAGGTTGATACTTTATTGATCCCCGGAGGGAAATTTAAGTACAGTATTTCACGTCCTAATAGTGGGCTACTACTCACCTAATGCAGGGCTGAACTGAACGTTAGAAGTGTCCGTGTCACCGTCAATCATCACTGCCAGGTCCGACTTAATTTCACGGGCTATGGTCTCTTATCATCTCTCCACATCGGACGTGGTTGTCATAAGATGGACTGATATCCGAGTCCGTTGTTCTTGCAGAGCAAAATGAGCGGAATCGATCAGAACTAAATTGGCAGCGAAAAATACCGTTTTTAAGCATCGATTCCCCATGCACATGCGCAGATTGGCCACAGAGTGTGACGCAACGCACATCCACACTGGATTGATTGATTGATTGAAAACTTTATTAACAGATTGCAGAATGGGTACAGTACAGTACAGCTCAATACACACAATTGTTAAGGGGATGCAGACCAGAGAAAGACTTTCATCTTGTTTACATCAGGGTAGTGGGGGGGGGGGGGGGGGGGGTTGGGTAGGAGGTGGGTGGGGGACACTGTACAACTGTACAAACAAAACTGTACATTTGAATATTGACAAGACCATACTTGGTAATCTACTGGAATGTTCCATTAGAGGTGCATTAGAGGGGGTGTTGTTTTGTGAGAATGCTAAGATAGATTTAAATATACAGTAAAAGGAATACAGTACAAATATACAGAAGTCTACAGTAAGTGTAATATTGCACAGTGTTGTGCATTTATAATCAGTAGCTTAGGCTACATAGTAGGCTAATGACAGCCTATTCTAGTCTAGCAGCTGGGACTGGGAGCCCCCCCCCCCCCCTGATGATTTTAAATCTTTTATTTATTGACAGAAAACATATAACAACGTTGACAGATGTGTATTTGCCTCGTCAGGGAGACAGAACCAAGAGTCCAGGACTTGTTTCCATCGTTGTCCCTGTTGTTTCAAGTTCAAGTGGCACGTCGGCGTCTGAAGTGCAGCGAGGAATTCTAGGCCTCAACCTTTTTAAAGAATCAAGCACTTTAAGCACTTCTTCAAGGACCTTGTGCTTGAACCCTGTTAGCAGAGCAGACGCGTCACCGGAGCAGTGTGTGTGTGTGTGTGTGTGTGTGTTGTTTGTGTACATTTGCTATAGGCTCCTCCCTTTGACGTGGACTAGGCTAATTAGCTTTACACATCCTGATCCCTCAGCCTATTTCTATTCAAAAGCAAGATATTGATTTACATTATGTATATATATCTTTAAAAAAAATAATAATAATAATCTTATCTCCTGTGCTGCTGACACAAGCACTAACATAGCGTGGGGTGGAGAGATAACACATCATTAACACATGGAGACGAGCTATATATAGCTCAGCAGCTGTAACAGAATAATTGTATTCATTTTGATTATTTAAGTTTCAACGGTGTCAAAATATTTTAATAATAAAAGATGATTGTATAAAGAACGTTCCATGTTCTGTTGTAATGTTATTATTCCATAACTCTTCCTGATGTTTTAGGTTTCTGCCGCGGTGTCGTTTTAGAACCGGGATGGTGACACTTGATGCTGGTATCGGCGTGATGGTGACGCCACTAGTGCATCGTAGTCTAGAGCAGCGGCTCTCAAACTACGGGGCGCGACCCAAAGTGGGGTCGCGGGTAGGTTTTTAATGTTCTGGCAACATGTTTTGGCTAAATATGCCTCGTTTTATAAATGTGTATTGATAACATAGTGCTGTAATAAAATAAAATTATCAAGTTCAACAACGTGTGCTTATATTTTGATAGTCCTAAATTCCACAGTACTGTCTATCTGTATGTCCTGTACGTCATAAATGTCATGATGAATTGAAAATGGGGGACCCTGATGTAAACAAGACGAAAGTATTTCTCTGGTCTGCATCCCCTTAACAATTGTGTGTATTGAGCCATATTGTACCCATTCTGCAATCTGTTAATAAACATTTCAATTAATCAATCAAACCATGTTGAAATTACGTGATACATTAAGTGTGGGGTCCCCCCAAAAAAATTCCTAAATAAAATGGGGTCGTGGTTGAGAGAGTGAACAGTTTCAAGTACCTCGGAGCCCACATATCCGAGGACTTGACATGGACCACACACATTGACAGTGTTGTGAAGAAGGCACGACAACGCCTCTACTTCCTCAGGCGCCTAAGGAAGTTCCAAGTCAGTCAGAAGATCCTTAGGAACTTCTACTCATGTACAATAGAGAGCATCCTGACCGGCAACATCACCTCCTGGTTTGGGAATAGCACTGCACAAGACCGTAGCAGACTACAAAGAGTGACACGTTCAGCCGAACGCACAATTAGAGGGGGGCTTCCCACCCTCCAGAACATTTACAACAAGCGGTGCAAGGGGAAGGCTAAGAGAATTATTAAGGACTCGAGCCACCCGAACAACTGCCTCTTTGAACTGCTGCCGTCAGGCAAGCGATACCGGAGTCTTAAGGCGAGCACAGAAAGACTCAGAAGGAGCTTCTATCCCCAGGCCATCAGGCTGCTAAACGAACAATAATCGCTAAACGAACAATAATCACTATGCAACAACCATCAAATGCACACAGCACACACACCCACACGCACACACTCACTCAAACAAACAACACACTGCAGCACCCACTCTCCACACTTTAGATCACACAAACACACTTACACTTTATATTTATTGATAAAGGATTTGCACTACAACTCGTACACCTACTGTGAATTGTACCTAAACTGCACCTCGTCCATTTATGTACAATATACAGTATTGTATATTGTATGGTAACTACGTCTACGAACATTGTACATATGTCTAAACTGAACACTGTGACCTCTTTTTTTACTTCTAATCTTACTATGTTTTTATTTCATACTTATCTTGTCATGCACAGTCTCTGGAGCGCAACAGTAAGAAGCATTTTGTACAAAAGTATTCTGTACCTCTGTATGACAACTATTAAAGAAACTTGAAACTTGAAACTTGAAACTTGGTATGAAAAGGTTTGAGAACCCCTGGTCTAGAGTCTTGGAAGTGTAAAGTGAAAGGGGGGGGGGGGTGCTCAGGCACTATATTGTAGTCTTTTGGGGTGAGTTGAGCCTATGTTAAAACTATTTATTATTAATTATTTTACACCTCATCCTTTATTTTGTACATCATTCAGGTAGTTCATGAAGAAATTAACTTTTTGTTATTTTACTTCTTCAATTATCAATATTTTGCACAATACTTACCTTTGATCATGTTATGTTTATTTAGGATCCTCATTAGTTATTACATCAGTAAGAACTATTCTTCCTGGGGTCCACACAAAAGACAAAATAAGACATGCAATACACTGTCCTTTATAAACCAAGTTATGGCGTTGTGGTTCAACATTAAAGTAAGTTTTCTCAAAATGTGATTGTGTCTTTCTAGTCATATAATTGAGAGGTTGATGTATAAGAGTAAATGCTTTTATAAACAGGTCTAAAATGGTCAGCAGAGTGTAGCTGAACAAATGGACAACTCTACATGAACACACTTCTATCCCCAGGCCCTCAGGAGGCTCAATGACAATAACAGTAACAAACCATCAAATACTCACAGCACACATCCACACTCACTTTAAATAAACAACTCACTGTAGCACCCACTTTAGACACTTTATATTTATTGATAGAGATTTGCACTACAACTCATACCTCATTGCACCTTACCCTAAGTTGTACCTCATCCCATTTCTGCATTGTAGGCCTACTGTATATTGTAACTCAGTTACACATTTTTTCTACTCTGTATTGTATATATGTGTATATTGAACACTTTTGTTTACACTTGTTTACGTACTTTTGACTTTCTATTTTATACTTTATCTATTTTTTATCTAGCACTCAGGAGCAAAAACAGAAAAAAAGCATTTCATATAAAAGTATTCTGTATTTTTGTATGACAACTAATAAAGAAACTTGAACTTGAACACACACACTGACACGCTGTTGTGTGTGTACATTGGCCAATCAGTTTGGGCTCTCGGGGCTGAGCCCCCCTAAAGGTCTGACGCTAGAGAGGTCTAGACTCTACTCATTAGTCCCTGCGGTTTGATTGATTGATTGATTGAAAAGTTTATTAACAGATTGCAGAATGGGTACAATACGGCTCAATACATACAATTGTTAAGAGGATGCAGACCTGAGAAAGACTTTCGTCTTGTTTCCATCAGGGTCCTCCATTTTCAATTCATCATATGACACACACAACATACAGATAGACAGTACTGCTACATCTATACAGAATTTGGTCAGAATTTATTGAAAGGATAGCCCCTTGAGATGCAGCATCTCATTTTAGAGGGGGTCCTATGCACAAACGTAAAACATTACATACAGTACATGTTACAAAGGGTCAGATTAAACCGAATATATGTATTTATTGATTGATATATATTGCATAATATTTGTATATCGTTTGATATCCCTTGTGTATTCTTTGTACATATACACAGAATATCCCTTTAACCTAGTAGCCTACAGACCATAATATTTCGTTCTCTTATTGGATAGCGTTCCACCAGCGCCAGTGTCTTACCCCCAGAGTCGAGTTCAAAGCTACCGTCAGGACATGTCTGTACATGCCCGGTTTTGCCCAGGACTACGAGACAGGAATAAGGCTGGCACTATGTTTGTTCCCCGTACATATAAATATGGCGCAGGTGAATACAGAAGTAGTTCAGTTCAGTCCGCAGTCCGTTCAGTCCGCAGTCCGTTCAGTTCAGTCTTAGTAACAAGTGAAGCCTCACCCACTATGCAACGTGCGGTGAAGTAGGGCTCGTATTGCCCCAAGATAGAGTCTTGTTTATCCTAATACGTTTGTTCAACGTATCGTTCGCTCCTTACTAGTAAAAGCCTTCATCACGAGTCAAAGACCAAGTGAAGTGAGCAATTGTGTGTCTAAATAGAGCACTTATAGCTGCGTGCGAATAGGATAGTGGAGTATCAGAGCTTGGTTGAGTAACGTCAAGTTCAACTTGGTTGGTGTGGAGTACCGCGCACCGGAGGATCTGCCCCTTTCCGGCTGGAGTATTATTATTATTGCTTTGTACCAGGCTGGTGGAGAGGATAAGAATCGTCTACACCCACTGCTGTGGGATCTACCGTGAGGACCATCATTCGAGCCCGTCTCTATTGGAGAGGCTGACCGGCTTCCACCTGTGCTGCGCGCACACTGGGATTACAGCTGCCTTTCGTCTGCCGAGCAGGGAGTAATATACCGCCTCCAGGAGCCTATTGAGTCCCCGCTGACCCAGACTTTGCATTAGAGCATTGCCTCCCCCTGCTGGCTTACAACCGGTGGAACCCCCCTACCAGTATCCCCTAGATATAATTCCTAATATTCAAGTTGTATTATTATCTCATGCGTAATATGAGAATGGACATTCATTATTGATTTGCCTACGCACATTCCTTTGCCTTACAAGTGCATTCGATTAAAGTATATTATGTATTCTTGCTGCTAATAAATACTTAAAGACAACTTTGTGTAGAACCGATTCATTGTGGGGAAGTGTTCTCATCATATACTAGTGTACGGTATGGCCAGTATAATGTACATAAGACGGTAGTGGTTTAATGATACCATACTTGATTAATACAGTCAGGGAATTGTACCCCTCAGTTACAATTGGTCCTTCGAGCCGGAGATAAGAATTAGCGTAATATTGATATAATATTAATATTGACATGGCCGATGATGAACACTCCACAAACGGTTCTCCCGAGCTAGAACGCCCGCAGCGCAGACGGCAGCCACCTCCCTATCTAGAGGCATACACTGTCAGTCCAATACCTAGCTTTAAAGGGAAGTTAAATGCGGATAAAATAACTAAAGCGGATAGTAAAAGTATGCCAAACCCTAACGACCAGGCTACCCCGCCGGTAGAGACCCTAGTGGGTTCTAACGTAATTGACCAAGCTCACGGGGGGGACCAGGAGGGACATGACATGACTTTACCCCCAGACAACGCCAACGGGACAGTCCCCGGAGAGCTCCAGGATACAGAAAGCGCTCCAGGGACGGAACCCGACCCACTACCAGAAGAGAAGCGCGCCCAGGAGACGGACCTCGGGGCGCGCCCGGAGAACAGATCTCCAACGAGCACTGCCGGAAGCCGATCACCTCGACCAGCGTCATCCCCCAGCGAGGCGGACAAGATGCTGGCGCGGGCACTCATCGCCACCCTGGCAGCCTCCACCGAACGCGATCGACTTCAAGCGCAACAGACGTGCGAGCGCGAACATTCTGCAGCCGAGCGAGAGCGCTTCCAGGCGCAACAAAGGAGTGAAGACGACCGCATAAGACTGGAGACCAGACGCCTTCAGACGGAAGAGAACATTGAAAGAAGCCGCGCCGATGCACAGCACGCCGCCGCCAATGCACAGCGCGACGACGCAAATGCACAGCTCCACGCCGCCCATGCCAGCGCCAATGCCCAGCGCGACGCCGCCAACGCACAGCGCGACGCTGCCCAGGCCAGCGCCAATGCGCAGCGCGACGCCGTCAATGCCCAGCGCGAAGCAGCGCGCGACGCAGCCCATGCCCAGCGCGAGGCAGAGCGCGACCGGCTGCAGGCGGAGCTGATGGACAAACTGGTTGCCATGGCGACACCCCCTCACTCCGCACGGAGCTCCCGGAGATCGTCACGACAAGGGTCTAGGACACATTCCCCTACCCGACCAAGCGACCCGGGACCCCGCCAACAGGAGGATCCTGTCCACGTCTCCGAGCCCCCTCCCCGGCCGGTCCATACGAGACCCAGCAACCGGGAAGAACCGGACCACGCCGAGAGACTGAACAGAAGACTCCAGGTCCTAGCAGAGGGAGAGGAGGAGGAAGAGGAGGAATGTCAAGCCGACCAGCAGCAACGTACGCTGGACCAGGAGGCCCAGTACAGCCCCGACCAGCAGCAACGTACTCTGGACCAGAAGGCCCAGTACAGCCCAGAAGTCAGCCCCGAGGCCCTGCGCTACAAACCCCCGACTCAACTCACGGGTGAGTTTGACGCACCGCCAGCCCCGAGGAACAGCACCTGGGTACCCGGCCCTTGGTACCCACCAAGTACCAGCCCAAGACAACACGTAAGAGGAGACTCGCCTAGGAGGCCTCTCCCCCAACGCTCACCGATGTGCCAGTCATCCATGGCATCGTACCTTGGCACACCGACGTTCCCGGACTTCACACACGAGAACAGAGCACAGTACACAGAGCTACGAATGTGCCTAGAGACTATGCTGTCCGACGTACCAGATGAACCGTACAAGTATGCTATCCTACTCAAGCACCTGAAGGTGCCCAGAGCGCACAATATAGCGCTGGCATATTCCAGCTCTACTACCCCATACACCGCGGCTCTAGTAGCCCTCGACCAACGTTATGGACGCATATGGGACTACATGATACAGGAGATAAGAGACATTGACCGTCTCCCCCCAGCCAGAGACAACAGAGCATTAGATGACCTCGCTATCAAGGTACAGTCCCTGGTAGGGATGCTGGGGTCCCAAAAGGAAAAAGGGATCTATGAACTGTACGCTAACTCTAATGTAGAGAGGATACTAGAGAAGCTCCCTCCCGCCCGACAAGAGCGCTTTCGGCGGCAGAGAGACCACCGCGACCCCAACGGTCCAGAGGCATCCCTCCTAGACCTATCTGAATTCCTCGCCAGGGAGGTCAGTAGCCTACGACTCGACACGTTCGTATGGAGTGGACCAAGCCCAAGACTCGGACCTCGGGGATCAACAGATAACCGCCGGTTGGTGACCGTTATGCACCAAGCCGAATCAGTACCGCAGCACAAGAACCACCACACCCCCTCGACGAAAGAGGACCAGTGGAAGATTGAGTGCCAGTACTGTGAGGGAGAACATCGGCTGTACCAATGCGACACTTTCGGGAAGCTGACCACGGACGAGGTGAGTCAGTGGATCAAGGACCACCGCCGCTGCTTCCGCTGCGCGCGCAGCCACCTAGCAGCTGAGTGCCGCTTGAAGAAGAAGTGCAGCAGGTGCGGTGGCACCCACTTGGAGGTCCTGCATGACATCAACAGGCGTCAGCCAGGACAACAGAGTGGGCCCGTCGCGGTAATGTACCATGCCGAGGCGGTGGCACCAGCACCAAAGTTCCACCAGACCGCTCCCTGGTGTCCCGACTGCTACAGCAGACACTGGGAGTCACGGTGCGACTCGCACCATATAGATTCTGTGTCACCACAGACAGGTGACAACCCCCCCGAGACAGGAGTGCTCCACATAGACCCCAAGCAGAGCGGGACCCCCCGAGTGCTCCTCAAAGTGGTCAGAGTGCTCCTGAGCTACGAGGACAAGGTCCTGGACACTTACGCCGTCCTGGACGATGGGTCTGAAAAGACTCTCCTCCTCGCTTCCGCAGCAGCCCAGTTGGGCCTGCGGGGTGTCAAAGATACCATGACCATACGCACCATCAGAAGGGACCAGAAGACCATAAAAGGTGAAAGGGTCTCCTTCAAGATAGCAGCGGTGGACCAGCCCGAGAAGCAGTATAGTATAACCAACGTCTTCACCAGCCACGACATAGGCTTGTCTCAGTACACCTACCCCATCCCACAGCTGATGGCTAAGTATGTGCACCTACGTCAACTACCTATACCGCTTATCGACGGCGCCACACCGACCCTGCTCATCGGCTCCGACCACGCGGACCTCATTCTCCCAATTGAGGTGGCCCACATCGGACCCAAAGGATGCCCAGTCGCGGTTCGGACCCGACTGGGATGGACGCTCCAGGGCCCCCTCTACGGACTTGACAGTCAACCCACGTCTACACGCTGCCTACACACAAAGGCGAGCGACACCGGCCACTCCCTCGTACAGCAGAGGCTATTGACATTAAGCGAGAGGCCCGTGAGAGAACCGTGGGCACCAGAGGGAGTTCGGAACTCCACCCCCCTCAGCTGCGCTTCAGACGTAGCTGACCTCGAACCCAGCACCCCAAGCGACTCCTTGACGGGGCGGCCGGGACCGGCCCCTCCTCAGACGGGGTACAGAGCAAACAAGAGAAACAGACGGAGGAGGAGGAGGCACAGCCAAGCACAGATCAAAGCAGTCTCAGGCCCGCTTCCTCCTAAGCCCCCCTTCATCCCGTCCAGTCGTCATGACCATAGACCAGTCACTACCCCGAGCTGCGTGGCCGGCCGGCCGCGTAAGCAAAGTGACCACTGGTGCCGACGGAAAGGTCAGAGTGGCAGAATTGCTCGTCCAAGGGCGGACCTACAACCGACCCGTGGCGAGGCTGATAGAGTCGCCAAGGCTCCCCGACTCGCTTAATGACGACCATGACCACTGACTTTGTGAACTGCCTACCCTCACAACGGACATTGAGTAGTGGACAGTGCGGTTAATCTGTCTCTGCTTAGCTAATTAGGTGGGACTAATTAGGAGGCGGCTGTTACAAAGGGTCAGATTAAACCGAATATATGTATTTATTGATTGATATATATTGCATAATATTTGTATATCGTTTGATATCCCTTGTGTATTATTTGTACATATACACGGAATATCCCTTTAACCTAGTAGCCTACAGACCATAATATTTCGTTCTCTTATTGGATAGCGTTCCACCAGCGCCAGTGTCTTACCCCCAGAGTCGAGTTCAAAGCTACCGTCAGGACATGTCTGTACATGCCCGGTTTTGCCCAGGACTACGAGACAGGAATAAGGCTGGCACTATGTTTGTTCCCCGTACATATAAATATGGCGCAGGTGAATACAGAAGTAGTTCAGTTCAGTCCGCAGTCCGTTCAGTCCGCAGTCCGTTCAGTTCAGTCTTAGTAACAAGTGAAGCCTCACCCACTATGCAACGTGCGGTGAAGTAGGGCTCGTATTGCCCCAAGATAGAGTCTTGTTTATCCTAATACGTTTGTTCAACGTATCGTTCGCTCCTTACTAGTAAAAGCCTTCATCACGAGTCAAAGACCAAGTGAAGTGAGCAATTGTGTGTCTAAATAGAGCACTTATAGCCGCGTGCGAATAGGATAGTGGAGTATCAGAGCTTGGTTGAGTAACGTCAAGTTCAACTTGGTTGGTGTGGAGTACCGAGGATCTGCACCGGTGAATGCGGAGCCCCTTTCCGGCTGGAGTATTATTATTATTGCTTTGTACCAGGCTGGTGGAGAGGATAAGAATCGTCTACACCCACTGCTGTGGGATCTACCGTGAGGACCATCATTCGAGCCCGTCTCTATTGGAGAGGCTGACCGGCTTCCACCTGTGCTGCGCGCACACTGGGATTACAGCTGCCTTTCGTCTGCCGAGCAGGGAGTAATATACTGCCTCCAGGAGCCTATTGAGTCCCCGCTGACCCAGACTTTGCATTAGAGCATTGCCTCCCCCTGCTGGCTTACAACCGGTGGAACCCCCCTACCAGTATCCCCTAGATATAATTCCTAATATTCAAGTTGTATTATTATCTCATGCGTAATATGAGAATGGACATTCATTATTGATTTGCCTACGCACATTCCTTTGCCTTACAAGTGCATTCGATTAAAGTATATTATGTATTCTTGCTGCTAATAAATACTTAAAGACAACTTTGTGTAGAACCGATTCATTGTGGGGAAGTGTTCTCATCATATACTAGTGTACGGTATGGCCAGTATAATGTACATAAGACGGTAGTGGTTTAATGATACCATACTTGATTAATACAGTCAGGGAATTGTACCCCTCAGTTACAGTACAAGTACACAATACACACATGTACAGATACAGTTACTGTAGCTTGCTCACCCTCTCCCACCCACACCCCCATTCACCAACTCATTTTAAACAAAGAAGTCAAGTATACAGTACAATGACCTATCTCAAAGTCAGAAATAGACGTATGTACAAGCAGTGTTAAAAGCATGCACAGGTAGTTTCAAGATGTGAATACAGTGAAGTCTTGAAGCGGCCAAGAGAGGTAACAGATCTGAGAGAAAGAGGAAGGTTGTTCCAGTCAGATGGAGCTTTGTAATGGAATGACCTTCGTCCAGCTACAGAAAATATTCTTCTGGGAACAGTAAAATAGGGATGTTGTGAATGTCTAAGCGGGTATGGTGATGTATATGGTTCCAGAGACTGTTTCAAGTAAGAAGGACAGTTAAAGTGATCACATTTAAAAAGGAATAGGTACCAGTGAAGTTGCCTTCTTGCCTTAGGCTGCAGCCAATCAAGCAAACTATACAGAGAGCAGTGGTGTGTTCTGTATGGACACCTCAGCACAAATCTACATAGGGAGTTATATAATACATTGAGAGGTTTGAGATTAGTGTTTGTGGTGTTCATATATACAATATCAGCATAATCTACAATGGGAAGTAGTACTTGGGAGATTATTCTTTTCCTCACTTCAAATGAGAAACAATTGATTGAGGGATAAAGTGAGCACAAGCTGCCATATGTTTTTTTAATGGTAAGTTCAATGTGAAGTTTGAATGAGAGTTCTGGATCGATCG
Source organism: Notolepis coatsorum (assembly GCF_963971535.1). Classification (NCBI taxonomy): domain Eukaryota; kingdom Metazoa; phylum Chordata; class Actinopteri; order Aulopiformes; family Paralepididae; genus Notolepis; species Notolepis coatsorum. Next base: position 177,357,244 of record NC_140171.1, on the reverse strand, counting down.
TGATACCGAGGTATTTAAATGAATCCACTTTTTCAAGATGGGAGCCGTCTTCAAAATTGATCTGTAGGTCAATGGAACTTGCACCACTACGTGAGTGGCCAAGCAGCATGCTACAAGACTTCCCTACCTGGAGGGGAGGGAACAGATGGTGGAAGTAAACGGTACACTATCCCCCCCCCTCACAGTGAGCTGTGGTGTTCCACAAGGAAGCATACTAGGACCGCTACTATTCCTAATTTATGCAAATGACATGTCGTCAGCTTGTGACTGCAACTTGTTCCTGTTTGCGGACGACTCAGCCCTGCTGGTCTCTGACAAGAACAAGTTACAGGTTGAAAAAGCCCTCAGCTCGGAACTAGGCAAAATCTGCATATGGCTCGCCGACAACAAACTATCATTACACATGGGCAAAACAGAGTCCATTCTCTTCGGTTCAAATAACAAACTCAGCAAGACCGACGGCTTCTCGGTTACAGTGGGTGACAATATTATCACAAGGAAAGATGAAATTACCTACCTGGGTTCCATCCTAGAGGCTAATCTTTCCTGTGACAAAATGGCATCCAATGTAATAAAAAAAGTCAACCAACGAACACGATTCTTGTACCGGATCTCCTCTCTGGTAAACAAGAATACCCTGAAGACTCTAGCAGGAGCACTCATTCAAGGGTACTACGACTATGCTTGCACCTCATGGTACCAAAGCACCTCAAAGGCACTAAAAAACAAATTACAAACATCTCAAAACAAGCTAGTCAGACTACTACTTGACCTGACTCCTAGAACCCACCTCACCCCTGCCCACTTTGACAACCTAGGATGGCTTAGAGTAGACGACAGAGTACAGCAACTTGCAATGGGCCTGGTCTACAAGATACACTACGCGACCAAGGTACCCATGTACATGTCAAAATACTTCCCAAAGGTCAGTGAATACCACGATCACAACACCAGAGGGAGCTCCACAAATCATGTAAAACCCAGATTCGGCTCAAACAAGGGACTAAACACGTTTCGCAATTATGCCACATCAATGTGGAACGCCCTGCCTAAAGCTGTAAAGGAATGTGAATCACTACCCACCTTCAAAAACACTCTCAAAAAACACCTACGTGAGACTGCAATTCGAAACTGGCCCCTACAAATGTCCTAACCTAGTTGTACAGTAAATGACCAAGTAAGGCTTTGTCAATATTCCAATGTACAGTGTAAAATGTGTGTGTGTCCCCTTCCCAACCCCCCCCCCCCCCCCCCCCCCCCCACCTCCAATGTACAGCCCTCACCCAACCCACCCAACCCCACCCCACCCAACCAACCTCCTCCAATGTACAGTTTCTATGCCAAATGTATATACACTCCTTTTCTGGACACTTTTGTATCACAAACAGTACTGTATTTGCAAATCTGATATGTCATAAATGTATAGATGTAGCAGTACTGTCTATCTGTATGTCATGTATGTCATATATGTTATGATGAATTGAAAATGGGGGACCCTGATGTAAACAAGACGAAAGTCTTTCTCTGGTCTGCATCCCCTTAACAATTGTATGTATTGAGCTGTACTGTACTGTACCCATTCTGCAATCTGTTAATAAACTTTTCAATCAATCAATCAATCAATCCTCTTATTCAGTAATAGTTTGTTGTTTTTAAGCCATTTTTGGACCAGATTGAAGTCTGACTGTAGAAAATGTTGAATTTGATTAATGTTTTTATCAGAGACATAAATAACGGTATCATCAGCATAGAGCTGGACTTGACAGTGGGAACAAATATCTGGCAGATCATTAATAAATATAGAAAAGAGAAGTGGCCCCAATATGGAACCCTGAGGAACACCTTTCTCAACAGTTAGAAACTAGAAGTACAACACACTGGCGCCTGTTGTGAAGATAGGCACTAAACCATAGTAGGGCATGTCGGTTTAAACCAATAGAGTACAGTTTGTCAAGGAGGAGGTAGTGATCAACCATATCGAACGCTTTGGAAAGATCAATGAATATTGCACCAGTAAGATGGCCTTTGTCAAAGGACAAAAGCACATCACTGGTGAATTTTAATGTAGCTGTGGTTGTAGAGTAATGAGGTCTGAATCCTGATTGGAAGGGGGATAAAATGTTGCCATGGTTAATGTATTTTGATAATTGTTTAAAAATAAGTTTTTCAAAGATTTTCGCAATAGTGCATATAATGGAAATAGGTCTATAATTATTTAAATCTGATGGATCTCCAGCTTTAAAAATGGGGGTAACTCTTGCACATTTCCATATCGATGGGAATGAGGAGGTAGACAAAGATAAGTTGAACAAGTCTGCAAGGGGATACATTAATATGTGAGCAGCAAGTTTGATAAATTTGGCTTCAAGACCATCAGGACCAGCACCACAACTCTCTTTCAGTTCACATATTGCATAGTAAACATCAGTAGGCAGAATTTTCTTAAAATAAAACGAACCATTATGAGCACTTAAGTTAGGGGAACCAGCTGTAACATAGGAGTCTGTGCATTGGGAACTACAGACAGAGGAGAAGTGTTTATTGAATGCTTGGGATATGAGTAGAGGATCAGAAATAATGTCATTATTGATTTGTATCTGCTTTATAGTTTTTTTGTCCGTTTTATTGAGAAAAGTGTTCAGTTTGTTCCAAAACTGTTTTGGATTATGAAAATCATGTCTAAAACTATTTTTGTAGTAATTGGATTTTGCATTCCTTGTTTGAGTTTTTGATGAATTCCTCAGATATCTATAATGTTCCCAATCCACAGGGTCTTTAGTTGTTCGGTATTTCACCCAGGCTTTGTCCCTTTCTGTAAATAGATGGATAAGATGTGAGCTGATCCACGGTAAATGTCTACCTTTCACTCTAATTGTTTTGATGGGGGCATGAACATCAATTACTTTAGTAACTTCAGAGTGGAAAAAATCCCATGCATCCTCAACAGAGGGGATTAGCTGAAATCTGTTCCAATTTATACCAATTAGGTCTTGAATAAAATGATCCACGTTAATGTTTTTACTTTGTCTCAGCGTTATGTATTTTGGTGGAGAGCTTGGGATTTAAATTTTCCAAACACAAAAAATAACAGAATGGTCACTAAAACAATCAGACATAACACCAGATTTAATGATCCGCCCAGGATTAGTGACGAGTATCCAGTCCAAGAGAGATGAGGACCGGTTGTCCACTCTAGTGGGTTCCTTAATTAGCTGGGTAAGATTTACACTCCTAAATACGTTTCTGTCATTGGTGCAGGAATGGCCAGGCCAATTTTTATTAAAATCTCCCAATATGATCATTTCATTTTGTTTATCAAAAGAATTAATGGTTGATAGGATGCATTTAGTAGACTCAGCCGGAGCTGATGGTGGCCTGTAGATGTTGCCAATTGTTAAATGTTTGTTTTCGTGAAACTTAATATTAATAAAAAGGCTTTCAAAATGAACCGGCTCTATGGCAGGAGATAGACGTTCAGAAACTAGATTAGAATCTACGTATGTGGCCAGCCCACCTCCTTTAGAATCCCTGTCCGCTCGATAAAGCACGAAGTTGTCAATTTTCATACTCGCATCAGAAATTAACTCATATAACCATGTTTCAGAGATAGTGATGACATTAGGTTTGTAGAGAGTAACCCATGATCTAAGGTCATTAATTTTATATCTAATGCTCCTGATATTAATGTGAACAACCTTTAGTCCCCTGACTGTTTCTATTTCAATTGTACCTTTGAAAATGATAGATCAATGGAGTTGTGTAAGGAGGTGCAGGTAGAGAGTGATAGCAGCAAGCAGAACATACAAACAAAAACACAGACAGACAACAAAGACGAGAGAGCAGACAAAGAACATAAACAAACGCATATGACAAAAGGAAAAGGTGACAGAAAGACAAAAACAGATAACAAAAATAATATACATTTATGACATACCAGATTTTCAAATACAGTACCGTTTGTGATACTAAAAAAATCCAGAAAAAGTGTATATACATTTGACATAGAAACTGTGCATTGGGGGAGGTTGGGTAGGTGGGGTGGGGCTGTACATTGGAGGGGGGGGACGACACACACACTGTACATTGGAATACTGACCTACATTTGACATAGAAACTGTACATTGGAGGAGGTTGGGTAGGTGGGGTGGGGTTGGGTGGGGCTGTACATTGGAGGTGGGGGGGGGGGGGGGGTTGGGTACATTGGAATACTGACAAAGCCATGCTTGGTCTTTATTGTACAACTGGGTTAGGACATTTGTAGGGGCCAGTTTTGAATTGCAGTCTCCCGTAGGTGTTCTTTGAGTGTTTTTGAAGGTGGGTAGTGATTCACATTCCTTTACAGCTTTGGGTAGGGCGTTCCACATTGTTGTGGCATAATTGCGAAACGTGTTTAGTCCCTTGTTTGAGCCGAATCTGGGTTTTACATGATTTGTGGAGCTCCCTCTGGTGTTGTGATCGTGGTATTCACTGACCTTTGGGAAGTATTTTGACATGTACATGGGTACCTTGGTCGTGTAGTGTATCTTGTAGACCAGGCCCATTGCAAGTTGCTGTACTCTGTGGTCTACTCTAAGCCATCCTAGGTTGGCAAAGTGTGCAGGGGTGAGGTGGGCTCTAGGAGTCAGGTCAAGCAGTAGTCTGACTAGTTTGTTTTGAGATGTTTGTAATTTGGTTTTTAGTGCCTTTGAGGTGCTTTGGTACCATGAGGTGCAAGCATAGTCGTAGTACCCTTGAATGAGTGCTCCTGCCAGAGTCTTCAGGGTATTCTTGTTTACCAGAGAGGAGATCCGGTACAAGAATCGAGTTTGTTGATTGACTTTTTTTTATTACATTGGATGCCATTTTGTCACAGGAAAGATTAGCCTCTAGGATGGAACCCAGGTAGGTAATTTCATCTTTCCTTGTGACAATATTGTCACCCACTGTAACTGAGAAGCCGTCGGTCTTGCTGAGTTTGTTATTTGAACCGAAGAGAATGGACTCTGTTTTGCCCATGTGTAATGATAGTTTGTTGTCGGCGAGCCATATGCAGATTTTGCCTAGTTCCGAGCTGAGGGTTTTTTCAACCTGTAACTTGTTCTTGTCAGAGACCAGCAGGGCTGAGTCGTCCGCAAACAGGAACAAGTTGCAGTCACAAGCTGACGACATGTCATTTGCATAAATTAGGAACAGTAGTGGTCCTAGTATGCTTCCTTGTGGAACACCACAGCTCACTGTGAGGGGGGGGGATAGGGTACTGTTTACCTCCACCATCTGTTCTCTCCCCTCCAGGTAGGATTGCATCCAGCTCACTGATAGACTATCAAATCCAATTGCTTTTAGCTTGTCAATCAGAATGGTGTGATTGACAGTGTCGAAGGCCTTTTGTAGGTCTAGCATGACCATGCCGCAGTATTTGCCCGCGTCCACCTCTTGCTTGATGTGGTTGTTCAAATAGAGAAGGCATGTGTCAGTGGAGTGGGATGTTCTGAAGCCAGATTGGAATTCGTAGATTAGATTTTTATCCGTAAGGTACTTTTCGACCTGTTCGTATACTATTTTTCCATGACTTTCGAGTCACCGTTGTATTTCTTTTAATTATTCATTGCGATTTCTCTACTATTGTGTCCTTGTGTCTGATAAATGGTTACCGCTTGCTGTACCATAAACTGCCCCTTGGGGTCAATAAAGAGCAACTTGACAAGTTTACCTAGATACTAGCATAGTAGACAGTAGTATAGGCATAGATAGTACATAATGATGTAGGCCAATATGTGGAGCTTTGTACAAATACACATCTTTTCATTTCAAATTGTGTTGTTATAGGCCTACGTTACTGTCTTTATTCATGCTATAAATACGTTCAGGTAAACATGACGACCTTTCCGTCCAGAACTAGAGCGACTGCCTTGCAGCGGTCAGAAAACAATTATGAACGGAGTGAACAATGAATACCATCAAAAACTTTGCTTCAGGCACGAGACACCCTTACTGCACAATATACACAACATATAACAAAATAACACTGCATGGCAGCATGTATGGTGTATATATATATATTTACTGTATACATCTATCCACATCCGTCTGTAAATACCTGCACACAATCCTTTTTATATATCTAGATACCATATCTGCACACATCCTTTGCCTTACTATACCAGTCTTTATACCTGTATCACACATTAATACAACTCTGTACATAAATCTGATTAGCACTATACTCCATAGTACTCATTTATATATTTTATACCTAGTTATATATCATGTGTCTGAATATCCTTCTATATATCTACATCTGCATATAACCCATGTAACTCTGTATGATAGCATGTACAATACTGCTGTATATATTTATTCTTAACGTGTGTCACACACACACACACATCTATCCACATACCTGCATATATAATCCTACATATCTGTACTAGTTACTATATATATATTAGAGTTGTTCCGATACCGATACCAGTATCGGAAAAGCCGCCGATACTGGCTAAAATGCTGGTATCGGTATCGGCGAGTACCCTCTAATGCTGCGCTCCGATACCATATGACGTAATTTATCAACAACACTGTGGTCTGTTGAGTAAGCATTATAAAACAAACGGGTGCTTAATCGATTAAAGTGTCAATGCCATTTGTCATTTTAACAGCAGATACTTTCTTAAATGTCATCATCCCGACAGAGCGGTGTTGACGGGGAGCTCATGGGTTCGCTTGGTGGCTGGTGTTATTAGCATTGAACAGCTAACCGAAAGCTAGCTTTAACATTACCTTGGCTAAAGTTGGGGCTATTCATATAATCCAGCAATAATGGCTGCAGACCTGCAAGCAAAGTACAGCAAGTTGGCAAAGGAGTATTCGTTAAATCACAATGTCACCAGTAACGTTACAGTCTTTTCATATACCGGCAGCTCATGCTATGCTAACTTAGCTCACGTTGACGTCGTCATTGAGACCACCTCGCGTACACAATTAATGACATGTTGCGGACAGCCATATCGGTGACAATGTTTAGCTTTTAGTGCCAAATGATAAGAGTCTGAGGCGGAGTCTCAAAAGAGAATGTTGAATATTTATTGTGCAAAAATCACAACAGATCCGACTGCTACTGAAACGGAGCCTTGTAGACAGACTGAGTAGGGTATATCTGCAGAGCCAGTGGGTAGCGAGTGCAGCAACGTATAATGTCCGTGTGGATCATTGGAGTAGGGTATATCTGCAGTGCTGAAGCCCCATACTCATTGATTAATGATACTATACAAATCTATACAATCACCTGTTGTTGAATAAATACCATTACTTTCTAGTTATTACTAAAAAACAGTATATATAAAACAGTATTTGTTAAAAAAATAATATCGTTTTTTATTATTTTTTTATGTATGCACTAGTATCGGATAAGTATCGGTATCGGCCGATACCCAAAGCTTAGGTATCGGAATCGGATCGGAAAGGAAAAAATGGTATCGGAACATCTCTAATATATATATAAATATATTTGTACATATCCCTTACCTACTCATACTCAATCGTTTTAAAGTAGCTATAGATACTATATCTGTACATAATATCCTTTACCTACTACATAGTGTCTTAATACCTGTATCAGTGTACATAATACCAAAACTCTTTACATACATCTCATAAGCACTACACTCAGTCCAGTTTAATCACCTGTACATTGTATATTACTATTACACTTTACTATTACATTTGCACTCTGGTTGGATGCCACACTTCTTTTCGTTGTACTGTACTTGTGCTGCATGATGACAATCCATTTGATTCTAATCTAAAATGTTGGCCAACAGCTCAATAAACCAACTGTGTCCATCTTCAAAATCCTCAACACCTCCTATTTTTACATGCACCACTGCTGCCATCTGCTGGTGAGACCGAGTTAAGACAGGGACACGGCAAGTTCATCATCATCATTTTATTCAAATGTTTTTACGGCCAAAAATAACTTCCATGTTGTCCAAGATGGGAATATAAAAATAACTTCCATGTTATCCAAGATGGGAATATAAATATAACTTCCATGTTGTCCAAGATGGGAATATAAAAATAACATTCTTTGACATCTTTTTAAAAATAACTCATGTACCAAAAGCAAGCTCCGCCCCTTCGACACACATTGATATGACCGCCATACTATGTTCACCCCAAAATAATGACAAATCTCTTCTGCAAAGTCTTCACATTAATGTAGGCTAAGCTACACCGTTTCCTGCCAATCTCATTACACACAGAAATCTGCAGAGCTTTTGAAAATAAAAATACGCCTACAGTGTTCCTCCATGTTTAATGAACCATTCAACATGGCGTTAGTACAGTAAGTACAGTAAATGACAAGAGAACATTCAAAATTAAACCTAGGACACGGGATGAGCCACGACGGGTAGCTAACAGAAATGAAGGGCTGAGACGACGAGGAATGTATTAAACCGGTGGTACTCAACCCGTGGTGTCGGGACCGAGAGGTGAGCCGGGAGAGCGTTCAGGGGTCGGACCGAGAGAGTGTTGGGGGTCGGACCGAGAGAGTGTTGGGGGTCGGACCGAGAGAGCGTTGGGGGTCGGACCGAGAGAGCATTCCAACAGGGGTCAGAGGGGTCGGACCGAGAGAGCGTTCCAACGGGGGTCAGAGGGGTCGGACCGAGAGAGCGTTGGGGGTCGGACCGAGAGAGCATTCCAACAGGGGTCAGAGGGGTCGGACCGAGAGAGCGTTCCAACAGGGGTCAGAGGGGTCGGACCGAGAGAGCGTTCCAACGGGGGTCAGAGGGGTCAGGACCGAGAGAGCGTTCCGACGGGGGTCACAGAGGGGTCAGGACAGAGAGAGCGTTGCAACAGGGGTCACAGAGGGGTCAGGACCGAGAGAGCGTTCCAACAGGGGTCACAGAGGGGTCAGGACCGAGAGAGCGTTCCAACAGGGGTCACAGAGGGGTCGGACCGAGAGAGCGTTCCAACAGGGGTCAGAGGGGTCAGGACCGAGAGAGCGTTCCAACGGGGGTCACAGAGGGGTCAGGACCGAGAGAGCGTTGGGGGTCGGACCGAGAGAGCGTTCCAACAGGGGTCACAGAAGGGTCAAACCGGGAGAGCGTTCCGACGGGGGTCAGAACCGAGAGAGCGTTCCGACGGGGGTCACAGAGGGGTCAGGACCGAGAGAGCGTTCCGTCGGGGGTCACAGAGGGGTCAGGACCGAGAGAGCGTTCTGACGGGGGTCACAGAGGGGTCAGGACCGAGAGAGCGTTCAGACGGGGGTCACAGAGGGGTCAGGACCGAGAGAGCGTTCTGACGGGGGTCACAGAGGGGTCAGGACCGAGAGAGCGTTCTGACGGGGTCAGAGAGGGGTCAGGACCGAGAGAGCGTTCTGACGGGGTCACAGAGGGGTCAGGACCGAGAGAGCGTTCTGACGGGGGTCACAGAGGGGTCAGGACCGAGAGAGCGTTCCGACGGGGGTCACGACGGGGGTCAGGGGGGGTGAACCACTTCAACGGTATGGAGTGAGACCATTAGTCTGAGGTCATTGAATAAAAAACTATGAGATTATAACCCATTGTTGTGCAAAGTGCATCTCGGTAGGGCTGGGCGATATGACGATATTATATAAATATCGGGTACAGTTCATTAACGATACACTTTTTAAACGTATCGTGGATATCGTGATGTTTTGCCCAAGAGGCTTGTGTTGCGTCAATCTGGTCCACACGTTGACACTTTTGAACAGCGCCGCCCCACACACACACTAGTACTGCATCAAAAGTTACTACTTATGATAACAAAGGCATTCGTTTTGTGGCATTGACGTTATATAGTTACACTTTCAATAACATCAGCGTATTTACATAGCAACGACCGAGGTCGACCTAGATATAGCAAGCATTAGCCGTTCATATCTCAGCCCGTGCTGACTCCGTTGTGCCCATTCTGCGGTCTGTTAATAACGTTTTCAATCAGACAGATGTATGGAAATGCTTTTATTATAACATCCGTTGCAGTAAAATCATTATGCCTCCAGTCGTTTAGTCATTCTGCAGAGCTAAAAGGTAAAAGTCGGCCGCGGCGAGCTACCGCTGCCATTGTTGTTTTCATTGAGCTCTCCAATAGCGGAAGTAAAAAATTAATACGCGCTTGCCGATTGGTGCTAAGAACAGCAGGGCGGGTGCAAGCGATGTGACGTAATTGGCAGACGCGACTGTCAATCAAACTGATTCTGTTTGCCGACTGAATGAATATAAACGTTATTAACAGATTGCAGCATAGGTACAATACAGTACAGCTCAATACAACAACAGTCAACAGTGGACTGGAGGATGCAGACCAGAGAAAGACTTTCGTCTTGTTTACATCAGGGTCCCCCATTTTCAATTCATCATATTTCGTATCTAAATCATATAATATCTCATTGCTAAATATATGCAATATATAATCTAATAATCCAATAATCTAAATCTAATATATAATATAAAAATGCTAAATGCATGGGTATTTTATTTTGTCTTTAATGTTAGCTTGCAAACTCAAATACTGTCTTGGTAAGCCTCATAATGAATTGTTTGGGGGAAAAAAAGAAAAACATCGTGATGCGTATCGTGTATCGCCGAAAGGTCAGAAAATATCGTGATATCATATTTAGGCCATATCGCCCAGCCCTACATCTCGGTGCCAGAGATAATCCCTGTTAACCATCTCGGTGCCAGAGATAATCCCTGTTAACCATCTCAGTGCCAGAGATAATCCCTGTTAACCATCTCAGTGCCAGAGATAATCCCTGTTAACCATCTCAGTGCCAGAGATAATCCCTGTTAACCATCTCAGTGCCAGAGATAATCCCTGTTAACCATCTCGGTGCCAGAGATAATCCCTGTTAACCATCTCAGTGCCAGAGATAATCCCTGTTAACCATCTCAGTGCCAGAGATAATCCCTGTTAACCATCTCAGTGCCAGAGATAATCCATGTTAACCATCTCAGTGCCAGAGATAATCCCTGTTAACCATCTCAGTGCCAGAGATAATCCCTGTTAACCATCTCAGTGCCAGAGATAATCCCTGTTAACCATCTCAGTGCCAGAGTTAATCCCGGTTATCCATCCGATGTTAAACGCGGCTCTTGGTCGTTGAGATTTCAGTATTTTGAGGGAATTCTCCCGATACTGATTCTCAGTGTTGGCCTCATATCGGTCCGATATCCCAATACTAGTATTAGGGCTGCAAATAACCATTATTTTGTTATAGATTAATCTAAACGATTAATTTACCATATTGTATATATTTCGAACATGAGTCATTCATTGCGCACTAGTTAACACTTTGATTGCCTAAGGTTAAATTCATGATATACCATCCGTTGCCAGCTCTATTTGTCTATGGAGAAGTTCCCCTTCTTTGCAGGGCTATAACTTTTTAAATTCTATTGCTAGATTGCCATTATTAGGGCCCATTCAATGTCCTATATGTATTGTTCAGGGTGTATGAACGTTAAACTTTTTCATTCACATATTCATACTAAAATATGATCTAAAGTATAAGTATGTTTTCATCTCTTTCTGCAGCTTTCTCCAGAACGTGATTTATAGCCCCAAATGCATTATATTGATGATCAAATACAGTTTGGTAGCGATCGGTGCCAGATGAAAAATTTCAAATGGACGTGCTTCTAGAAGTTTCTACGTATCATCTGATGATGACCGGGTGGGCGGGGGATCGTTTATAATTCCGTGGGCAACGTTATACCATTCATCTAATGTGGGTAAAATGTTCATCATAGCAGTTAGTGTCGAACACGGTAATACTACACGCTAAAACTCACCCCAGTCTCCGCGGGCCGTTGGGCGATCAGCATGGGGTAGACAGTTTTCCATTATGGGATGTCGAAATACCCGGTCCATTTCCAGGTTGTATAATAGTATATACGTCCAAATCATGTTGTTTATCGAGTTATTGGCAACGGATCGCTATGTATTGTGTTGAGCTCGAGTCCCGGGAACTATAGCGAGTGCCCGGAAGTAATATGGGTGATCACCACTTCATCCACATGACTTCCTGTTTGGCGCTTCTGCCGATCGGCCACCAGATGGCGCTCTTGAACCGCTAGAGGATTGAGAGGAGCTCAGAACTGTGTGTGAAGGCTGCAGAGGGGAAATATGATTCCAATCATATTTTAGCATGGCTAGGAAAGACGCCTAAACACGTTTTCGGCACTTAAAGTGTTAAGAGAGGTCAGCCATGGGGTCACGGGTCGCTCAGTACAACCAGTTGACCAGGACCCACTGGGGCTCGGAGCAGTCTGTCCACGGCAGCCTGTAGCGTCTCCAAGGCCTTGTCCAAGTTGTCGTTGGTGATGGTCAGGTGGAAGTAGAGGCTGTACGCCCCCTGGTGGTCAGGTGGAAGTAGTGGCTGTAGGCCCCCTGGTGGTCAGGTGGAAGTAGAGGCTGTACGCCCCCTGGTGGTCAGGTGGAAGTAGAGGCTGTAGGCCCCCTGGTGGTCAGGTGGAAGTAGAGGCTGTACGCCCCCTGGTGGTCAGGTGGAAGTAGAGGCTGTAGGCCCCCTGGTGGTCAGGTGGAAGTAGAGGCTGTACGCCCCCTGGTGGTCAGGTGGAAGTAGAGGCTGTACGCCCCCTGGTGGTCAGGTGGAAGTAGAGGCTGTAGGCCCCCTGGTGGTAGTAGAGGCTGTACGCCCCCTGGTGGTCAGGTGGAAGTAGAGGCTGTAGGCTCCCTGGTGGTCAGGTGGAAGTAGAGGCTGTACGCCCCCTGGTGGTCAGGTGGAAGTAGAGGCTGTATGCCCCCTGGTGGTCAGGTGGAAGTAGAGGCTGTGAGCCCCCTGGTGGTCAGGTGGAAGTAGAGGCTGTGAGCCCCCTGGTGGTCAGGTGGAAGTAGAGGCTGTAGGCCCCCTGGTGGTCAGGTGGAAGTAGAGGCTGTACGCCCCCTGGTGGTCAGGTGGGAGGCTGTACGCCCCCTGGTGGTCAGGTGGAAGTAGAGGCTGTAGGCCCCCTGGTGGTCAGGTGGAAGTAGAGGCTGTAGGCCCCCTGGTGGTCAGGTGGAAGTAGTGGCTGTACGCCCCCTGGTGGTCAGGTGGAAGTAGAGGCTGTAGGCCCCCTGGTGGTCAGGTGGAAGTAGAGGCTGTAGGCCCCCTGGTGGTCAGGTGGAAGTAGAGGCTGTACGCCCCCTGGTGGTCAGGTGGAAGTAGAGGCTGTAGGCCCCCTGGTGGTCAGGTGGAAGTAGAGGCTGTACGCCCCCTGGTGGTAGTAGAGGCTGTAGGCCCCCTGGTGGTCAGGTGGAAGTAGTGGCTGTACGCCCCCTGGTGGTCAGGTGGAAGTAGAGGCTGTACGCCCCCTGGTGGTCAGGTGGTAGTAGAGGCTGTAGGCCCCCTGGTGGTCAGGTGGAAGTAGAGGCTGTACGCCCCCTGGTGGTCAGGTGGAAGTAGTGGCTGTAGGCCCACTGGTGGTCAGGTGGAAGTAGAGGCTGTACGCCCCCTGGTGGTAGTAGAGGCTGTACGCCCCCTGGTGGTCAGGTGGAAGTAGAGGCTGTACGCCCCCTGGTGGTCAGGTGGAAGTAGTGGCTGTAGGCCCCCTGGTGGTCAGGTGGAAGTAGAGGCTGTAGGCCCCCTGGTGGTCAGGTGGAAGTAGAGGCTGTACGCCCCCTGGTGGTCAGGTGGAAGTAGAGGCTGTACGCCCCCTGGTGGAAGTAGAGGCTGTACGCCCCCTGGTGGAAGTAGAGGCTGTACGCCCCCTGGTGGTCAGGTGGAAGTAGAGGCTGTAGGCCCCCTGGTGGTCAGGTGGAAGTAGAGGCTGTACGCCCCCTGGTGGTCAGGTGGAAGTAGAGGCTGTAGGCCCCCTGGTGGTCAGGTGGAAGTAGTGGCTGTAGGCCCCCTGGTGGTCAGGTGGAAGTAGAGGCTGTACGCCCCCTGGTGGTCAGGTGGAAGTAGAGGCTGTAGGCCCCCTGGTGGTCAGGTGGAAGTAGTGGCTGTAGGCCCCCTGGTGGTCAGGTGGAAGTAGAGGCTGTACGCCCCCTGGTGGAAGTAGTGGCTGTAGGCCCCCTGGTGGTCAGGTGGAAGTAGTGGCTGTAGGCCCCCTGGTGGTCAGGTGGAAGTAGAGGCTGTAGGCCCCCTGGTGGTCAGGTGGAAGTCGTGGCTGTACGCCCCCTGGTGGTCAGGTGGAAGTAGAGGCTGTAGGCCCCCTGGTGGTCAGGTGGAAGTAGTGGCTGTAGGCCCCCTGGTGGTCAGGTGGAAGTAGTGGCTGTAGGCCCCCTGGTGGTCAGGTGGAAGTAGTGGCTGTACGCCCCCTGGTGGTCAGGTGGAAGTAGAGGCTGTAGGCCCCCTGGTGGTCAGGTGGAAGTAGTGGCTGTAGGCCCCCTGGTGGTCAGGTGGAAGTAGAGGCTGTATGCCCCCTGGTGGTCAGGTGGAAGTAGAGGCTGTACGCCCCCTGGTGGTCAGGTGGAAGTCGTCGCTCTTGGTCCACCGTCTTCCTCAGGTCCACACAAACACAAACACAAACAGAAGCCAGGTGAGTGAGCGACAGTGACTCAGGAGGTAGATCCGGAGGTTCACGGTTCGATTCCCGCACCTCCCGGGCAGTGTGTCGAAGTGTCCTTGAGCAAGACACTTAACCCGTAACTAACCCGATGAGCAGGTTGGCACCTTGCATGGTCGCCTCCGCCATCGGTGTGTGAATGGGTCAAATGTGAGGAACAAATCGTAAAGCGCTTTGGATAAAAGCTGTTATATAAATGCAGCCATTTACCATTTTAGTAGACATGAAACAGGAAATGCCCTTTGAATGGTTAATAGGCTACATGTCATGCATATTAAAAGAACAGGCCAACATTATAGGAAATGCACTTACCGTCTTCTCCAGAGTCAGACAAGAAGATAGATATACATTTCCTCTCTGTGCGTTCGGTAGAAAGCTATCCGGCTGCAAGCTAGCCTAGCTTAGCACAAATGAATGGAAGCGGATACGGACCAACTAGCCCAGCTGTTGGCCAAAACACCTCTTACTGAGTTTTATGCTAGGCTAATGGTCAGTATGTGCTTCTATTAATTTGTGCTAAGCTATAGGCTAGCTTGCAGCCGGATAGCTTTCTACTGAACGCACAGAGAAGAAATTGGTATCTATCTTCTTGTCTCTCTCTGGAGAAGACAGTAAGCACCTTTCCCGTAATGTTGGTGTGTTCCTATGGCCCAGAGGAGAGAAATAGCTGCGTGGATAATAAGCCTATTTGTTCATCGTTTGATATTCATTTAATCACAGCCAACACACAGCTAGTGCTACAGTCTGGTGATTTTCCAGAGATGTTTTGGTTGTGAAAGAAGGCTACCGGGATTTCTACAAATTATGTTGATTAAACAAGACTCCAGATGCTCCTTATGTACAAATGGGGATGATGGTACATTTATGCACATGTACTTGCCCACCAGTTAAGATATTCTGGAAAGAAGTGACCCAGCAATTATCAAATCTCTTAAATCTGAATATACCTGTACACCCCTCTGTATTACTGTTGAATGATGTTTTTGAGTTTGCAGTCCATATACAGCTAAAGAGATTGGTTTTATCTGGTATCACAGCGGCTAAAAAGCTGATAGCATCACAATGGTTTCAACCGGAAAAAATTTGCCGGAAGGTCTGGATTCTTACATATCTCGAAGTGATTTATCTACAGCAAGAATTTTGGGTCTCAGTGAATCCAAAATTACAATGTGGTTAGAAGTGGTGGAGAGAATAAAAGCTAGCATATGAATGGTAGTGCCTGGTTAGGAGCGAATGATAATGGATGGATTATACAAGGGGGGGGGCCCGGGGGGGGGGGGAGCGAGCGAGAGCATATGTGTGTAGGGTATTAGATAGCAAGTATTAGGTGTATATCTTGTATAATACATTTATTTAAATGGTAATTTAATTGGATGTGCACTGTTAATTAATGCTTGTATATCTAATTTTATGTTGTTATGTTTATGTTTATGTGTTTGTTTAAAAAATTATTAAAAAAAAATATAAAAAAAATTATGTTGATTAGGTTTGATGAGATTATGAAACGAGGATTAAAAAGTGGAATGTCACCCGTTCGGAATGTCGTGTGTCTTTAGAAGATACTAGGATGTGATGATGTGTCTTTAGAAGACAGGGTTCCCAGACATTGCAAAATTAAATTCAAGGACTTTCAAGTACTTTTCCCAGCACTATTTTTCATTAAACATTTTTATTCAATTAACTTTTAAATGCTGTTTTTTTATTATAGGAAAAAAATCTGATCCAATATTTGTGGCTTCCTAAGGATTTTGACACTCACTGGGCTTAAGAGATGAAATGATACATCATGTTTAAAGCCATATAATTTTAACTGTTTACTATTTAAAAAAAAAATTCCCCATGATTAACATTAATAGCCTAATCTCAAGATATCTGTAACAAATTACAAATATTTCCGAATTTTAACTACTTATATTCGTGTTTGTTTGATACCAAGTTTGTTTTTATTGAAAAAATCATATTCATATCCATATTCATCATATTTCTATAAATTTTAGACACCATATTACAGCGTGTGAAAAATGGACAAAATTCCTGTGAATAAGAATCTGCCATTATAAAAAAGAAAGGTTGACTATTTCGGTCAGAAATAGCGGTCAGAAATAGCCGTTAGTAAGCGTTAATAAGCACCGGTTAGTACTAATCTATTACTAAAAGGTATGTATTGTTTTTTTTGCATGCCTGGTGTAATTATTCTGTTTATTTATCGATATATGATGTGAAAATTAGAGATTAGAGATAAAAAAAAAAAAATTAGACTTGCGGTTTTATGGCGGTTTTATGGCGGTTTTATTAACATGGAAGTGGATGTGATGAAAAGTGACGCTAGGGATACTGGAGGTACCTAAATGACTAACTTTTTTTTAGAGCGTTTCAAATCATAATCTTTTGACATAATGAAAATATATGTAAAATGAAGATATGGCCCCAATTTCATGAAATAATAATAAACACAGACACCGCTGTGCTCACACACAAAGTCAAGAAAGTAGAAAAATAGTAGAAATCATGACCAGGAAGCCACAAGGGTTAAAACCAATTTCCGACAATTAGTTAGACTTTAAAGGTGACATGTACTATAAATGTCATTTTTCAGTCTCTAGCATTGTATTATAGTAATAGGAGTTCGTATCAATGTGTTTTAGTGTCTAAATACCATATTGGCGGATTGCTCTGGTTCAGCTCAGCCCCTTTCCTCCTCCAGTAAATCAGGCCATTTTGATTTGAACGGCTGAGTGATGTCATTCCTCATACTCTGCATGGGGAGAGAGAGATAGAGAGCACTTGGGGGGGGGGGGGGCCTGCCTGCCGCGCGCCACATACCCGCAAACGGGAGATTGAAAGAAAGAAAAAAAAAAACCACAAGCTGCCGCGGACTCTCATCACCGAGAGGGAGAGAAAGGAAGAGAGAGGGAGGGAGGGAGAGAGGGGGCCTTGTCAATAACGTCCTGTTTTTTTTTCTCTCTCTCTCTCTCTCTCCCACCCCCTCCCTCTCTCTCTCTCTCTCCCTCTCTCTCCCCATGCAGAGTCTCTCTCTCTACCAGTGCAGACTGTGTGGACTGACTGTCACTCAAAGTGCTTATGGGCGGAGCCAGGCCATAACAGCCTGAAATCTTGAGGCTGAAAAATTATGGTTTTGAGTACTTGATTAGAAATATAAAACAATGCATTTTTTTGAAAAAAAACTTACAAATGTCTTCAATAGACTAACAGGAATTGTGTAAAGTTGCCCAAATAGTGCTAGGAATAGCAGTACATAGCCCCTTTAAATAAAAAAAATCTATTTCTTGATTCTGAAAATGTTTATCATGGATGAACAAAACGTTCAATACGAATGATTGATTTTAATTTCAAGGACTTCCAGGCCTCGACTTTAAAAAAAATGTATCAAGCACTTTAACTCATTCAGCGCCAGGGGTCGCTGTCTACCTTCTGGGTAGAACGCCATCGCTGTAAGTCAATGGGAAGACTGCGAAACTTGGGAGTGCTTAAAATATATCTTATATTATAGCCATGGGTCTAATAACACCGTAGATTGTCAATGAGTTGCTTCTGGTCAACACGCAAAAAACAGATTGTACTTTCATCCGTACATTTCCGTTTTATACCGTTGAATACGAGTATAGTTTGGGTGATTCTTAGTAATCCCAGGAAAAGACACGATAATAGCCCTTTAGTGAAATCAACTTATTATTACATTGACATTTTTCGCCTAATTATCGAATCTTCCTGAAATCAACGCTAAATTATCATTATTATCCTTCCTCATGCACCCATGATGTAATGCAAAAAAAATAATCGAATTATCTGATCGCCATTCCAAATACTGCTTGCGGAGGTCCGTCCCACGTTGTCCGGCATTGCATATGAAGGGGGGGGGGCAGCCTCGTAGATGTATCGTTGTAAACGCTCGTCCTGC
This sequence comes from Notolepis coatsorum, assembly GCF_963971535.1. NCBI lineage: Eukaryota > Metazoa > Chordata > Actinopteri > Aulopiformes > Paralepididae > Notolepis > Notolepis coatsorum. Next base: position 177,338,812 of record NC_140171.1, on the reverse strand, counting down.
CGGAGTATTTAAACCCCGCCCGCACGGCTCAGATCGGCCCGGAAAAGAAACAACATCGTTTCGAATGGAGTGCAATACCGGCTGAAAGGGGGCGGTATTTGCCCTTTGCGAGCTCAGACCCATTCCCAATGATAACATCAGGCTGGATGGATGAAACATTTATGGATATAGCTAATAAAATAAACTAGACAATTCCGCGCGGGGGAAATTGTGAAAGTGTGGGTGACGCCTGTGCACCGCCGGCCAACGGGAGAGGGTCTCTCGCGAGTCAAGGGGGCGCGTCTAAGGATCAGGGGAGTGGTCAACAGACCATTTGAAACTTCTGACTTTTCCGAGTTTTCGAATTTTTTTTGACTTTTCCGAGTTTTTTACATTTTTCTGACTTTTCAGAGTTTTAGAAATTGTTTGGACTTTTCCAAGTTTTTGAAATTCTTCTGACTTTTCCGAGTTTTTGAAATGTATCAGACTTTTCAGTTTTTAAATGTTTCGGATTTCTCAGTTTAAAAAAATGTCAGACTTTTCCAAGTTTTTGAATTTTTTCGGATTTTTACGAGTTTTAGAATTTTTTTGGAGTTTTCGAGTTTTAGAATTTTTTAGAATTTCAGTTTTTGAAATTTTTCTGACTTTTCCGAGTTTTAGATTTTTTTTGAATTTTTCCGAGTTTTAGAATTTTTTTGGAGTTTTCCAAGTTTCAGAAGTTTTTCTGACTTTTCAGAGTTTTTGTTTTTGTTTTGGCTTTTTCCGAGTTTTTGAATTTTGAGTTTTCAGAGTTTTGAATTTTTTTCGAATTTTTCCATTTTTAGAAATTTCTGACTTTTCCGAGTTTTAGATTTTTTTTGGAGTTTTCCGAGTTTTAGATTTTTTTTTGAGTTTTCCGAGTTTTAGAAGTTTTTCTGACTTTTTCAGAAATTTTTCTGACTTTTCCGAGTTTTTGAAATTTTCCGGACTTTTCCGAGTTTTTGAAAATTTCCGGACCCTTCAGAGTTTTTGAAAAAAAAAATACTAAGGGGGTGTGGCCTAAGGGGGCGTGGTCTAATGATCGGGGGAGTGGTCAACATCGAGTTTTAGAATTTTTTAGAATTTCAGTTTTTGAAAATGTTCTGACTTTTCCGAGTTTTATATTTTTTTTTTATATTTTTCAGAGTTTTAGAATTTTTTTTGAGTTTTCCAAGTTTTAGAAGTTTCTGACTTTTCCGAGTTTTTGAATTTTTTCGGATTTTTCCGAGTTTTTGAATTTTTTTGGAGTTTTCAGTTTTGAAATTTTTTCGGATTTTTCCGAGTTTTAGATTTTTTTTTAGTTTTCAGAGTTTTAGAAGTTTTTCGGACTTTTTCTGAAATTGTTCTGACTTTTCCGAGTTTTCCGAGTTTTTGAAATTTTCCGGACTTTTCCGAGTTTTTGAAAATTTCCGGACCCTTTCAGAGTTTTGAAATTTTTTCGAATTTTTCCATTTTTAGAAATTTCTGACTTTTCCGAGTTTTAGATTTTTTTTGGAGTTTTCCGAGTTTTAGATTTTTTTTGAGTTTTCCGAGTTTTAGAAGTGTTTCTGACTTTTTCAGAAATTTTTCTGACTTTTCCGCGTTTTTGAAATTTTCCGGACTTTTCCGAGTTTTTGAAAATTTCCGGACCCTTCAGAGTTTTTGAAAAAAAAAATTACTAAGGGGGTGTGGCCTAAGGGGGCGTGGTCTAATGATCGGGGGAGTGGTCAACATCGAGTTTTAGAATTTTTTTGAATTTCAGTTTTTGAAAATTTTCTGACTTTTCCGAGTTTTACAATTTTTTTTTATATTTTTCAGAGTTTTAGAATTTTTTTTGAGTTTTCCAAGTTTTAGAAGTTTCTGACTTTTCCGAGTTTTGAAATTTTTTCGGATTTTTCCGAGTTTTAGATTTTTTTTGAGTTTTCCGAGTTTTAGAAGTTTTTCGGACTTTTTCTGAAATTGTTCTGACTTTTCCGAGTTTTCCGAGTTTTTGAAATTTTCCGGACTTTTCCGAGTTTTTGAAAATTTCCGGACCCTTCAGAGTTTTTGAAAAAAAAAATACGAAGGGGGTGTGGCCTAAGGGGGCGTGGTCTAATGATCGGGGGAGTGGTCAACATCGACCAATGAAAGAGGATATCCCTACCGAGTACAATGGCACAATCCGCAAGTCTCTACGACAAACGGTTCAAGAGATACACTGAGGGGGTGTGGAGGTTTTTTTGGGAGTTTTCCGAGTTTTAGAAGTTATTCTGACTTTTCTGAGTTTTTGAATTTTTTCGGATTTTTCCTTGTTTTAGATTTTTTTTGGAGTTTTCCGAGTTTTAGATTTTTTTTGAGTTTTCCAAGTTTTACTGAATTTTCCAAGTTTTTGAATTTTTTCGGATTTTTCCGAGTTTTCAAAAATTTCCTGACTTTTCCGAGTTATTCCAGCTGCCGCACTACTTGCAATGCATTTCCAATGGGACCAAAATTATCCTGTTTAAAGTCGATTCGTAGCCAAATGGTGCAGTGAAACTTTCCGAGTTTGAATAGCGCTGTTGCCATAGGCAAGCCGGTCGTTTTGATACCTTTCACGTGTATGGGGCGCGAACGCTCTGGCACGAGTAGTGTTTGCAAAATCGGTGGAATAAATAAAGAATAAATAATAAAAATAGTATAGATTACTATAGTGTGGGAACCCGACTTTTCTCGTGATTGGCGCTCAACGGTTGGCGAGTTAACCCGACTTTTCTCGTGATTGGCGCTGAATGAGTTGAGCACTTCAAGGACCTTGTGCAAACCCTGCCTACCGTGCCGCTGGCTGGGAAGACAGGAGCACATGACCACAGCACCATTCAAGACAGCACTAGTCAAACGGTTGGAACACGGCCTTTAGGAACGGCTTTTCTGCAGGGTTTCTGCAGGGTCCTAAAGTCTTAAATATGATTTTGATATATATATACAGAACCTAGAGGTGCGAGCGCTCACCTTCACACTGGTGTGTCTTGTCCTGTGTGGGTCAGTAGGTGTTTCTTGAGGGTACTTAACCTACTGAAGCCCCTCCCACACTGATCACACTGGTGGGGCTTCTCTTCTGTGTGGGTCAGCTTGTGTTTCTTCAGGCTACCTGACTCACTGAAGCCCCTCCCACACTGTACACACTGGTGGGGCTTCTCTTCTGTGTGGGTCAGCAGGTGTTTCTTCAGGCTACTCGACCGACTGAAGCTCCTCCCACACTGTACACAGAGGTGGGGCTTCTCTTCTGTGTGGGTCAGCTTGTGTTTCTTCAGGCTACCTGACTCACTGAAGCCCCTCCCACACTGTACACAGAGGTAGGGCTTCTCTTCTGTGTGGGTCAGCTTGTGTCTCTTCAGGCTACCTGACTCACTGAAGCCCCTCCCACACTGTACACAGAGGTAGGGCTTCTCTCCAGTGTGGGTCAGCTTGTGTTTCTTCAGGCTACCTGACTCACTGAAGCCCCTCCCACACTGTACACAGAGGTAGGGCTTCTGTCCAGTGTGGGTCAGCTTGTGTCTCTTCAGGCTACCTGACTCACTGAAGCTCCTCCCACACTGTACACAGAGGTAGGGCTTCTCTCCAGTGTGGGTCAGCTTGTGTGCCTTCAGGTGCCCCGACTGACTGAAGCTCCTCCCACACTGTACACACTGGTGGGGCTTCTCTCCAGTGTGTGTCAGCTTGTGTGTCTTCAGGTGCCCCGACTGACTGAAGCTCCTCCCACACTGATCACACTGGTGGGGCTTCTCTCCTGTGTGGGTCAGCAGGTGTTTCTTCAGGTCCCCTAACTGACTGAAGCTCCTCCCACACTGATCACACTGGTGGGGCTTCTCTCCTGTGTGGGTCAGTAGGTGTTCCTTCAGGCTACTCGACACACTGAAGCTCCTCCCACACTGATCACACTGGTGGGGCTTCTCTCCACTGTGGGTCCTCTGGTGGCGTTTGAAGTTCGATAACACACTGAAGCCCCTCCCACACTCTTCACACTGGTATGGCTTCTCTCCTGTGTGGGTCAGAAGGTGTGTCTTCAGGCTACCTACTTGATTGAAGCCCCTCCCACACTCTTTACAGTGATAGAGTTTCTCTCCTGTGTGGGTCAGCTGGTGTTGCTTCAGGTGACTTAACCTAATGAAGCCCCTCCCACACTCTTTACAGTGATATGGCTTCACTCCTGTGTGGATCAGAAGGTGTGTCTTCAGGCTAGATACGTGACTGAAGCCCCTCCCACACTCTTCACACTGGTGGGGCTTCTCTCCTGTGTGGGTCAGGAGGTGTATCTTGAAGTTACCTAAATGACTGAAGCCCCTCCCACACTCTTCACACTGGTGGGGCTTCTCTCCTGTGTGGGTCAGGAGGTGTTTCTTGAAGTTACCTACTTGACTGAAGCCCCTCCCACACTCTTCACACTGGTGGGGCTTCTCTCCTGTGTGGGTCAGTAGGTGTGTCTTCAGGTGCCCTGACCGACTGAAGCTCCTCCCACACTCTTCACACTGGTGGGGCTTCTCTCCTGTGTGGGTCAGGAGGTGTTTCTCCAGGGTACCTAACCTACTGAAGCTCCTCCCACACTGATCACACTGGTGGGGCTTCTCTCCTGTGTGTGTCAGCTGGTGTTTCTTCAGGTGCCCTGACTGACTGAAGCCCCTCCCACACTGTACACAGAGGTGGGGCTTCTCTCCTGTATGGGTCAGAAGGTGTTTCTTCAGGCTACCTGACTCACTGAAGCTCCTCCCACACTGTACACAGAGGTGGGGCTTCTCTCCTGTATGGGTCAGCAGGTGGCGCGTCAGGACCCCTGACTGACTGAAGCTCCTCCCACACTGATCACACTGGTGGGGCTTCTCTCCAGTGTGGGTCAGCTTGTGTTTCTTCAGGCTACCTGACACACTGAAGCTCCTCCCACACTGTACACAGAGGTGGGGCTTCTCTCCAGTGTGGGTCAGTAGGTGTGTCTTCAGGTGCCCTGACCGACTGAAGCTCCTCCCACACTCTTCACACTGGTGGGGCTTCTCTCCTGTGTGGGTCAGCTGGAACAGAAAACAAGGAGGGGTCAGACTGCTAGGAGCAGAACACAAGGAGGGGTCAGACTGCTAGGAGCAGAAAACAAGGAGGGGTCAGACTGCTAGGAGCAGAAAACAAGGAGGGGTCAGACTGCTAGGAGCAGAAAACAAGGAGGGGTCAGACTGCTAGGAGCAGAAAACAAGGAGGGGTCAGACTGCTCGGAGCAGAAAACAAGGAGGGTCAGACTGCTAGGAGCAGAAAACAAGGAGGGGTCAGACTGCTAGGAGCAGAACACAAGGAGGGGTCAGACTGCTAGGAGCAGAAAACAAGGAGGGGCCAGACAGCTAGGAGCAGAACACAAGGAGGGGTCAGACTGCTAGGAGCAGAAAACAAGGAGGGGTCAGACTGCTAGGAGCAGAAAACAAGGAGGGGTCAGACTGCTAGGAGCAGAAAACAAGGAGGGGCCAGACAGCTAGGAGCAGAACACAAGGAGGGGTCAGACTGCTAGGAGCAGAAAACAAGGAGGGGTCAGACTGCTAGGAGCAGAACACAAGGAGGGGTCAGACTGCTAGGAGCAGAACACAAGGAGGGGTCAGACTGCTAGGAGCAGAAAACAAGGAGGGGTCAGACTGCTAGGAGCAGAACACAAGGAGGGGTCAGACTGCTAGGAGCAGAAAACAAGGAGGGGTCAGACTGCTAGGAGCAGAACACAAGGAGGGGTCAGACTGCTCGGAGCAGCAGTCACCACTAGGGGCAGAGTGGGTAACATCTTAAAACAACAGGAAATAAATAGCTCTCTGAAAGAGACTAGTGGACACACATAGTAAAAGTAGCCAGCTCACGGTGTTGTTCCATGTAGAGAAACAAAGCCACAGATGATGAACCTGGACCAGATAACTGCTGGTGATTATGATCACAATATTTCAGATATTGTCAGTAAGCTGAAAGTTATACTGGTAAACTAGTCAGATTCCTAGTCATGGTTGTATTGTATCGTCCTGTGTTGTAAAAAACCCCACATACCTGGTGCTCCAAACTGGATCAAACAAACACTTTAAATGAATTGCAGATACTATTTGACTAATGACCTTCTTTCACTTCATTACCTCGCAGGGGGGCGGGGCAGACGGGGTCCCAAAGGAAGTGCCTGGTTGAGAGGCTGTGGAGGGGAGGAGCCTCTCTGGGCGGATCTGTCCACTCGTCAGCAGCTGAAAGTACAGATCATTATGAATCCTCTTCAGGTGCTTGTGGAGGTAGATCTCAGAGGTGAAGGGTCCGTGTACGTTTTGATAGTTCGTTTTTCGTTTCAAAAGGAAAAACGGAAAAAAATACGGAAATACGAGGTGTTTCCTATTTCCGTTTGAAACCAAAATCGAAAAAACTGGGAAAAACTGAAATACGGACCTGTTTTTCGTATTTTGGTATCAGAATCAAATGAAAAAAGGAGTACATAATGGGCCGTGTACGTTTTGAAAGTTCGATTTTCGTTTTTGATGTGAAGAATGGAGAACGGAACCACGTGACAAGTACATTTTTCAATGTAAAAGCCATGCACAATCTAACGTTAACGAATATGTATAACGTTATGAATAAATACATGTGTTATATTGACAAGGCTTAACCCGAGGTTCAATAAGATTCCTTTATTGACTCGTTCGTATATCTGCATCCATTCATGTTGCTCACGTCTGTCACGTTCAACTAGGGCTGGGCGATATGGCCAAAAACGTTATCGCGATAAAATTATAAAATTATTTTCATATAACTCGATATCGATAATTATCGTCGATATAATGTCTGTCAAGTTTAATTAACTTATTATGCCCGGCGCCGATGGACGGGCTATTAAGACTTGTTTTTCTGCTGCGAATGTCTCGAGTTGATGTCGTCATCAGTCCGCGCACGTTAGCAGTTAGCCAGAGCGAGCAGTACTGTGTATCCCATGACAATGTACTAGTAAATATCCCTAAAATACTCTGTTCCGCCCCAATACATTGCAACGACGTCCACCGTATACCACACACTACTATAACCGTGGCATCAGAATTCACGCCACACACATACTCGGCACGTAAATATATAAAATAGCGCCGTGCAAGCTAATTATCCTAGCTAGCCTTGAGTCCTAAACCAAAACAGTAGCGCATCTGGAGCTGTGGTGCGTAAGCACGTCATCACGTAACGTTGGTTGTTGTTAGTGAGTGTGTTGAGCCGAGGCTGAGCGGAGCCAAACTTGGAAAATCGATATATCGAAACTTTGCGACCACGTTTCATGTTTATTTCGAGGAAATAATTTATCGCGATATTTATCGTTATCGTTTTATCGCCCAGCCCTACGTTCAACTCGTGTGTGTGTCGCCTTCCTGGTGACGTCACAATAACAACGACAATCAAAGAGGTTCAAACCCGAACCTAATCTTTAACATATTTTTTTATGTTAAATATTTTTCTCAAACAGAACTTAGTATTCTACCTTTGTTTAGCTTGAACTCTTGCTAACACGTCCTATTTCCCCAAAACAAACTTAACAAACATTTCCCAACTTAAATGTCTACTCAGAGCATCCACCTGCTGTAAATGAAATAACAATGTTAGTCACAGACAACTTTCACTTTAAAGGATCCTGTAACTTAAACCCACTTGAACCATGACATAATGCAAAGCACTTAATGCGAAAACTTGAATATGAAAATACTCCAACAACATGCATATGAAAACACTCCAGTTACTCTCTGTATCTAGGAGGTAGTTTAACTGGTCTACCAGACCTAGTCTGATACGGCTGCGTTTCAGATTGTCCATCATGTGTCTCTGTTTGGTCTGCAACACCTGTGTTCTCTGCTGAACGTGTGCGTGTTGCCAGATTCTCTCGTGTCACAGTCCATGTTCTGGTAAGCATCCTGTTCATTTGTAGATGGAAAAGTTCTCTCCTCCGTTTGTCTCAGGTATTTTCTGTTTCTCCTGTACTGTCTCCCATCCGGTGTGCGAACCACATATGAACGCGGTTGGTCATGTTTGTGCAGGACCACGGCCGGCTGCCATGTTTCACCTCTTTGAACCCTGACGTTTTCTCCTGCTTGTAGGTCAGGCAGTCTTTTTGTTTGCCTGTCGAAGTAGAGTTTTTGTTTCTCCTGTTTGTCACTCAACTGCCTACGCACGTATGTAGTTCCTTCTGGAGTGAGCAGTGATGTCGAGGCAGGCAGTTTTCCTTTCAGCCGCCGTCCCATGAGCAACTGTGCCGGTGATAGTCTTACACCTTCCAGCGGTGTGTTGTACTGTTCTTTCTGCTTGCCCATTTGACTGGGCGTGACCGGGACTCGACGTGGTGTGGATGAATTCCCAGCTTTCTGCAAAGTCCTTGAACTCAGCACTGGAATACTGAGGACCATTATCCGTGAAGACAACATCAGGAATGCCATGTCTGGCAAATATTGATTTCAGTCCGACAATGACACTGCCACTGGTAGTGTCTCTCAGTTTTGTGATTTCCGGGAACTTTGAGAAATAGTCCACACACAGCAGGAACTCAGATCCCTTATAATGAAAGAGATCACTCCCTACTTTTGACCACGGTCTGTCTGGTACTGGGTGTGGGAGCAACGGTTCTCTCTGATTGTTGTTCCTGTTCTCATTACATATGGCACACTGAGATACCATCTCTTCAATTTGTGAAGACATGCATGGCCAATATAAAATGTCTCTCCTTGCACTTAACAATTCCTAAGTGTGACTCATGGATTTTGTTAATCATTTCTTGTCTCAACTGCTGCGGAACAATGAGCTTCGCTCCCTTGAACATCAGACCATCTGCGTGTGAGATTTCTTCTTTAAATGTCCAATAGGGTTGAATTTCCTTTAGCACTTCTGTCTTTCGGCCATCCCTTGAGTGTGGTTTCTTTTAGTAGCTGCATTTCGGGGTCTTCTGCCGTTGCTGTTCTGAATGTGTGCAGTTTCTCCTCTGATATCGGCAGCTGCAGAGTGATCATATTCACCTCCAAGCATTTCTCCAATAGATCTTCTTTCTGCTCTTTCAGGAACGCTCGACTTAGAGCATCTGCAATATGAAGTTCCTTGCCTGGCCTGTAGGTGACTTTTAGGCTGTACCTTTGCAACCTAAGCAGCATTGACTGTAGCCTCATAGGAGCTTGGTGTAAAGGCTTTTTAAAGATGCTCTCCAAAGGCTTGTGGTCGCTCTCAACGTGTATGCTTTTTCCATAAACATACTGATGGAATTTTTCACATCCATAGACTATAGCAAGTAGCTCTTTTTCTATCTGGGCATACCTGCGCTGACAGTCAGTGAGAGACCTAGACCCAAAAGCTACAGGTTGCTCATCTTGTAGTAAGACCGCTCAGAGGCCTTCTGAGCTGGCATCTACTGACATAGTCACTGGTTTGTTGACGTCATAAAACTTCAGGGTTGGAGCACTAGTGACCAGCTGTTTGATTTGTTCAAAACTCCTCTTTTGTGGTTCCTCCCAGTGCCACTCTGTCATTTTCAAGCAGCTTCCTTAACGGTGCACTGACATCTGACAGATTTGGTATGAACTTGGCGAGATATTGAACCATACCATTGAACCTGAGCAGGTCCTGTTTGTTCTGTGGTGGGGGTATTTGTGTCAGCGTTTCCGTTAGCCGGTAATTAACGGTATTTGACCGGCAAAATCTGGTGAAGTCCGACATATCTAATCTCTCCGGTCATAATGTCCGGTGAAAATAATTCCCTCTAAACACAATTAGATTATTTGAATTGTATTAAAATAGGCTAAAATTAAATAGCCTATGCGATGAACGAAACAATCATTACATTTGTCGTTGCTTCACCAAGCAGCCGGTCAATGACATCCTGTGTCAGCGAGCTGGCAGCTGATATATTTACGTGAAGCATGGCTTGGCAGGGTGCAGTACTCCAATTCAGCCATTGGCAATTCAGCTGTTGGGTGGGGGCGCTGCTGACACCGCTGCTCTGCTCTGTCTGCTCCAGTGCTCCGTGCTTCACGTAAATATATCAGCAGCCAGCTCGCTGACACAGGATGTCATTGACCGGCTGCTTGGTGAAGCAACGACAAATGTAATGATTGTTTCGTTCATCGCATAGGCTATTTAATTTTAGCCTATTTTAATACAATTCAAATAATCAAATTGTGCTTAGAGGGAATTATTTTCACCGGACATTATGAGCAGCAGCACCAAGTCGTTGGGAGGTGGAGATATACATCACGGCGCAAACCCACGATAATGTTGCCGTCTCTCTGCCAAATTTCTCAGTTCTTCGCTTGATATAATTAATACAAATGTCCAATATAACGGAATTCGTTAGCTGATAAAAATGTGATTATAACAGACTGCTGTTTATTAAGGTCGGGCAGACTGCCCACCGACACCTCAAGTCGGCAGCAGCACGCAGTCTCGAGGGACTTATTTTATTTGGAATATATTAATGACTGTATATACGCAAAAGTAGTCTAGTTTTAAGTTAAAATATTATAAATGCCTTGATGATGTCATTCTTTATATAGGCCTATCAATTGTTTTTAAGCTCAATAAACTCTGACCGGAATTTATCCCATTTGTCCGGTAGATTGAAATCTACTGGACACTCAGACCTGCAGGAAACCCTGATTTGTGTCACTGCTCTCACCTTCTCCCCATCTGGTTTCAGCCCACTGGCGCTGAGTATGTGTCCTATGTATCTTATTTCACTTGTCCTGACAGCGCACTTGTTCCTGTTCAGTTTCAAGTTGTATTCCCTTGCTCTGTCTAACAGTTTAAGCACCCTGTGGTCGTGCTCTTCCTTGGTGTCTCCCCATACAAGCATGTCATCTATGATGTTTACGACACCTTCTAGACCTTCAATCATCTGCGCTATTGCCCTTTGAAACACCTCTGGCGCAGATGAAATACCAAACGGTAGACGTAAGAATCTGTACCTACCTATGGGAGTGTTAAAGGTAGAGTTGTTCCGATACCGATACCAGTATCGGAAATGCCGCCGATACTGCCTAAAATGCTGGTATCGGTATCGGCGAGTACCCTCTAATGCTGCGCTCCGATACCACGTAATTTATCAACAACACTGCGGTCTGTTGAGTGAGCATTATAAAACAAACGTGTGTTTAACCGACCGTGAATTAAAGTGTCAATGCTGTTTGTCATTTTAACAGCAGATACTTTCTTAAATGCCATCCTCCCGACAGAGCGGTGTTGACGGGGAGCTCAGATGGGTTCGCTTGGTGGTGTTATTAGCATTGAACAGCTAACCGAAAGCTAGCGTTAACTAACGTTAAAGGTTTAGCCATAACGTTACCTTGGCTAAAGTTGGGGCTATTCATAATCCAGCAATAATGGCTGCAGACCTGCAAGCAAAGTACAGCAAGTTGGTAGTGATGCACAATATATCGGCCGCCGATATAATATCGGCCGATATGGCCGTTTTTTTACACATCGGTATCGGACCGATATCAAGATAGGGCCGATATTATTATTTATTTTTTTTTTCTTCTTTTTACATGTTTTGGCCTTAAATAGTTTCAAAATATCAGTCATTTCTGAAAATAAGTTACAAAAGTAAAAAAATTATGCGTTTTGGAAAATAGCTCTTTATTTGATTATCATAAAAAAGTGTTTTCTATACAGAGATATCGACATTGGTAAATATCGGTATCGGCCAGAACAGCAATATTAATATCGGTTATCGGTATCGGCCACAATTTTCACATCGGTGCATCACTACAAGTTGGCAAAGGAGTATTCCAAATCACATTTTCACCTGTAAAGTTAGTCTTTCCATCTGCCGGTAGCTCATGCTAGCTAACCTAGCTCACGTTAGCGTCGTCACTGAACCACCTCGCGTACACAATTAATGACATGTTGCGGACAGCCATATCGGTGACAATGTTTAGCTTTTAGTGCCAAATGATAAGAGTCTGAGGCGGAGTCTCAAAAGAGAATGTTGAATATTTATTGTGCAAAAATCACAACAGAGCCTCTACTACTAACTGAACCGGAGCCTTCTGGTAGCAAGTGTAGCAACTAATAATGTCCGTGTGGATCATTGGAGTAGGGTATATCTGCAGTGCTGCAGCCCCACTCATTGATTAATGATACTAATACAAATCTATACAATCACCTGTTGTTGAATAAATACCATTACTTTCTAGTTATTACTAAAAAACAGTATATATAAAACAGTAGCTGTATATAAAAAAATAAAAATATAATTTATATAATTAAAAAAAAAATGAATGTATGCACTGGTATCGGATCAGTATCGGTATCGGCCGATACTCAAAGCTTAGGTATCGGAATCGGATCGGAAAGGAAAAAATGGTATCGGAACATCTCTAGTTAAAGGTGCATAGCTTTGAACTTTCTTCGTCAAGCTTTATTTGCCAAAAACCCTGATTAGCGTCTAACACTGAGAAGAACTTGGCGTTTGGCATACGGGAAACTACTTCCTCCACAGTGAGCAATGGGTAATGCTCCCGTTTAATAGCTTCATTTAAGTCCTTAGGATCCATGCAGATTCTGATTTTATTTGGTTTGACCACAGTCACCATACTGTTAACCCACTCAGTTGGCTCAATCTGCCTTGTTATTACCCCCAATTTCTCCATGCGCTGTAGTTCCTCAACTACCCTGTCTGAGCGCGACTGGGAGCATGCACTACAGGTGTAACAGTGGGGTCAACTTGAATATGATGCTGACCGGGTAAGCAGCCCAGTCCACTGAACAGATCATCATAATCCTTAAGAATGTCACTTTCCGGTTTGACGACAGTATGTGACGGTCGCATCTGTCACAAGCTCCGCTCCATTTTTTGTTAATTTCGCTTAAAAACCTACTTTATACAACACTAATGTGTTTAAACCTCGACGTATATATTAACTAAGACCTTCAACTAACTATATCAACAGTGAAACGCAGCATGCCAGCAAAGAAAGATAACTCAAAAAGCTGTGAAGCAGATTCTCCAACGGCAGACGGTGCGGTGACACGTTCCACAGGGAAGGGAAAAGCAGACGCTATTGAGAATAAAAAGCCCGACAATAGCATGGATTCTAACATTCATACGACCTCAGCCGAGACAGTCATGGAGAGTATTTCACCCGACTTCAAAACGCTGATGACAGCTATGATGAAGATCTTAACCGACAAGGTTAATGATATTGCTAAAGCTGTGGAAAGAGCCGAGACTAATGCTACCGCATTTAAGATAGCCATAGAGGCTAAACTTGAAGATATCAAGACACAGGTTGTAGCACAATCCGATCGCATAACGGCGGTTGCAAATACTGGGATCGAATACTCACGGAAGCAATAGGAGAAGAATAAGGAACTATCTGAAGCTATCGCCGAAGTATCGAAGGAAATGCAACTGGAAAACAAACAGCTCCGGCAGATGATCCATGACAACAAGGAGGAAAACTTGATCAATCTGCTAGAAATAGAACGGCACGCCCGCAGATTCAATCTCCGTATAGTGGGTTTGGATGAATCAGTCAACTGCACAGATGACAAGTTTGCTGCAGTGCTAGTCGAAATCCTAGGTTCTGAAATCCTATCTACAGAACAGATAGTGGACAAACGCTACAGAATTGGATCTGAAAACTACAATAACAACAAGGAAAGAGTGATAATTGCTAGTCTACGGGAAACTGCAACAAGACACACGATTATCAGGGAATCACGCAAGAAATGGGGGAAAACTGATGTACAAAGGGAAAAGAGTGTGGTTCTATGAAGACATGTGCAAGGAAGCCATAACTCTGCGGGCCCACTACAAGGGTGTAGTACACCGGCTATATGAGAAAGGTCTCCACCCCGTCTTACGGTATCCAGCTATTCTTTCCATAGTTGAGGGAGAAGGAAAGAGATTCGTGCTACGTTCGCTTGAGGCGGCAGAAGATTACATGAAGAATATAAAAAGTGGATGACAAGATTCATCTTTCATGGATAACTCTACAATTGCATGGACATCAAAAACGGCAACATACAAGCTTTTGACAACATTGAGAAATAAGTAATTTGATATAAAACGCTAAACACCATATATATATATGGATTCACGGTAATATGCAGGTCATGATTTGAAACCGACCATTTTGGAACATTCTAGAATTTTCTATTCTATTTTTCTTACTTGAAGGCTATGAGTCATAACGGAATATTCTGGAATACACTGGATTGTTATTGTTCTATGGCACGAGGAATGTACTGGAACATTAAAACATCAATCTGCAAGTCACGAGCGGCTGACAGCACTCTGGAATACAATACCTTTTTCAATGATGGCCCCGTGAAATAACAACGATATGAGACTTGGTCAGGCCCGGACTGGCCATCGGGAGCACCGGGAGTTTTCCCGGTGGCCTGGCCTGCACAGATTTTAAAAAAAAAGTATATAAAAAAATTTATTTAATTATTTTTATTATAATTTTTATTTATTTTTGCCAGGCCATTGTTTCTAGTTGTGGCGGTGGCGCGGCGCGATAGTTAGATAACCTAGGTGGGTGGGGAACAACCAGGATTTCACTGTGCGACAGAGTTGGAGAACTATCTGACTGTCTCCCTCACGCGGATCACACACACCCAATGGAGCCGTGCTGGCGCTTGTGATTGGTGGAGGCAGGACCAAGCGATACAACTGATTGACAGCGGAGGCGGCGAATGGAATGGCAGACGGCACTCAGATGCAGAATAACAGCCAGGCAATGAGCCAGGTAGTGAGGGACTCGGGAGAGATACAGTAGAGCGAAAGTCAATTAACGTTGATGTCAAGATGGACAGTGGAAGAAAGAGAAAGGGTGGAGGAGAGAGGGATAAAACAAAGAAAAAGAAAGGCCCTTACAGGAGAGAGTGGTTAACTGTATTATAATAGTAAATAGAAAAATATGTTGTGCTCTTGCTTTTTTCTTTTTGAAGGTGGAGAGTAGCATTGCTAGTGCCACAACAGTTTTATTTGAGGTCCATAACAGTACATTGTACTAAGCAATTGTTGGCTCATTAGTTTGTGATTCACATGCACTAAAATTCACCAGAATGCAGGAAATTAAGTCTTTGTAAAAAAAAAGGCCTGGTGGGGGACCCCCAGACCCCCGCTTAAAAAGTGGCCTGATTGGGGCTATATTTCGCGCTATATCTCCTGGTATGAATTATTTCCCCAGTCCGGCCCTGGACTTGGTCATGAAATAGATGTGAAGAACAACGACCACCATAACAGATTAATGATCACGCATGACGGGGGACGATCTGCATACAAGTATTTAAAAATCTCCTTGTCGTTTAGATATGTAAACATGCAAAGGTATTTAAAAAAAAAAGATTTAAGTAGATATTCCCGGATTATATGAGTTTTCGATATCTAATTCTAAACATCACTATTTCTTATTCTTTATTTCTTTATTCTGAAATGTTCTAACCAATAAATGTTAATAGAAGGTTTAAAAAATATATATAAAAAAAGGAGGTTTAAATGAGTATACCAATTGAGGTATAATTTTCATTCTGTTATAATTACATTAACGGGAGAGAGGCTTGGTCACAGGTGACATTCTATTAAATTAGAATTAAAAGCATAGATTCTATGGTATACATAGGAAAGCTTAGGATAAATTGCTCATTCTGGGCAGACCGGAGGTGCAGGAAAGGAAGAAGTTGTACGCAAAGGAGGTATCAAATAGGTACCTTGTACGACTCTGTAAGGGAGGGGGGATCAGGTTTTTTTTTGTATATATGTATGTTTTTATGCTCGGCTCTCAACGGGACCTCAACAGTGGGATGTAAATGGGTCAATGACGTGACGCCTATTTTTTCTGTCCCACTGAATTTCTTACCTTAAAAAAAACATTAAAATTCATAAAAAGATTACATGTATCTCTAATACCTTCCCCATATACAGACCCACTCTAACTCCTCTAAACCTTTGAGTTATTGGTCATTTTTCTGCTATCTGAAGTGTCAAATGTCCATGTGGGGCGACCGTCCAGCATTGACTTCTATTTGGACAACCGGCTTAAAATCACTTTAAATCTATTTAAATATTTCCCTTGCCCTATTTGGCATAATTTCAAACATGTTTTGCATTCATTGACAAAATTATGAAGCATTTGCACATATACTTCCATCATAATATACAAACGAATGTATATTAATGTATATATGTTAATTTTATGAAATATCATCTGGGGCGACCATCAAGAAAACACAATTGTGGGACTTTTATTTTGAAACCACCTCAAGGACAGGATGTTGCATCAGCCAGTCACATGTGAGGGACGCGTCTATATTAATCCCAGCCGAAGAGTGCAAGAGCGCTTCCGCATTCTTCGCCGCGCATGCGCATGAGGTCCTCGCTTGGTTCAGACGCCCCATTCAACACGGTTAATCACAGATGCCAGAACGCGCCATATTAAAGCCTTTGGTTCATATTAGCAATGCTGGTCGCAACGCTGGTCAATCACATTAACGCTGGTCAATCACATTAATCACAGAACACGCCATATTAAAGCGCTAATACGGTATATATAATAATATAATATAATAATAATATATATACACGATGGACGCAGCAGGCGATGTTTGCATACTTCATATATGTGTCTACCTCTTCTTGCTGTCATTACATCCATGTATGTGATTGATTGATTGATTGATTGAAAAGTTTATTAACAGATTGCAGAATGGGTACAGTACAGTACAGCTCAATGTGCATCTTCTGTGTTTGTTTCCTTATTTGATCAATTGCAGGTATGAAAAGTACCTGCGGTACATTGAGCGCCTCTACAGTCGCAGAGAGTGCTGGGCACTCAGTTACCGGTGTTGTGCCAAAATCCTACCCCTTGCCATAATTGTACCCCACCCACTCAGTCAGCGTTGGTTAATACTGCTGGAGCATTGGTTCATTTTGGTCCGATTTCCTTGCGCGATTTTGCGCGCCGCGTGGGAGTAAATTCGAGACACATATTCGGTTGCAAAAAGGTGTCCCGCGGTCTCCTCTATGGCCGTGAATATTTTCACGCGGATCTGAATCATGGCGCGCCCGTGGGACACTTTTGGCACCACACCGGGGCGCGCGTGGTCTCCTCACCCGGGGAAATAACACAAACAATTATGCTGAAGCAGCAATGCGGTTATGTGGTCCTCGTTTGGATAATATGTAACGTTACAATGTACAGGGAAATAACGTTATGGCGTGTTATAACTTTTCAATCAATCAATCAATCACATATGTAACTGAGGGGTACAATTCCCTGACTGTATTGATAAGTATGGTATTATTAAACCACTACCTCTTGTACTTTAACTTCTGGCCATCCAGTACATGATATAGATATGATGAACACTTTCCCACCTGATGAAACGAAGTCCACACAAATGTACAAATCGAATATTTTATATAGCAAAGGGTATATACAACGTTCACTTGATGACATTTATGATTTGAAATGCACTTGTATGGCAAATGAGTATTCGTAGGTAAATCAACATTGAATGTCCAATCTCTGGTTACGCAGGGAGTAAGTATACAACCCGGTTCTTTAGGGAACTATAGCGATGGTACTTAAATGATTATAGCTGGATACACTAAGGGGGGGGGGGGGTCCCGCTGGTTGTAAGACAGTAGGAGGGGGGGTTAGAAGAGCCGCTGGCGGTATCCCATCTGGCCGACGATTTCTTGGGAGAATTCAGAGTCCTGAACACGATGCCCACAGAACCTCGGTCCGCAGATGAATACAGCTGGACCCTCTGGTGGACGGTAGCTGCCGGTCCACAACGGAGAGACGTGAGGCGACCTCACTGGTGTAGAGCGCCGTCTCACCTGGACTCCTCTCCGGGGGGTAGTTCCAACACTCAGCAGTGTTGGCCGTTATCCATGGAATAATCAAAGCACCCAAAGCATGTAGATAATCCAAGCCGTGGAAGGCTCGCCGTCGTCCGGGTAAAGTAATCCAATGTACAGGTCCACTCGTCCTGGCCCGGAGCTCCTCGGATGCAAGCACCACAAGTGGTCTGCCCAGCCTGGTTAAGACTCCAGATAACGTCAGGAACGATGGGGGTGCTGCTCACTTTATAACTCTAACCGAACGATGCACCATACATAATAGATATTATTAGCTTAATAGAAATACGTCCAACTCGACGGTATAGTGCCAAACTATGACAATTCAACTATTAATCCACACGATATCTCAATGCCTATTCTGAGGCCAAGTAGGCCTTACTGCACCACACGTGCGTCGTGGGTGAGGCTTCGCGTCTGTTACTAGGTTGGAGGGTAAAGAACTAATGGACTAAAAGAAAGTTCTACTTTACTTGCGCCATATATATATGCGCTGTGAACAAATAGTACCATTCGTATTTCGCCAGACGTATTCCTACGCGGAACCGGGCTTGCCACGACATGTTGGTCGGCACGATTGAACTTGAACCTAGGGGTATGGCTGCTGGCGCCAGGTTCTCGTCCAATGGTAGAATGAAACTATTATGGGCTGTTTAGTAGACTAAAGGGATATTCAGTGCATATTGTACAAGGAATATACAGGGGATATCAAACGATATACAAATACTATTAAATATATATCCATAAATAAATATATATATTCGGTTTAATCTGATCCTTCACAACAACATACATGGATGTAATGACAGCAAGAAGAGGTAGACACATATATGAAGTATGCAAACATCGCCTGCTGCGTCCATCGCGTATATTATTATTATATTATAATATATACCGTATTAGCGCTTTAATATGGCGTGTTCTGTGATTAATGTGATTGACCAGCGTTAATGTGATTGCCCAGCGTTGCGACCAGCGTTGATAATATGAACCAAATGCTTTAATATGGCGCATTCTGGCATCTGTGATAAACCGTGTTGAATGGGGCGTCTGAACCAAGCGAGGACCTCATGCGCATGCGCGGCGAAGAATGCGGAAGCGCTCTTGCACTCTTCGGCTGGGATTAATATAGACGCGTGAGGCACCCAGAGAAACAACTAGCAGGTTAGTAAGTCTCTTTAATATTGGCAAATAAATCTCTTTTTTAACTGCTATAATGTACTTGCCACTTTTGGATGTCTTGTGGGATGACCGCCCCAAAACTGTGAATAATACGTTTTATCTGAAAATCTATATTTTGATGATGAATTTGATAGTGACATGTGGTAAGAGCTAGCTAGTTTGGTTTCTGTAGCTAATGGTTAGCCTGTAATATTTGACTGACCTTAAAAACATCATCTGGGCGACCGAGTATCATGTGGGGCGACCACTGCTGAGTGTTTTAGATGATAGATATATGTCCTGTATTTGTAGTTTCTGTATATCTCTATTTTATTCATGTTTTATATACATAAAGTTCTTTGTTTTAGCATAACTCTTTGTATACTTTAACATATAGTTTTCAACATTTCTGTCATTTTTCATTCCTATTTAGGAATTAACGTTGCTTTTTGAGTATTGTACAATCTTATGAGAACATTTTTAAAACGGTATAGCATGACATTCCATTTAGGTAATTGTACATGTATTAGTCATGTTTAACTAGTTTAACCTATTTTCTAGATGGCACAAACAAGCAAACAGAAGACTGCTCACTACAGACAGCGAGTCAATGCAGACCATCTTGCCAGGAAAAGAGGTAAAAAAAACTATAGGTAACATGCAGTATATCTTTCTCTGGTGTATTTCAAACTGTCATGTTAGTAGGATTAGGAATGACCTTTTCTGTAATATCTTGAACAAACTGGCCAAATTCACAGTTCACAGTTTGTATGTAATTTAGCCCACCAGAATTAGTATCACATTATACACTATTGTTTCAGCAAGAAGAAAACAACAGGGCAAGATTCCATGTGAAGTCAGATGAGCTATCGGAGAGGGAGAAGGCTGCATCCAGAGGTTACAGGGAGAAGGAAAAAGATGGAAAAGGCGATGCTGGACCTGACACCACCATCCATGGAGAACACTCCACCAGTTCTGGCTGGTGTAGAAGTAGAGAAGAGCAGCAGGGCAAGCTGTGGTGGATCCCCTACCTCTAAATGAGGATTTGAATCACTAACATTTACTTTGATTATCCAGTAGGTTTAACATCCCTTGAAACCATAGGTTATATATCCAGCTCATGATCAACAGTGACATTTCAACAATAAATGTTCAGTGGATTGCACTGTGCAACATCTCCATTATAATCTGATCAAAGTTTGTTTTGTGTTTGATATATCTTTGGGGAATGTTGACTGTAGGAGCCAAAGCTATATTGTATTGTATGAATGTTTATGTTTATTTTTATAACCTTACATGAAACGGCATTAGGAATATTGATTGGATTTAGATAAAGTCATTGAAACGTCTTATTTGTCATAATAGAACATTCTAGAACATTTGTGATGTCACAGTATGATGTCATGACAGAACGTTCTAGAACATTTGTGATGTCACAGTATGATGTCATGATCGAACGTTCTGGAACATTTGTGATGTCACAGTATGATGTCATGACCGAACGTTCTAGAACATTTGTGATGTCACAGTATGATGTCATGATCGAATGTTCTGGAACATTTGTGATGTCACCGTATGATGTCATAACCGACATTAATAATTTAACTAAATGTAAAAAATATCAGTGTTTTGTTTTTTGGTGTGCTTATTCTAGGTGTTCAGGTTGCCTGATTTGTTAAAACATGCACATGTACCTCAATTTGAAATGCCTGCAGTTTACCATGAGATAATATAAAAGGAACTAGGGATGGCACCAATCCGATACTCAGTATCGGTATGGTATTGGTCCGATACTGGCCAAATTCACAGGATTGGATATCGGAAACCCGATCCGATACAGGCCGTAAAGCATGCCATCACGTGAACAGTAGTAGCGTGACAACAATGTTAGCATTAGCTAAACGTAAGTCAACTTGTTAGCAGCGCGCCGCGATCATGTCAGCTGTGGAGTTATTTTAAGCTCAAAGAAGAAAAAGGCAAAACAGCCTGTGGTGTTATGCTAATGTGTGTGCATTAATACGACACATAGTACAGGCCACCGTACTGGGGTCACAGACAGGTACGCAGGGCAGAGTAGACTAAGAGCGGATAATAACGGACCTGTATGGTGGAGCTAACAGAATGAAGACACGCACAAACAAATACAGAGGACTCGCATGTATACTTGTGGAATAACACGACACAGCCAAGTGTAATATCTGCGACGCAAGTATTTCTAGGGGTGGCAGCAACACTGGAAACTTCTACACCACACAACACTTGCAGATTAATCATGGAAAGGGAGTATGCCGAGTTCATAATATGAACTCGGCATAATATTATGTGCAACGAATGCCAAGAGGAAACGTTTTGTCGCAGCAGCTAACATAGCTGGAAACTAGGGCTGGGCGATAAAGATAACTATCGCGATAAATTATTTCCTCGAAATAAACATGAAACGTGGTCGCAAAGTTTCGATATATCGATTTTCCAAGCTTGGCTCCGTTCAGCCTCGGCTCAGCACACTCACTAACAACAACCAACGTTACGCGATGACGTGTTTAGCTTGCACGGCGATGTTTTATATATTTACGTGCCGAGTATGTGTGTGCCGTGAATTCTGAGGCCACGTTTATAGTAGTGGGGGTATACAGTGGACGTCGTTTCAATATATTGTGGCGGAAGAGAGTATTTTAGTGTAATATTTAGCACATTGTCATGGAATACACCGCTTAGATACTACAGGCTTGCTAGGCTAATTAGCTTGCACGGCGATGTTTTATATATTTACGTGCCGAGTATGTGTGTGTTTTGAATTCTGAGGCCACGTTTATAGTAGTGTGGGGTATACAGTTTGTTTCAATATATTGTGGCGGAAGAGAGTATTTTAGTGTCATATTTATTGTCATGAGATACTCCGCTTGTCGGCTAACTACTAACGTGCGCGGACTGATGACGACATCAACTCGACTTGAGACATTCGCAGCAGCATAATACGTTAATTAAACTTGACGGACATTATATCGACGATAATTATCGATATCGAATTATATGAAAATAATTTTATAATTTTATCGCGATAACGTTTTTGGTCATATCGCCCAGCCCTACTGGAAACCATTCAGAAGCGAGATAAACTCCCTGCAGACAGTAACAAAGCAAAGCTGAAGAAAACCGAGAAAATAACCACATTTATTGTGCTGGACGACCAGCCCCTTTCCGTTGTTGAAAATGTAGGTTTCCGACGCTTAGCCTCACTTCATGTTGCCAAACCGTCATTATCTCTGACACGGCTATCTCAAATAAGTACAATGTTGTGTTTCTTTTTCAAATGTAGCCAAGAGTAAAGACACTAACCCTATCAAAACAGCAGTCAAAGTGTATATTTTCAGCACTATGTTTGTTTACCAATGATTAGAAACTCTCCACGCATTGTACCGGTAAACAGACGTTTTAGACAGGAAGCCGTCATGAAATCGCTGTAGTCTTAACGTATTAACTAAATAATTTGAACAAAATAAAAAGCAGCAGCACTATTGCATAACTGAGTCATGTGTGGTATGTATTTCTTCCTTTAGGGGAGTTTTTGATGTTTTATAGATGGCTAGGTTAAACACAGTTTTGTTTTTTAAGAGAGTATCGGATGGGTATCGGTATTGGCAGATACTCAAGGCTGTGATATCAGTATCGGACATGAATAAGTGGTATCGTGCCATCCCTAAAAGGAACTGATACAACTGTGTTGTAGTTGTTTAGCATTGATTTCATCCATGCAGCTATGTTGGTGGTTATTGTTTATTGACTCTATAGAACTGTGTTGGTGTTTAATTTGTATTCCATAAATACAACTCTGTTTACCTTTTATTATTGACTTAAAGGGGAACTATTTTACTATTTCTTTCACTATTTGGGCACTTTTACACAATTCCTGTGAGTCTATGGAACACCTCTGTAATATATATATATTTTTTTATTCATTGTTTTGTATTTCTAATCAAGTCCTCAAAAACAGCATTTTTCTACCTCAAGATCTTAAGCCGTTTTGAGCCTGGGCTCCAACCACAATGGTAAGTTACTGCGCCGGCGCCTGGTTCGCTTGAACATTATCATGCAGCGGTGTCTCTCTGACATCACAAATCGCGCACATTTTCAAATGACTCAGTTCAGTGAGGGTGAATATTGTGAGAGGAGAATTGGAAGAATGCGCCAATATGAGAATTTTGAGACATAGATCATATTAATATAAGTTCACATAGCTAGGAAACAATGCTAAACACTCAAAAAGGCCATTTATAAGATAGTTCCCCTTTAAATTGTTAATCCATGTCCAATGTGACTACCATCACAAAAGTGATGCTACTTAACCCACCTTCTCGCTCTCATACATTGACAAAACCAATGATGATGAGGACATGAAAATGGACATTTGTGAAATGTTCAAGTTCCTGAAGCATGTAATGTGTATTGCACTTTAACTTTTTGAATGTTTAATGTATTTAACATTTGTGATATTTGAATGTTCCTGACGAAGCTTGTAACCTACCGTGCCAAATGATTGACGGAGCTAGAGCCCCGGGAGTCTGTGTTGTATATTTTGTACAACACTGTGTACTTCGGCGCACACCTCACATATCGGCATGTAACTCGAGAACCGCTGAACGGATTGTATCGACAGGCAACAAATAGGGCTTTAATTCGATATATATATTGTATTAAAATATATGCACACCCGAGCCGGTAGAAATCGCCAAAGTGCAGGTGGGAAAATCACATGTGGGCCCTCGCATGTTAACACTTTGATCGCCATCGTTAAAATTCATAATTTACCATCCCTTGCCAGCTCTATTTGTCTATGGAGAAGTTCCCCTTCTTTGCAGGGCTATAACTTTTTTAATTCTATTGCTAAATTGCCATTATTATGGCCCATTCAATGTCCTATATGTATTGTTCAGGGTGTAGCAACGTTAAACTTTTTCATTCACATATTCATACTAAAATATGGTCTAAAGTATAAGTATGTTTTTATCGTTTTCTGCAGCTTTCTCCAGAACTTGATTTATAGCTCCAAATGCATTATATTGATGATGAAATACAGTTTGATAGAAATCAGCGCGAGATGAAAAAATTCAACTGGACGTGGTTCTAGAAGTTACTACATGTCATCTGATGTTGACCGGATGGGCGAGGGGGCGTTTATAATTCCGTGGGCAACGTTATACCAATCATCTAGTGTGGGTCATATGTTCATCAGATCAGTTAGTAAAGAAGACGTTAGAAAATAACGTTGAAACTCACCGTGGCTTCCTCGCGCCGCTGGCAGATGAGCGTGGAACAGAATTTTTTCTATTATGGGATGTAGAAATGCCCGATCTATTTCCAGGTTGTATAATAGTATATACATCCAAATAACGTTGTTTATTGAGTTAGGGCGAGCGATCTATTATCCAGTGTTTCAAGATGGAGTCGCGGGAGCTATGGCGAGTGGTCGGACCACATATGGAGTGAGCACTTCCGGTTCAAAGGGTGATTTCCGGTTGGCGATCTGCCGATCGGCCACCAGATGGCGCTCTTGAACCGCTAGAGAGTTGAGTGGAGCTTTGCAGTGGGTCTCAGGGCTGCGGAGGGGAAATATGATTTCGATCACAGATTTTTTAAATATTGATATCAAAGACGAGTTACGGCGTCTTCGGCAGAATGAGCATGGCTAGGAATGACGTCTAAACTCGTCATCGGCGATCATAGTGTTAACATGTTTTACTTTTGTGATATTTGAATGAATTGAAGAATATTTTTGTTGACCACTTGAAAAGATTGTAATAAAAACATTGTTCAGTTTTCTTTTGTCTGAACTGCATTGTGTAACATTTTAAATAGACTTTTAACTACACTCATCATTTGGGGCGACCATTTGTCATGCGGGGTAACCAATGATCGTCAATAACTGTACTAAATTCAAAATAGAATATCCATCAGTTTTGGCTCAAATATTAATAGGGCTGTCTTAAATACTTCGAAGCTTCGAAGCTTCGTTCGATGGCACAAGCTTCGAACATTAAAAAAAAATAGAAGTTAAAAAAAAAAAAAGACAAAGACACATTTTTTTTTCAAACATTTTTTTTTCAATTTTTTTTCTTCTTCAATTTGTTTGTGTGTGTGTGTGTGCGTGTGCGTGTGTGTGAGAACTACCCATCCCAGTTAGGGCAGCCGAATCCCGTCCAATCTTTCGCCGTCGACTAAAGACTCACTTCTTCAACCATTATTTGAAATGATTAAAAAAAAATTAAATAAAAAGTGACTAACCTTACTGTCATGCACTTTTCCTAATAAACTAACCTACACTGTAACACGCAACACTTTGATAAACATTGTTACTCAGCTGATAGAGTTGTACCCTTCTTGCTGTCTTGTCGTACAGAACTTGTAAGTCGCTTTGGATAAAAGCGTCAGCTAAATGACTAAATGTAAGTGTGTGTGTGTGTGTGTGTGTGTGTGTGTGTGTGTGTGTGCATGGGGCCATTGGGTGGGGCCGGGGGACAAATACACTGGAGGAAAGTAACCCAGCTCAGCACTGCCCAAATTATATCATCACTATTGCCTGTTTGAAGGATATCATCCTCAAATACATATACACCTACATGCCTTGTAGAATTCCACACATAAGAAAGAAAGATACTGGGATGAATAAACAAAATAGGAAATAAAATTTAGATAAGGTGCTACTGAGATGTTTTGGTGAGTTCTTTGTTTTTTTGTGGAAGTTGCCCTTCTTAAAAATGCATGAACATTCACTGATAATTGGTCTGTAGTGGAGTCTACAAGGTCTACATTGCCGGACCATGTAGAATCCGGACCTTGTAGACTGACATAATTCTGTGCATAGTTTAGTCTACACAGGCCATATTTCAAATAATCAAAATCTTACTTCATTCATCTTAAACATTCTTGATTTGGGGGATTGGTAGTTCCCATGAAATCTGAAGTTGTTCAAACGACAACAGCGATCCACCTTGAATTAAATCACACAGCCGAGTGAAACCTTGTTGGCTCAGTCACGAAAGGGGCTACTTAATTAATTAATCCAACCCACTTTATTTATAGAGCACATTTAAAAACAACAAAGTTTATGAAAGTGCTGTACAAGTCACACAACATAAGATAAAAAATTAAAAAAAAAAAAAACGACGCTTCGAATTAAAATCAAAGCTCGGCGCCGAAGCTTCGATTGCCAAAAAAAGCTTTGAAGGTCAGCCCTAAATATTAATCACTAGTATACTATGCTTAAGTGGATACTATTTGTACACATTTTAAATCAGTTTTATGGGTTTTAGAGCTTATATGGGTATTGTAACTGCATTATGAGGGAGACACTGCCATTATAGAATAAACTTGTGAAATCATGGTTTACAAAAAATTAAAGGGCACACAAGCCTGTCTTTCTTAATATGTATATTTAATTACTGATACCTGTTAAAATATTAGTAATGTTAAGGAAATATATTAATTTTGAGATAAATTACGGTCGCCCCAAAAGACTTTTATTAAGGCCATGTCCTATTAATTCAACTTTAAAAACACTAAAATCTCTTAATTTGGGTTTTTCTGCATAAATGCATGTATACACTACATTCCAAATGTTTGAAATATGGCCAAATATATCCTTATTTTTTGTATTTTAAAATTGGCCTATTGAAAAGTCTTATCCGTCAATGACCCAAATCCATTGTGAATTCGCACTACAGAAATATTACCAACAAATACAAATCAATATGTATAGATTATGGCTAGTTTGAATATAATGATCTGGAACACTGGGGGAATAAATAATCAACATAAACGCAAAAGCGTGCTCACATTGATGAAAAACAAACCGGTTCAAGCAATTCATGGAATGGGATAGACTAATATCAAGATTCCTCTGGCAGGGGAAAAAAACCCAGAATCAGATACAAAACGCTACAGACAAGAAAAGAAAAAGGGGGAATAAACCTACCCTGCTTACGGGACTACTTCTATGCAGCCCAACTGAGGCCAATAGTTTGCTGGTGCGCCCCATCGTACTCGGCAAGATGGAAGGAAATTGAAAGTGAAATGACAGACGGGGTCCCACTAGCAGCAATAGTGGCAGATAACAAATTAATAGACAACATGAAAGAAAAAAACAACCCCTGGATTAATGTAGCACTGAGAATCTGGCAGGACACGATCAAGCTGTGTGGAGTGAAGGGTCCGCTCAGAATGTTGAGATGGTGCGCATTCGATTCCAATTTCCCCCAAAATAAATCAGATGGCAGATTCAAAGTATGGACAGATAAAGGCCTAACAAATTATTCTACTTTTGTCCACAAAGGGGTGTTTCAGAGATTCGAATCACTACAGAGAAGACACGGATTGGAGCAAAAAGATTTCTTTAGATACCTGCAGGTACGACATTACTTCAATCAAAATTTTGTGGGAGAAATAGGAACGGGAGAACAAGAAATCATGGAAGTGTTTACATCAGCAGTCAAATCATCAAAATGTAATAGGATCGTCTCCAGAATATACGGAGGACTCTGCCAGGCCAAATCGAAATCAACTACACAATGTACATAAAGGAGAAATGGGAAAAAGAACGCAATATGTCAATCTCAGGAGAGGTATGGGACAGATTATGTACACAACAATGGGAAACAACAGGCTCAAACAACTGGAGGGAATTTGGCTGGAAGAACCTAGTAAGGTTCTTTATCACCCCATGGCAAAAAAAACATCAGGGGACCGGGGAAAAATGCTGGCGATCCTGTGGGCTAAACGAAGCCAATCATTCACATATATTCTGGGAATGCCAAACCCTGGTACCATACTGGCAAGAGATACACAAGAACCTAGAAGCAATTTTTGAGATTGACATCCCCTTCAAATTTGACACCCTATACCTAGGAAATATTCCTTATGAAAAATGGGACTTCAACGACCAAAAATTGATAATGATATTTCTGATAGCAAGCAAGAAAGCTATCACAAGAAGTAGGGATGCACGATAATTATCGGGCCGATATCAGCAATTATGACGTCATCACGATAAACTCGATAACGTTATTGATAGCTCCGATAACATATAATACATTTTTTGGTTAAAAGAAATCCGGTGTGGGTGGATTTGGATGAAGGGCGCTTGTTTTTATTATAGCCTCCTCCCGTTTTGCCAGTACTGTGGTAAAACTGATAGCGTGTGGTTTAGGAACAGGGAGTTTTTCACAAATCCAGCGCTCCCCTTCTTGGCTGTGACGTAGTCACGTTACATTCGGAGACAGACAGTCGATCTGCCAATTACGTCCCACGGCTTGCACCCACCTCTTCTTCTTACCACCAATCAGAAGCTCTCGTTCGTTTATTTACCTCCGGATTGTCAGCCATTACTCTACTCGGAGCTAACGTTATCTCCCCGCCAGCCACATTGACAAGTACCAGCGCTTATACATTACTGGCAAATGTCTTGTTGCACTTGCGTTGTCAGCATCGACTTTAGTAAAATAGACCCAGACTTTTGAACATTTCGTTCTGTCCATTATGAGAGCAGAGCTGTCTGTGGCAGCGCAGCACCCGTGTCTGTCTGTGTGTGTGTGTGTGTGTGTGTGTGTGTGTGTGTGTGTGTGTGAGTGATTGAGTGAGTGTGTGTGTGGGAGGGAGGGTAAGAGAGGAGAGCACAGCAGGCAGAGACACAGGCAGGAGAGATAATAGACAACTGCCAACAAGATTAGTTTGCGACGTTTAAATTCCTAAAAAAAAAACTCCATAATTTCTCGAGTACCGATAGCAGTACCGATGACGTCGGAGCTTATAAATACCCAAAAAGAAAAGAAAAAAAATTTGATAAAAAAAAAATATATATATATATATACAGTTAAAAAAAATATTATAATACAATAAATATCGGTTATCGGTATCGGCTTGAGGAGCATAAAGTTATCGGTATCAAAAAATCAATATCGTGCATCCCTAACAAGAAGATGGTTAAAACCAGAGGCACCTACAATAGATGATTGGATAGACGTAACTCATGACATCTACATAATGGAAAAGATGTCATTTTCAATACAAATTCAGCAGGAGAAGTTCTACCGGATCTGGTCAAAATGGACAGAATATGTCAAACACACGATCTGACTTCTGCTCAAAAGTAATAACGATCTAATGTAAAGGATCCTCCCCAGGAACAAGCGCTAGCCTGTCTGATATATTGTATTATTGTTTTATGTTCTGTCTTATGTCTGACCCTATGTCCCCCCCCCCCTTTTTTTATCTTAATTTAAATTTTATTTTGTCCTTGTTTTTATTATTGAATCTTATTTTTGTTTGTCTTTTATTTGATCTTTTAAGTTTTCGCCTTCTCTCCTCTCTATTTGTCACCCCCACCCCTTCCCCTTCCTCTCCTCCCCCCCTCTTTTCTCCCCAACTTCTGCTCACTCTATGTTACCTGATGTGTACCAAAAGATTTATCTAGTGGCCATTGCCCACTGGTAAAAGAAAAAATTTAAAAAAAAAGAAAAAAAAAAAAACAGGTTGATGTGGCTCTCTTAAGCGAAACGCACATTTTAGTGGGAGACAAAGCTACGTTAGCGGACAACACATACCATAACATTAGTCACTCTTCCTTTGGAACGAGAACCCGTGGAGTTGCTATAGTCGTGAAACGGAAATTGAATATTGAATTGAAGGGAGTATGGTCTGATGCAGATGGTCGGAAACCATAGCTAAGATTATACACAAGAATAGGAAAATAGCGTTGGTAGCGGTATATGCCCCAAATCTATACGAAACTCATTTCTACACTGCACTCACTAGGGAAATGTTAAACCTTCCAGAATACTCATTTATAATTGGTGCAGATTTTAATGCCATTTGGGACCCTGGGTTGGATAAGTCTTATCCCAACTTTTCCAACGAACAAAAAAAGTCATCTAAAGCGTTAAAGGATTGGACAAAGAATACAGGTGTAAATGATCTATGGCGATCACTCAACCCCACAACCCGGAAGTACTCTTGTCGATCAGCAAGACATAAAAAACTCTCCAGAATAGATTATGTTGTCGCAACCCCGAGACTATTTGATAACTATGAAGTGGAGATGGTACCCAATGCATTATCAGATCACTGTTATTTACTCTTAAAAGGATCATTTGGTGTACTATCATCCCGAGCCCCAAGATGGCGCTTTAACACGACACTGCTGAATAACAAGGAATTAATTACACAACTCAAAGAAGCTCTTTCAGTATTTCTACTAGAGAATGTGAACTCGGTGCCGGACCCTAGAATATTATGGATTTCGGTAAAGGGAATGATCAAGGATTTCACTGATAGCTTTTCATCCAAAATACGCAAGAATCGATGCTCAAAACTGGCGGAACTAGAAACGCTTTACTCTACGTTATTTACTTCTTTACAATATAACGACTCGGTTCGACTGGAATCTCAAGTTAATTTACTAAAAATAGAGATTAACGCCATTTATAAACAACAATCTGAAGTAGGGATGCACCGAATGGGAAATTCTTGGCCAAAACCGATACCGAAAATAGGAAACAGTTGGCCGAAAACCGAATGCCGAAAGGCCGAAAATGATTCATAGAATAGAATTTTTTTTTACCAATGTTGTTCAGCTACCGGATTTTGGAAAAATATATGATTATGGCAAAACTTAACTTAAATAATAAATAATCACTATTATGGGTATTTTTGTATCACAAACAGTACTGTATTTGCAAATCTGGTATGTCATAAATGTATAGATGTAGCAGTACTGTCTATCTGTATGTCATGTATGTCATATATGTCCTGATTAATTGAAAATGGGGGACCCTGATGTAAACAAGACGAAAGTCTTTCTCTGGTCTGCATCCCCTTAACAATTGTGTGTATTGAGCTGTACTGTATTGTACCCATTCTGCAATCTGTTAATAAAGTTATCAATCAGAGAGATAGAAAGAGAGAGAGGCGGACATCTGTGCTCTACTGAGTGCACCTTTCTAGTCCCCAGATGAACGCGCGCTCTTGACTTTGGCACAGTAGACGCGCAACAGACAGCGTCAATGTGAGAAACACAATCCCTCCCCCTCTCGCTCTGAATAATATGCATATTAGATCACTCAGTGATTAACTGCGACGGGGCATATAGTAAATAAGGATAAAGCATGTTAAAGATGCATTTATTGGACTCGTTGCGCGCAGAGTTTACATAGAAACAGCGCGACTCCCGAGTCCCAAGAGGAGGACTGAAGAGCTCACAGCGCGCATGTAATGACTGAATCCGCGTTTTGATGACGTCATCACAACAACACGCGTTAGGTTACAGGTTGTTTCGGTGATATATTTTCGGTGAAAAAACTCTTTCGGCCGAAAGCCGAAAGGCCATTTTTGGCCATTTCCGGCCGAAAACTTTCGGTGGCCGAAATTTCGGTGCATCCCTAATCTGAAGTACAAATACGTAGCACAAGACAACCGCATTACTCTCAAGGTTCCAAACCAAGTCACCTACTAGCTACGCGACTAAGAATTAACGCAAAATTTGCAGATATAACTTCCATTAGAGCACAACAAGGACTTGTAACAGACACCAAAGAAATAAACGCGACATTCAAAGAATTCTACTCCAACTTGTATAAATCAGAAACGACCTTCGATCAAAACAAAATGGACACATATCTTAATCAAATTAACCTCCCCAAACTTTCAGAGGATGATGCTAAACAGTTAAAAACACCAATCACACTAGAGGAACTCAGGAAGGCCATATCCGAAATGCAAAGTGGTAGGGCTCCTGGAAGAGACGGTATCCCACCAGAAATGTACCTCTCATGTTGGGACATAATTGGACCCCTATTACTTAATATGATTTTATACTCAGTCAAGGAGGGGAACTTTCATAAGAACGCCAATATTGCACTCATAACAGTTCTCCTTAAAAAAGACAAAGACCCCACCAATAGTTATAGCGGTAGTTATAGACCCTTAAGCCTCCTCGGAACCGATATCAAACTGTTCTCTAAGGTATTAGCCATCAGACTTCAAAAGCATATGACGTCTTTAGTTCATCCGGATCAAACTGGCTTCATAAGAAACCGCTTGATCACTGACAACATAAGACGATTACTATACGTACTAGATGCCAGCAAGGACGACACCACACCTAAGGCGATGCTGTCCCTGGATGCAATGAAAGCCTTTGATAGGTTGGAATGGTCGTATCTATGGGCAGTATTAGAAAGGATGGGGTTAGGAAAAGGATTCATTGATATGATTAAAGTATTATACAAAGACCCACCGGCCATGATTACAACAGGTATAATCACCTCCGGAATATTTCCGGTATCACGTTCTTCTAGACAGGGTTGCCCTCTTAGTCCCGGACTATTCGATTTATCACTAGAACCTTTAGCACAATATATAAGACAATCCCAACTCATAGAACCAATCGTAATCA
Organism: Notolepis coatsorum; assembly: GCF_963971535.1. Taxonomy (NCBI): domain Eukaryota; kingdom Metazoa; phylum Chordata; class Actinopteri; order Aulopiformes; family Paralepididae; genus Notolepis; species Notolepis coatsorum. The sequence goes on along the minus strand of NC_140171.1, from coordinate 177,306,401 downwards.
AGGGCACACAACACAAAATTAGTCTATATGCGGACGACCTAATACTGTTCATGCAAAACCCTAACACCGCAATGCCTCATCTTCTCAAGTTGATTGATGACTTTGGCGACCTATCGGGATTTAAGATAAACTGGCCAAAGTCGGCTTTCCTTCCACTGAACGCCCCTGCAAAAAATACAAGTCTTCCAGAAGAAATACCAATGGTTAAACACTTTAGATGTTTGGGAGTTGAAGTATTCCCTACCATAAGCCAAACGGTGAAACACAATTACATAGAAATCCAAAATAAAATAAAATACGACTTTGACAGGTGGTCAAAACTTAAAAACTCAGTACAGGCACGGGTTTCAATAGTTAAGATGGATGTCTTACCTAGAATCAACTTCATCAGCTCAATGCTTCCGTTACCCCCTCCAGATGGTTATTGGAAAAATGTACACTCTTCCGCATATACATTTATTTGGAATAACAAACCACCACGTATAAAAAGATCCACCGCACAGAGAAACAAATCCGACAGAGGGATGGCATTTCCAAATTTTTTTCACTATTTTAAGGCGTACACTTTAAGACCACTGACAACCTGGTTTGAACCCCAAGCATCAGTATCCTGGAGAAATTTAGAAGTAAATATAGTAGCACCACAGAGACTGCAGGACATAGTATACACCAAAGTATCAATTAAGCAATGCAAACTGAAATTTGGCCCCATAATTACTCATGCGATCCGGATATGGCGTGAAACACAAAAAAAATATTCTAACCCACATAAATGGCATAATCATACTCCCTCAGGGTTCGAAATTAACGGGGGCTTGGGGCAAAATGCCCTCGAAAATTGACCAAATGCCCTCGAAAATCAGTTAAGGGGGGCAATAAAAGCCCCCCCGACAGTTTACTAATTATATATATAATTATATATATGCTCTACAGTGCGAGCATTTCCCCCGTATTTGCCCCTAATAATATGTGTGTGTGCGCGAACCGGAAAAATTATTTACTTGCAGAGTGAAGATTACAAAACAGCTCCGCTGTTAATAGTTAAGAAACTGGACTGAAATGACTTCCGGTTTAGCTTTAGAATGGAGTAGGTCGCATGTGACACAGCTGCTCACCCGTTATTTTTTTTTTCGTTTTAAAAACATATTTATATACCATTAATGCGTTTAAAACTTGACGCATATATCAACTGAGACTATCAACTAACTATATTGACCAAAAGAATCGAGATGTCACCAAAGAAAGACCCAAAGAAAGACCCAAAACCAGTCGAAGAGGTCCCGCCGCGGGACCCAGGATTCGTACAGCGGACAGCAGAAAATATTGACTTGACAGAGGCCGCTTCAAGTTCAACCCCATCAAAGACCTCCGCAGATACCGAACATATCATCCGGAAAATGGAGGAAATGGGGAAGACAATGGAGAAGAGAATGGAGGAAATGATCCTCCAATCACAACTGTCGGAGAAGATAATAACTCAAAAAGTAGATGCTATTAAAGAATCTATTGAAGGCAAAATTGATGCGCTGAGAGCGGACGCCGACGCACAGAATAAACGCACCGAGGCTCTGGAGAAAGTAGTGGAAGCCCACGAAATCAATTTCACTCGCATCTACAAGGAAGTAGAGGCTAACACAGTTAACCTAACTGCTGAGATGAAGGGGAACTACAATGAAATCAAGACGGAGCTCAGCGAAATAACGTTGGAGCTCACGCGAATCAATAAAGAACAGAAAGCCAAAATATTCGAGATGGAATATCAAAAACGCAGGCTGAATATTCGTATTGTCGGTCTGGACGAATCAGTGAGATGTGAAAACCCTGAAGAGTTTGCCACAGAATTACAGAAAATCTTGGGAACAGGAATCCTTCCTAAAATACCGGAGGTGGATGAGTGCTTCAGATTGGGTCCCCGCTCCATTGGCAATAACGCTAAGCCCAGAGTGATATTAGTTATACTGCGCCAAGTCAGAATAAAAGAAATGATTATGCGTGAAACTCGCAGGATGAAAGGCAATCTGAAACACATGGAGGTACCAATACACTGCTTTGAAGATTATTGTCGTGATGTAGTGGAACTGCGTGCCAAGTTCAAGACGGTGATGTCTCAACTATACCTGGGGAAATACAGACCCCTACTAATATACCCTGCAATACTTCGCGTCGTCGACAACCAAGGAGCAAAGGTTCTCCTCAACTCGCCTGAAGATGCAGCCAAATTCCTGTCTGAACAGGAGCAGAATAGTGTATAAATGGCCTTTTAAATCTCAGTTATGCAAGGTCACCATATAGTACAACCTTTAATAACCGAGGATTTGGGACAGAGAGACCTACGTGCTCAGAGTTTTTGAATGCTTTCCCCGACGTGTATATTATTGCGGACATATTGGATTTAAGATTGGAACACTCCAGAACATACTGGAATATTCAGACAATGTAAAAATGACATATTGGAATAATCTAGAACTTCGAAGCATTCTTTGATATATGGAGCATTCTGGAATATCAGCAATACGTGGTCATTCATTCTACCAGAAGCCCCTCGGGGGAATAATCAACAGCTATCTAGATGCAGAACCACAGAGCCATCATAGCCGGCCGGCTGAAAGATCACTCTACACAACGATCATCGCCCACCCCGGTTGGGGGAAATGCTGCATATACGTATTTAAAAATTGTTTTTTATTAATGGGAAATAATTTCACTACTTCTCCAATTAATACTTTAGATGTTTAAGCATAGCAATGCTCTTTTAAGATCTAAGTTAATGTTCTCTTCCTTTTACTTGTGTTTTTTTTTTTTTTCATCCGCTCTCTCTGATTTATTGAGGCTCTCTCTTCAGTTCAATACCTTCATATTATTCATGGGTTACTATAAATTACTATAAATTACAAGTTCATATAAAATGTAAGTGATTAAGGCATGACAATTGAAGCTTATTTTTGGTCTTTATTTTTAGTTTAAATTTTTATTTATTTATTTTTTACGGGTAAGTGGCCAAGCCACAGTCGACATTCTACTTATGGTAGAATTTAGAGTGTTAGATCCTATGGTATACATAGGAATGTTAAGGATAATTGGATCATTCTGGGATATCCGGTGGTGCAAGGGAGAGAGTCATACGCAAAGGTTGTGTTCATGGAACACAATCCTGTATGACTCTCGGTGGGAGGGAAGGGTAGGGGATTTTTATTTGTATATATGTATGTTTTTAAGCTCGGCTCTCAACGGGACCTCACTAGTGGGATGTATATCTATTATTGCCTCGCACTCTAGAAGCATTACCAAAAATTACAATGCAACATGTATAGACTATGGCTAGTTTGAATATAATGATATGGAACACCGGGGGAATAAATAACCAACTCAAACGCAAAAGCGTGCTCACACTGATGAAAAAAGAACATGTGGACATTGCTCTGCTAAGCGAAACACACATTCTAGGGAAAGACATAGGTAAATTAGCGGACAACATATACCATAATATCAGTCACTCCTCTATTGGTACGAGAACTCGGGGTGTAGCAATAGTCGTTAAACGTAAGTTGAATATTGTACTAAAGGGAGTATGGTCTGATGTAGAAGGTCGGATAACTATAGCTAAGATTGAACATAAGAACAGGAAAATAGCGTTGATAGCGGTATACGCCCCAAATTTGTACGAAGAAGATTTCTTCACTACACTAACCAATGCAATGTTAGACATTCCCGATTACTCATTTATAATAGGAGCGGATTTTAATGCCATCTGGAACCCAAGGATAGACAAATCTTACCTCGCCTTTTCCAGCGAACAAAAGAATTCATCGAAGGCATTAAAGGATTGGTCAAAGATTACAGGTGTAAAGGACTTATGGCGGTTACTTAATCCCACGACCCGAAAGTACTCTTGTCGATCTGCGAGACATAAGACACTATCCAGAATAGATTATGTCTTTGCATCACAGAGACTATTTGATAATTATGAAGTGGAAATGATACCCAACGCACTATCAGATCACTGTTATTTACTCCTTAAAGGTACATTTGGTATACTATCCTCCCGAGCCCCAAGATGGCGATTTAACTCGTTGCTGCTTAACAACAAGGAATTCATTACACAACTCAAAGAAGCTCTTATAGTATTCCAACGGGAGAATGCAAACTCGGTGCAAGACCCCAGAATAATATGGATGTCGGTAAAGGGAATGATCAAAGACTTCACGGATAGCTTTTCCTCCAAAATGCGCAAGAATCAAAGCACAAAACTGGATGAGCTGGAAACGCTTTACTCAACGTTATTTAATTCTCTGAAATACAACAACTCAACTCAACTAGAAAATCAAGTTAACGTACTAAAAATAGAGATCAATGACATATACAGACAACAATCGGAAATACAAATACGCAGCACAAGACAACAGCAGTACTCCCATGGTTCCAAACCCAGCCACCTATTAGCCATGCGATTAAGAATTAATGCAACATTTGCAGATATAACTACCATTAGAGCACAACAAGTACTTGTAACAGATCCTGTAAAAATAAACGATACATTCAAAGTATTCTACTCCGATTTATATAAATCAGAAATGACCTTCGATCAAAACAAAATGGACACATTTCTTAATCAAATTATTCTCCCTAAACTTTCAGAGGATGACGCTAAACAGTTAGAAATACCGATCACACTAGAGGAACTCAAGAAGGCCATAACCGCAATGAAAAGTGGTAAGGCTCCAGGAAGAGACGGTTTCCCATCAGAAATGTACCTTTCTTGTTGGGACATAATTGGCCCCTTATTACTAAATATGATCTTATACTCAGTCAAGGAGGGGAACTTCCATAAAATTGACAATATTGCACTCATAACAGTCCTCCTTAAAAAAGACAAAGACCCCAACGAGTGCGGTAGTTATAGACCTGTAAGCCTCCTCGGAACAGATATCAAACTGTACTCTAAGGTATTAGCCATCAGATTACAAAAGCATATGACGTCTTTAGTTCACCCGGACCAAACTGGCTTCATAGGAGGCCGCCTGATCACTGAGAACATAAGACGTATACTGCACGTACTTGATGCCGACAAGGAGGACACCATACCTAAGGCGATGCTGTCCCTGGATGCTATGAAGGCCTTTGACAGGCTGGAATGGTCGTATCTGTGGGCAGTGCTAGAAAGGATGGGGTTAGGAAAAGGATTCATCGATATGATTAAAGTATTATACAAAGACCCATCGGCCATGATTACAACAGGCACAATCATCTCTGAAATATTTCCGGTATCACGCTCTGCCAGACAGGGTTGTCCTCTTAGTCCCGGACTGTTCAATCTATCATTAGAGCCTTTAGCACAATATATAAGACAATCCCAATCCATAGAACCTATCGTAATCAAGGGCACACAACAAAAAATTTGTTTATATGCGGACGATGTAATATTGTTCATGAAAAACCCCAACACCACATTGCCTCATCTGCTCAAGTTGATTGAGGACTTTGGTGATTTATCGGGATTTAAGATAAATTGGCCGAAGTCGGCTTTCCTTCCACTTAACACCCCTGCAAAAAAAGATACAACCCTCCCAGGACAGATACCGATGGTAAAACATTTCAGATGCTTGGGAGTGGAAATATTCCCTACCATAAGACAAACGGTGAAGCACAACTACACAAAAATCCAAAACAAAATCAAAGACGACCTTGATAGATGGGCAAAACTTAAGAACACAGTACAAGCACGGATATCAATAGTTAAGATGGATGTACTACCTAAAATCAACTTCTTCTGTTCAATGCTACCGTTACCCCCTCCAGAGGGTTACTGGAAAAGATTACACTCCTCCACATACAAATTTATTTGGAATAACAAACCACCACGTATAAAAAGATCCACCGCACAGAGAAATAAAGCAGATGGTGGCATGGCATTTCCAGATTTTTTCCTATATTTTAAGGCGTACTCATTAAGTCCATTGACAACATGGTTTGACTCCCAAGCATTAGCATCTTGGAGAAAAATAGAAGAAAACATAGTAGCCCCACATAGACTGAAGGACATAGCATACACTAAACTACCAATCAAGCACTGTGAACGAAAATTTGGCCCCATAATTACTCATGCGATCCGGATATGGCGTGAATCACAAAAAAAAAATCCTAACCCACAAGAATGGCACAATCATACTCCCTTATTCAATAACAATGCTCTCTTAATTGGAAAACGACCTATAAGATTCCCTATATGGGAAGAGCAAGGCATACACTCATTAGGGGATGTTTTTAACAAACAGGGTTTTTGTAGTGATAAAGAAATACGCAAAAAATTTAATCTCACCAAGTCCACATGGCTTTTTCACAAACAGTTAGAGCTATGTTTGAAATCTCACGGTGTTCCATTAGACAGACCAATTGAACACCACAGATACCACAAATTCTTCTACTCAAGAGAGACATCGAGAGGTTTTGTTTCAGAATTTTATCATCAATTACTAACGTCCTCGTATGAAACCCTCCAACTTGACTCTGTCTGGAGGAGGGATATACCAGACCTGGAAAATGACTTTGATTGGCAAGGAGCCTGGGCAAATGTCCGACTTACATCAAGGAACCCGGATCATCAACAAATCAATCTTAACTATATTCACAGGACATACTTGACTCCTATAAGACTGTGCCGAATGGGGCTCAAACAAGATTCCAAATGCACCCAATGTACAAATGGGGACGAAGGGACATTTATGCACATGTATTGGGACTGCTCACCAGTTAAGGCATTCTGGAAAGATGTGACCCAACAAATATCAAAACTCGTATCTTGGAATATACCTGTACACCCCTCGGTATTGCTGTTGAATGATGTTTTTGAGTTTGCAGTGAATCCACAGCTAAAGAGATTGGTTTTATCGGGTATCACAGTAGCCAAAAAGCTGATCGCATCACGCTGGTTTCAACCGGAAAAAATGTGCCGTAAAGTTTGGTTTCTTACATATCTCGATGTAATTTACCATGAAATATCTACAGCAAGAATTCTGGGTCTCAATGAATCCAAAATGTCAATGTGGTTAGAAGTGGTGGAGAGAATAAAAGCTAGCTTATAATGGTAGTGTCTGGTTAGGTGCGAGGGATAGTGGAGGTACTTCTCAAGGTGGGGTCCGGGAGGGGGGGGTTCGAGCTGAGCATATGTGTGTAGGTTTTTTTTTTAGATAACAGGTATTATGGGTATATCTTATATAAAACAACTAACCAAAAGGTGATCTCATTGGATGTGCCCTGACAATTAATGCTTGTATATCTTATCGTGTGTTGTCATGTTTGTTTATATGTTTGTTTAAAAAAGAATAAAAAAATAAAATACAAAAAAGAAACTGGACTGAAATTCAGTTTTTGGGTGGAATGCAAAGAGGGAGGGAGGCGGGGCCCGCTGCGTGTTAGGTGCGAACACAGACAGACAGACAGATAGCTCTGCTCTGCTTTCAGCAAGCATGCATAGTGCTGTGTAACATTAAGTTACACTGCTATATTAACATTAGCAAGCTAAGCATCTGCATAGCGCGACCTGTGTAACGTTAAGTAACTTGTGTTCGGCGGGGAAAGACCGTTCCATTTGTAACACAACTCCAAAGAATAACATCCAAATGATCCCGATGCGCATTTCCTTCATTCCACAGCACTGAGCGCTTAACGTATTTCATTGATCGATCTGACAACAACACAACTTGCCCTCAGGGACAATCATATTTAATCTATTTAGATAGAGTATGTATGTATTATTTACAGATAATTGAAGGTACCTCAAAACATGAAACCAAGCCATGTCACACATCGTGTGTGTGTGTGTGTGTTACTTGAACAATTGTCACTCTGCTCCTAAATTTCTGTGTGCTCCTAAATTTGTATTTAGATTTTATTTATTAACATTTTATTTAGGAGCACATGTGCTCCTTGGGAAAAAGGTTAGCGTAGAGCCCTATATATGGAGACATTAACATTACGTTATCAAACATAGGGACGAAGACTGTAAAAAAAAGTGTCAACAATGTTTTATAATCTTTGTTAATTTTCATTATAAAAATGTTGTGCCCCCGAAATACAAAAAAAGCCCCCGAAAATCAATTAAGGGGGGCAAAAAAAGCCCTTGAACAATTTTTTTTTAATTTCTAACCCTGTACTCCCTTATTCAATAACAATGCACTCCTGATTGGAAAACGACCTATAAGATTCCCTAGATGGGAAAAGCAAGGCATACATACATTAGGAGATGTTTTCAACAAACAGGGTATTTGTAGTTACGATGAAATAGAAAAAAATTTAATCTCACCGGTTCCACATATTATTTTTACGCACAATTATTGTTATGTTTGAAGGCTCACAGTGTTCCATTAAGGATACCAATTGCACACCACAGATACCACAATTTTTTCTATGAAAGAGAGACATCGAGAGGTTTTGTATCAGATTTTTATCATCAATTACTAACGGCCTCGTATGAAACCCTCCACCTAGACTCTGTTTGGAGGAGGGATATACCAGACCTGGAAAAAGATTTTGATTGGCAAGAAGCCTGGGCAAATGTTCGACGCATCAAGGAACCCGGACCATCAACAAATCAATCTTAAAGGGGAACTTTCTTATAAATGACCTTTTCCAGTGTTTAGGGTTATTTTCTAGCTATGTGGACTTATAGTAATAGGATCTATGTCTCTAATTCTCGATTTGGCGCATTCTTCCAATTCTCCTCTCACAATAATGTCCCTCCCTCAGTGAGTAATCTGAAAAATAGCGCATTCGGGACGTCAGATGGTGTGCATTTGCATAATGACACCCGCCCCCCTCTAGCTGCCAGCCGAGCGAGAGAACTGTAAACACTCTCCTTCTCCCGTTCGAGGAAGTCCAACACCGCGCTGCGTGTTTACACTAGGGAAGCACGATAATTATCGGGCCGATATCAGCAATTATGACGTCATCCCGATAAACTCGATAACGTTATTGATAGCTCCGATAACATATAATACATTTTTTGGTTAAAAGAAATCCGGTGTGGGTGGATTTGGATGAAGGGCGCTTGTTTTTATTATAGCCTCCTCCCGTTTTGCCAGTACTGTGGTAAAACTGATAGCGTGTGGTTTAGGAACAGGGAGTTTTTCACAAATCCAGCGCTCCCCTTCTTGGCTGTGACGTAGTCACGTTACATTCGGAGACAGACAGTCGATCTGCCAATTACGTCCCACGGCTTGCACCCACCTCTTCTTCTTACCACCAATCAGAAGCTCTCGTTCGTTTATTTACCTCCGGATTGTCAGCCATTACTCTACTCGGAGCTAACGTTATCTCCCCGCCAGCCACATTGACAAGTACCAGCGCTTATACATTACTGGCAAATGTCTTGTTGCACTTGCGTTGTCAGCATCGACTTTAGTAAAATAGACCCAGACTTTTGAACATTTCGTTCTGTCCATTATGAGAGCAGAGCTGTCTGTGGCAGCGCAGCACCCATGTCTGTGTGTGTGTGTGTGTGTGTGTGTGTGTGAGTGAGTGAGTGAGTGTGTGTGTGGGAGGGAGGGGAAGAGAGGAGAGCACAGCAGGCAGAGACACAGGCAGGAGAGATAATAGACAACTGTCAACAAGAGCTTATAAATACCCAAAAAGAAAAGAAAAAAAATTTGATAAAAAAAAAATATATATATATACAGTTAAAAAAAAATTATAATACAATAAATATCGGTTATCGGTATCGGCTTGAGGAGCATAAAGTTATCGGTATCGGTGTCAAAAAATCAATATCGTGCATCCCTAGTTTACACAGTTCTTTTTTTTTTCTCTCTCTCTCTGGGAGACACGCTGAGTTTTTTTCTCTCTCTCTCTCTCTGTGAGACACGCTGAGTTTTTTTCTCTCTCTCTCTCTCTCTCTCTCTCTCTCTGGGAGACACGCTGAGTTTTTTTTCTCTCTCTCTCTCTCTCTCTCTCTCTCTCTGGACTGACTGTCACTCAAAACTCAAAGTGCTTATGGGCGGAGCCAGGCCATAACAGCCTGAAATCCGGAGGCTGAAAAATGATGGTTTTGAGTACTTGATTAGAAATATAAACCAATGCATTTATTTTGAAAAAAAAAACGTACAGATGTCTTCAATAGACTCACAGGAATTGTGTAAAGTTGCCCAAATAGTGCTAGGAATAGTAAAATAGTTCCCCTTTAACTATATTCATAGGACATACTTGACTCCTATAAGACTGAACAGAATGGGTCCAAATGCTCCTTATGTACAAATGGGGATGATGGTACATTTATGCACATGTACTGGGACTGCCCACCAGTTAAGATATTCTGGAAAGAAGTGACCCAGCAATTATCAAATCTCTTAATTCTGAATATACCTGTACACCCCTCTGTATTACTGCTGAGTGATGTTTTTGAGTATGCAGTACCTATACAGCTAAAGAGATTGGTTTTATCTGGTATTACAGTGGCTAAAAAACTGATAGCATCACGATGGTTTCAACCGGAATACATTTGCTGAAAGGTCTGGATTCTTACATATCTCGATGTGATTTATCTAGAAATATCTACAGCAAGAATTTTGGGTCTCAATGAATCCAAATTGACAATGTGGTTAGAAGTGGTAGAGAGAATAAAAGCTAGCATATAATGGTAGTGTCTGTCTGGTTAGGAGCGAATGATAATGGATGGATTATCCAATGGGGGGTCCAGGGTGGGGGGTGCGAGCAAGAGCATATGTGTGTGTAGGGGAATAGATAGCAGGTATTAGGGGTATATCTTGTATAAGACATTTATCTAAACGGTGATTTAATTGATGTGCACTGTTAACAATGCTTGTATATCTAATCGTGTGTTGTCATGTTTGTTTGTGTTTGTTTAAAAAATAATAAAAAAAGTAAAATACAAAAAAAAGAATGTCACTTTCCTTGGAAATGTCATGCATTCTCGTTACTAAACCTAGTTTCTCACAAGTGGCTCCGCCTAGTGTAGCTGGTACATCCTGCTGTGTAATTTCAAACTCTATATTATGCTTTTGGCCTTTGTACTCACATGTCAGTGCTCTCTTGCCCAGTGGTGAAATATTTTGCCCAAAGAAAGCAACTAGTTTGCATTTGCTCACCCTGAGTCTGCCTCTAACGTCCAGTTCATTCAGCATTTTCACTGACATGGCGTTGCAGTCAGCGCCTGTATCCAGTTTGAATTTAAAGTCACTGCTTTTCTGTTTATACTCACTGTTTCATTCCACGGATTTTCCTTGAATTTTGTCTCCATCAGTCTGGTGTGTTTTTCCTGCTCCACTTCGACTGTGCCGATGAACATTTCCTCCTCATCACTCTCACTCTGCTCAATTGCATGCAGCTTTTTTTTTTATATTGGTGCTGTGGTGGGCCCTGCACTCTACACACCTTGGCAAAGTGATTTCTCTTGTGGCATGATTTACATGTTTGCCCAATTGCCGGACATGTCCTTGTTCCATGTCTGTAACCACATCTGTAGCAACTTGACTCATCTGGTTCAGTATGACCTGTGCTATCTGCAACTTTACTGTCTTTTGGCCTGACTGTTCTCAGTCTGTTCACATCCACCTCTTCTGTCAGTGCTTTCACTTGACTGGTTGTGATCTCACTCGCACGGCAAATATCCAAGGCTTTTGCTAGTGTCAGATCTGCTTCTCTTAACAGTCTGCCTCTTACTTGGTCACTAGTTATGCCACACACTATCCTGTCTCTTATCAGGGATTCGTTCAACTGACCAAATTCACAATCATTGGCTTTATACTTTAAATCCGTGACATAGGCATCTATTGTTTCTGACTGTTTCTGTGCACGTGTGAAGAATATGTGCCTTATATATGGCAAGTTTTTCCGGGGCTCACAGTCACTCACAATAGTCCTGAAATTTCTTCTTCAGTATGTCTACTTTGACTTTTTCTTCTGCAGTAAAGACAAAAGTATTGCATACTTTAATCGCCTCCTCTCCGGCGACATGAAGAAACGTCGCACACTGCACTTTGAGACTTTTCTGAGATGCCGCTGGCGATGCTAAATAGTTCGAAGCGCTGTGTCCAATTCCTAAAATTTTCAGCAAGATTGCCTTGCAGACTCAATTGCATCGGAGGTTGAAACTGCGCCATCCTCTTATTCCAATTTTACTTCTGACACCATGTTATATTGACGAGGCTTAACCCGAGGTTCAATAAGATTCCTTTATTGACTCGTTCGTATATCTGCATCCATTCATGTCGCTCACGTCTGTCACGTTCAACTCGTGTGTGTGTCGCCTTCCTGGTGACGTCACAATAACAACGACAATCAAAGAGATTCAAACCCGAACCGACCCTGATATCGCCGGCGCGATAGAATGACGTCGTTGTTTGACGTGATCTGCCTGGGAAATGTAGTCAATTTCCGGGTTTTTTTCGATGTAGCATTATGACGTGGCCTTAAAACTACACGATAAACTAACTAAAACAGTAAATAACTGAACCAGGATCATTTCAATTCGATGCTAAATAAACCTTTACGCATGCGTAAAATGTGCCAGATTTAATTTTACAGGCGTTACATTTTTATCAATATCTTGGCCATTTGTTGTGCTAGAATCAAACCGAAAAAACTGAGAGGAAGTGCTGAAGGAGGCGGAAGTTGACTGCCAGAAAATAACAGTAGAAGAAGAGTGAGCGATACATTGTTTACAAGATCATTTCTGCAGAACACACGTTTTTCCAGCCAGAAAAACTTTAGCTTTAGTAGTTCGACTTATAACAGTAGTAGTAGCAGTAGCAGTAGTAGTAGTAGTAGTAGTAGTAGTAGTAGTAGTAGTAGTAGTAGTAGTAGTAGTAGTAGTAGTAGTAGTAGTAGAATCTTCAGATGTCATCTTTTGTAGATGACAACAGGAGGTAAAGGCACTTATTTTGGAGATTTATTGCTTATGTTTAGTCAGTCACACTCTTACTGTACTTGTTGGGTTTGCAAAGAACACTATTTGGATTGTAAATATGTGTATATGTGCTGTGCTGTGTGCTGTATAAGATAAGAGATTCCTTGTTGAATGTTGAAAATAATGTGCTTTTTATTTTCTACAGTGAGGAGCAAGGAGCAGATGACCTGCCTTCAACCAGTTCAGTGCAGGCGAGACATGGAAGGAGGGCTAACCAAGACAGGTGAGAGACTTATTATTATTATTATTAGTGCTTTTGTTTAGTTACACACACACACACACACACACACACACACACACACACACGTACGTACACATGTGTGTAGTGTATATATTTTTTTGGATACACCTCAGGCATCCTGCACTCTATATGACTGCACTCTAGTCATATGTGTACTGTATATATGTATATTGAATATCCCACTTTACTTATTTTTTACTTTTTTACTGTAAAACTTATTTTTTTTTTACTTTTTTTTGTAAAAAAAAACTTACTTTTACTGACGTTGTAAAAAAAAAAGCATGCTGGTGATAATTTCCAGTTGAGAATCAATGTTTATTACCTGTGTATGGAGAAAATAATGATTTGTAAATTGAATTCTGTTCTGTTCTCTTTTGTTTATGTAAATATGCTACCTAGGGTGCATTTCCACTGTTGTATATGCTTGATTGAATATGTTTGCATTGGTTCATAGTAAAAATAACACATTTTCTCAATCCGATTTTGTGTTTTGTGTTGTACATTATGCAGTATACAGTATATACAGTATTATACAATATGAAAACTAACTGTCAGGTCATATATGTGAGGATGTGCTGAAAAAAAGGATACCAAACATACCATGGTAAAACATTTTAAAATGGGAATTATACAATTTAAATCAAAATTAGCTAAAACATTGAAAATATCCCACAACTCCGAAGAGGTAAGAGCCTCATACGGGTCAATTAAACCTTTTTGATTAGTCTTTCCTTCGAGCTAAGTTGGACTGAACATTTCACTGTCAAAAGCGCAAATGTAAACAAGTTTGCGTCGCAACACTGTTTTCAAAATAAAGGTCACATATACAAATACGTCTCAATTCGTATAAAAAAAAGTCCCGGATATACATAAACATTAATTGGCATAGATCTTGTAATGGAAATTATTAAAGGACAAACGATGAGCCGCTTACATTAATCATTCTGAGTCATTATTAATAATAATAGAAAGGTTTTTTAATAAAGAAAGTTCATGACAGCGTGGCCACGCTGCCAGACCAGTCACCCCCCCAGAGGCAGACATGTTAACCCACTAGCGTCTGACAGGGGACTGGCCTAGAGGCCTGGTCAGACATACAATTGAATACATGAAATTACGTAGAAGAAAACAAAATGGCTGGTTAGAGAAATTAATAATACGACTATGTTATGGCTAAGCCTGGAAGGAAAAACAGCTCCATCTTACAGTTCCCATGACCTTGGGTTATAGCTCTATGGCTGGTAGGAACAGCAACTTCGTTACGACTGAGAGAATGATAGAGTATCTTAAAGAGACATACACACATTAACCAGTAAATCTGGTTGGACTGAAACTCTAGCTGTATGACATGATAAAATAACAGAGACTCATAATGACATGATAATATATTCCACGACAGTTCCCTCCTCTTGATAATTATTAATCACAATCATTTATCATTTCATAAAGATAACAAAAAATATTATCATTCAAACACAGATTATAATAACCCAGCAAAAACTATTTTTATTATCTAAAAAACAAAAGGTCCTCTGCATAGACCCCGTGTCACGTGCAAAAGAGAAGTTGTCATAACAGCAGCCATCATTAGCGTCTCTTTGCAAATGCCCAGACGGATGGTCGGAGGACTCAAGGGTACAGTGTCCAGTCTCTGGTTTTGTCAAGGCCATACTTCTCCCACCACCAAGCTGAAAAATTTAAATCACAAAAGAAAACACAGGGCAGTACCTTGCAAGATAGACTGCGCTCACGAAATATAACATAGCGAAAACAGAATACACGTGACTGCATTCTCCGGGAGATAGCCAAAACAAAACAAAAACAATCTGCAGACTCCTCACAAAGAATGAAAAAATAACTGGTTACTATTATAATGCACAACATATTACAAAATCTCCACCTGAATCAAAGAAAGTTCATTACATCATTACCTAACATCTTTTAGGACGATACTGTAATATCTGCATGTATTGTGGTTCAAACCTAAGCACTGTGGGTAAAACTTGCCTCATCCCGGAAACGGTCTCTTCTCCCTCCCCCGGTCGCTGGTCCAAGCACCCCCCTCTGCAGTCCATGTATGCCGTGGCTCGGTCAAGGAGCCTGTCCGGTGAATGGCTTAGACCTGCTGGAAACTGTCTCTAAGATCTTTATCTCAGGACCACTGATCCTATCAGACTGGAGTCAGCTGTCGGTTGATGGTCTTAGCGCCCCATCGTTCACTAGCCGATAGGCCCTCTGCCTCCTAGTTCTGGAGCAGATTGGGACAGCTTACTTTCACAGAAACCAGCTGTAGTCGGTCCCCCCACTCAGGCCCTTGGTTGTGGCCCTGATGGAATAGGCCTGCTAGAAACTGTCTCAGTGTCCATGCTCGGCTGATGGTCACGGAGTACTGTCCATGTGTCACCGCTGTAACTGCAGAAGCCTGGTACAGACAGTGGTCCTCTGCGCGTCCTCCTCTTGGTCAGAGATGGGTGCCCGACCGCAAGGAGAGTGAAGAGACCGTTTAGCAAGACCCCACCACATAAAAAAGAAAGAAGGAAAAAAAAACCATCAGTACATAGCTCAAATACAACTGAGGTTTTTGACCTAGGCTTTCTGATACTTATTGTTATGGGAGATTTATAATATAATATGAGCAATAACTTGTAATGTTATCAGTACATGGCTCAATCACAACTGAACACCATCACGTGCACTCCTGTGACATACGAATAAGATTAAAGAGAGAGAAAGAAAATAAAGAATTAATAATAAAAAAACTGTATTCTGAAGCTGGACGAAGGTCATTCAATCACACTGTCACTCAGGGGTGACATGTTGTAGTTCTCACCTCCTTACCAGAGGACAGGTCTAAGACTGAACTGAACTTAAAGGGGAGACACTGCAGGTGAACTAATATATATCACACTGAAACTTCCCCAGTTCACTACTTACATTAAGACACTATTTTTTTTTTTTTTTTATCACAATTGTATGTTCAAACATGCACATGAGGCCTGCTCTACTTAAATATGCACTAATTTGCATATAATTCCAGGACAGAAATCTGAACATTGGATAAAGCCATTTTCAAAATTATAGCTCCATTTTGTCGACATATTAGAGCCAAAGGGGATTTTGGATATCTCTTTTTATCACTCCATAAATCAGAATATACTCCATTCAGTCATTGTTATGGCAAAATTCCATACTATGCCAAATCAGATATGAATAGAATCTGGACAAACCAAATAAACAAAAAATAAAAACCCACTCTTGCTGGCAGTGTGCTAAACATCCTGCCTCTGAACCACTCCTTCTATCGCCCTTTGCTAAGCCAACACATTTCGATCACCGTGTGTATTGAGCCCCACTGTACTGACTCCCCAATAAATCTACTTTAATATTGACTGGTTGAGTGGTGCTGCTTTCCCAGTTCCCTTTTCAATAAATATGACAGGATCTCAGCTAGTGGGGTTCTCTACCTAGGCATAAGTGACCATTGCCCCACAGTTTTAAGGAGGAATTTTAAATCAAATGTACTGTTCTGCGGGCAAGGCTGACTACTATGGCTGCTTTACAAGGAAAACAAAACGGATCTATGAGCAATAACTTGTTCTGAGGCCAAAGTTTGAAATAAGGAATGGAAGATAGTTTTAATTCCTCACACTGATCAATTGATAAGGAATGCGCAGTTGGTAATCAGACCATGTAAACAAATGTCCGATCACCAAGTGAGAGCGATCTTTCGTTCGGCAAGACAGTTAATACACACATATGACGTGGAAGGAGCTGGAACATCACCCTGAGGATTGGCTGAAATGACTATTATGGCTGCTTTACAAGGAAAACAGAACGGATCCCATAACAATGTCACTTATGGCCTTATAGCAAGGATCAACATAGATCATAACCAAATTGTTTTGACTGGCTAATGTGTGCCTCTCTTAAAGAGAAACGCACATACTACGCTGATACCTGATGACAGCGCCCTCTCATACAATACCAAAATCTTTAAAGAGGACTGTTGTTCATCGTGCCATCAATCATTGGAATAACTGCCCACTGAACATAAGTAAATTGAATAGTAAAGTGTCTTTCAAATACCACCTAAGAATGCACTACTTAAATATGTGAGCTGATGTTGATAATGATGTCTGCCCCCCCATTATACCTGTCTCTCCCCCCAATATATATATATATATATATACACATAACATATATATATACATATATATATATACAGTGGCTTCCCCTCGCCACAATGTATAGCAAAATAAAGCGCTTTGACCCTTTTAACCTCCTTCCAGTTAAGAGTACCCTCCTCCCGTTCGGATGCACTCCTTCCCCTACTTAGATGCACCTCTCCCCGTAAGGTTTAGGCAGTCCGCTATGACGCAACAACCAGCTCCTTTCTCAGGACTGCCTTGTCCGACGTCGGCCCCTCTCCCCCAACAGAGATGCAGGTCTCCACTTCCGGCGGTAAGGTCTCCTCTCATGAACGGAAGCAGTCCCCTTATTTTACCTTCAGGTGCAGTTTAAGGCTGGGTCCCTTTCTCTATTGGAATGGAGACTTCAGCTCAGGCGACAGCTAATGGGGATCCTTTTCAACAATAAACCCGCCTTCTGGTTGTCATGCGACGTGTTGTCATGACAACTGCGTTTAACCTTTACACACACTTCAAAACGTTTCTCTACTGTTGCATTAAAGAGGTCACCCCTCTCCCTCGCTCTGGGCCTCCAGTACACTCTAATCTCAGATGTTCTAATGAGGAATGTCAACAAACATTCTCTCGCTGGCAGTGTGGCAATATGACTTGCTGCACAGGATAAACTAGGGATGGGCAAAAATAATCCAGATCGATTGATCACATGATGTACTCGAGTACTCGTGGAGGAAAACGCTGTACAAAATAAACTTATTTTCCGGTGTTTTAGACTTTTATTTTGAAGCCCACCGCTCCGTCTTTTCCGGTGTTCTAGACTTTTATTATGAAGCCCACCGACCGGACCGGAAGTATTGTTGTGTGATTATCACGACAGCCGCTTTGTATTCCCTTGTAAACGATAACGAACCAGAGCCGCGTTGGGAACCCTGTTGGTAAAAGCAATGACGCCTGCCGCGGACGTCAAGTTGATAAAGTTCCTATAATAACTTTACGAAACGTGTGAAGACATTTTGATCGACTTCTTTTTTTTTAGTTCATGTTATTAGATTAAGCACTTATTGTATACACATGAAGCACTAGATAGACTATTTGTTTAGTTCAATAGTTGTTCTTAAAGAAACATTCCCATCAGGCACCTCGCGGAACCCCTGTGTGCCCCGTGGTGTGCAGGCAATCTACCCGTTATGTCAGTCCTTTGACCACCCGCTTATTGTAAACAATCATGCATGCACTTGTTTTAACGTTGTTCTGTGTCGTTAGCCACGCTATATGTTGTATTCATTTTGTTAGCTATTTAGCCAATGTTGTTATCACTGAACGAACACCACCAAAACGTTACTGATCTCTAATCCTCATTTAGCAGCCCAATTTCTCCGGCAGTAGCTATGTATTGATCACAGACACAAGTGTCAATCTATGTAAATATTGATGAGTATTTTGGTGGCTGATACAATGTGATGATGAGCAAAAACAGTCCAGCTCTACTGTCAATAACAAGATACTAACTGACGTAAATTCACCCATGGCAATGTCAACACACACAAACGATGCAGATAAACACAAACGATGCAGATAAACACAAACGATGCAGATAAAATAGCGAATTGTTTATCCCCTATCACAGCGTGCGTGCATGTAAACGTGTGTGTGTGTGTGCCTACACAGACAGAGGAAAATATTTCTATGTAATATAACAGCGTGCACAGCCTGTGCTACCGTATGCACTTGTTTCTATTCTATCCTGTATTTAATAAAAATAATTACCCATATTTGTGCCTTTATGGCTGCTCTCTTTTTTTTTTTTTATGTTGATTCAAAACAGGGTATATATTGAAATGTATTTAAATCCCAGTCTCAAAGGTATACCTAAACCCTATACACTTTATGATAACTTTGGAGCTACTAATACAAATTTCAGAAGGCCCATTGTCAGTGATTTGTTCACATGGCCTTAATATATTGCTGTACCTGTATCTCCATCGATCTGTGTGCGTGCATGTGAGTGTGCGCTATACTTTGCCTGAGCTCAGGTCGATGTCTCCCCGCCGTGCGTCCAGCCAATGCGCTGTGGGCCCGTCCCGTCCTGCACCTCCGCACGCCATTGTGCTTTTTTTTCCCTCGAACACCTCCTTATAGGCTCTATAGGTCTTTACACCAATGCCCGGCGCACCGGAGTTGATGGTCGCCGGCGAGACCAGCGGATAGGAGACGGGACGGCCGGTGACGGTGACGCACACGGAAAGACACCGAGCCCAAAATCCAGCCCCGGGCACACCGTGGGAGAAAAGACAGAAAAACAGATTCTTAGCTTCTCCCGTCATGACCCCACAGGCCCCCCTTTCTGGCCCCTTTAAACAAACAGAAAATAAAAACCCACAATATGTGGCAGACAAATCGTTTCCTCTGAACACTTTCGAGAAAAAAGCTCTGTGGAGTAGCGTATCACGCCTAATTATCGGATACAATGCCCCTATCTTATTTCTTTTCAGAAAAAACTGCAGTATGACCAGATAAGACAGTGGAAAACTAATCACACGACCCCCTGACCCCCTATCTTTTGGCATCCCACGCACGGTCCAACTTCCCGCCTCCTTGTTAGGAAAACAACCAAAAAACCCAGAATCAGTGCCTAAAACCCTTTCCACTATACTCCACAGTACATTCTGCACACGCCTACAATATCGATACAAATGTAATTCACGCCTAATTATCGGAACATACCTCTTAATTTAAAGTGTCCAGAGGAAAACCATAAAAAAGGTACCCAAAAAAAACAATACTATGTACAAATTATGTAGCCCCCAAAAATTGGTTCCTCCTGAGCACTCGAAGACAAAAAGCTCTGTAAACAGCGTACAGCCAGAACATACCCCTTAAATCCCAGTACTCAAGGAAACACAGGGGGGTTACACACATTATCCTATATTCAATACCCCACTCGCATAAGTACTTTATAGATAGAAACAAAAACCGCTTTTAAACAGAATGGCTACTTTATACATAACCGCTTTTAAACAGAATGGCCACTTTATAAATAACCGCTTCTAAACAGAATGGCTACTTTATACATAACCGCTTTTAAACAGGATGGCCACTTTATAAATAACCGCTTTTAAACAGAATGGCTACTTTATACATAACCGCTTTTAAACAGAATGGCCTCTTTATAAATAACCGCTTTTAAACAGAATGGCTACTTTATAAATAACCGCTTCTAAACAGAATGCCCAGCTCACCGAATATCTCCCCCACGCTCCCATGGATTCTAGCCGTAGTTGGCAGCCAAACTGACGCTAGCAAGCGGTTCCTCACTCCCTTCCCATCATGTGCGGGGGAGTATTGAGGAGAAGAAAGCGCTTTCCCTGAAGCCCAAGACTTCAACCTGCCTGCATAGCGCCTCGGCTCGCGGCCAACTCGACCCCCATCGCTCTAAAATATATATTAACCTAATTAAAAAAAAAACCCATAATTCTTCACAGTAATACACCAATACAATGAAAAAAATAACCACTGCAGAGCACATAGTAATATACATTTAAAAAATAGCTCTGACCGGCACCATGTTCTAGTTTAGACCTCTAATTATAAATTTAAAAACAAAAAATGTTTTAAACAGAAATCAGAATGTCAACAGCTCACCGAGTGTTCCTCATCACGCGTCCCCAAGGTTCATGCCGGAGGTGACAGCCAAGCGGACGGCGCAGCTGGTTCTCTCCCCTCGGTGTCTCGCACGGAGGAGCCTCGAGACAGCGCTCCCCCGGAATTCCAGGATTCACCCTTTCTGCAGAGTCCGTTTGGCGGCCGACCTCGACACCCATCGGTTAAAAAAAAACATCTCGTCGCCATCTGTAATGGAAATTATTAAAGGACAAACGATGAGCCGCTTACATTAATCATTCTGAGTCATTATTAATAATAATAGAAAGGTTTTTTAATAAAGAAAGTTCATGACAGCGTGGCCACGCTGCCAGACCAGTCACCCCCCCAGAGGCAGACATGTTAACCCACTAGCGTCTGACAGGGGACTGGCCTAGAGGCCTGGTCAGACATACAATTGAATACATGAAATTACGTAGAAGAAAACAAAATGGCTGGTTAGAGAAATTAATAATACGACTATGTTATGGCTAAGCCTGGAAGGAAAAACAGCTCCATCTTACAGTTCCCATGACCTTGGGTTATAGCTCTATGGCTGGTAGGAACAGCAACTTCGTTACGACTGAGAGAATGATAGAGTATCTTAAAGAGACATACACACATTAACCAGTAAATCTGGTTGGACTGAAACTCTAGCTGTATGACATGATAAAATAACAGAGACTCATAATGACATGATAATATATTCCACGACAATCTCTATAAACGGCCCAACACATTGATCACTTTAGGCACACACTGAAACCAGTAACATCACAAATATGAAGCAGGTAATTACCCATACAAATAATAAACCTTTTGTAACTGAGGGGTTACAAAACCCTGACTGTATTAAAGATTGTGATAAATTAAACCACTGCTAGTTATGTACTTTAATTACTGGCCAGACAGTACATCAAGTATAGATGGTGAACACCCACAAGAACACGGCATTGACAAAGAAATAGTATTTGAGGGTATTTTATTATTATGCAACATTAGGTTACAGAATGAGAATTAGGGTTGCGCTTGTATGGCGAAGAATATGCGTAAAGTCAGTCAATAGCATGAGTCACTAAGAATAGCAGGAATCCTACGATGGGTCTAAGTTGACACCACCTGTCGTACAATAGCAACTATATAAGGCAACGCTGATACCGCCTGGAGACAATGGGTTCCCTCCGGGGGTGTAAGGCCTGGAGGGTAGAGGAATGTTCGGATACTCCGTCTGATTCAATGAAGAATAAAGAGACTCCAGGTACAGGAGTCGGTCCTTGTAAATCCCTTGATCAGCAGCAAAGCAATAATTGTAATCCAAATGCTCGATAGCACTGATGACAGCTAGCCAGCCAACGTCCACGAGGCCAGCCCGAGTTGTAATCCTCACGAGGTTGAATCCCAAACGATAGTGGAAATCAACGATGCTCTTCTCCGGGTAACACGTTCCAAATCAATATAATCCAACCAGTAATGGTTCTGCAATCGCCGACGCCGGTTCTCCTGTGCACATGTCCAACGGTTCTCCGACTAGGACTCCTCGGGTGTGGGCGACGTATTTAGGCCACACACCCTGGCTAAGTACACTAGCTAAAAACACGACGAACCGCTGGGTAATGCTACACACGAACGAACTGTGGCCGCACGATATACAATAAATGAACGACTATTTACTTCACATTAGATTAGGTCGAACTTGACGTTACTACATTAAACTCTGACACTTTACTATTCTATTCGCACATGTTCTCAACGCACGAGTTGCTCACTTCACCACGATGAACTACGTTGGCTTGTTTAGAAGGACAAGCAGGTGCTCGGGGTAAGGTGGGGTAAGGTACTGCTGCGCGCACCTTGCGCTGTATATATACTTAAGTGACGATCTAGTCCCAAACCGCAGTCTTTGTCTGGTATCAATACGCTGTCTCCGGGCATGTTCTGACATGCCTGAACTTGTCTTTGAACCTGGCATTGGGGGCTTGCGAGCTGGCGCCTAGGGGCGCTGTCCAATAAGGAGAGCGAATATTACTCTGGTTTGAACGCAGGTAAAGGGATATTCCGTGTATATATAAATAATATACAAAGTATATCAAACAATAAAGGTAGATTCTCAGTTTAATCTGGCCCTTCACAACACCTTTCATGGGGTTATTTATAATAATAATAATTCATTTGATTTCTAAAGCACTTTTCATTGTGAAACAAATGTATGCAGAGTTTCTTGTCCTCCTGATTAATGCAATGGTGTGTGTGTTGTGGTGATCTCATTCAAGGAGCACTAAACAAGCGCACGCACACACACACACACAGTTTGTTGTTTTTGTTCTATTAGTGATTTACACACTTTCTCAGTTGGTTCATTATAAAAGATACAAACCTGAAAACAAACGCACTTAAATGTTAAATAAAAGGACCACAGTAATGAGGCAGGAGGAACATATTTTTTTAATAATGGTAAAATTGTTATAAAAAGTGTGCCCCTAGTGAAAAAGCTTAGCGTACAGCCCTGGGTGTGAAGAAAATAGGCTACACAATTATAATGATTATTATTATTTACAAAATAGCATTGCATTTATTTCAGATCACATAACGCAACAGTTGGAACATAAACAATAGGCCTAATGAACAGAAGAAAACACAGCAGGGATGCGGTGCGTGACGTGATTGGCTTACTGCGGTAATGCTGTAACCATGGCAGCTCTGTGTCTCAGGAACAGTAATGCTGTAACCATGGCAGCTCTGTGTCTCAGGAACAGTAATGCTGTAACCATGGCAGCTCTGTGTCTCAGGAACAGTAATGCTGTAACCATGGCAGCTCTGTGTCTCAGGAACAGTAATGCTGTAACCATGGCAGCTCTGTGTCTCAGGAACAGTAATGCTGTAACCATGGCAGCTCTGTGTCTCAGGAACAGTAATGCTGTAACCATGGCAGCTCTGTGTCTCAGGAACAGTAATGCTGTAACCATGGCAGCTCTGTGTCTCAGGAACAGTAATGCTGTAACCATGGCAGCTCTGTGTCTCAGGAACAGTAATGCTGTAACCATGGCAGCTCTGTGTCTCAGGAACAGTAATGCTGTAACCATGGCAGCTCTGTGTCTCAGGAACAGTAATGCTGTAACCATGGCAGCTCTGTGTCTCAGGAACAGTAATGCTGTAACCATGGCAGCTCTGTGTCTCAGGAACAGTAATGCTGTAACCATGGCAGCTCTGTGTCTCAGGAACAGTAATGCTGTAACCATGGCAGCTCTGTGTCTCAGGAACAGTAATGCTGTAACCATGGCAGCTCTGTGTCTCAGGAACAGTAATGCTGTAACCATGGCAGCTCTGTGTGTCAGGAACAGTAATGCTGTAACCATGGCAGCTCTGTGTCTCAGGAACAGTAATGCTGTAACCATGGCAGCTCTGTGTCTCAGGAACAGTAATGCTGTAACCATGGCAGCTCTGTGTCTCAGGAACAGTAATGCTGTAACCATGGCAGCTCTGTGTCTCAGGAACAGTAATGCTGTAACCATGGCAGCTCTGTCTCAGGAACAGTAATGCTGTAACCATGGCAGCTCTGTGTCTCAGGAACAGTAATGCTGTAACCATGGCAGCTCTGTGTCTCAGGAACAGTAATGCTGTAACCATGGCAGCTCTGTGTCTCAGGAACAGTAATGCTGTAACCATGGCAGCTCTGTGTCTCAGGAACAGTAATGCTGTAACCATGGCAGCTCTGTGTCTCAGGAACAGTAATGCTGTAACCATGGCAGCTCTGTGTCTCAGGAACAGTAATGCTGTAACCATGGCAGCTCTGTGTCTCAGGAACAGTAATGCTGTAACCATGGCAGCTCTGTGTCTCAGGAACAGTCTTTGGAAAGATTGGTCAATTGCCCCCAAATACGACTTTATAAACCCAGAACTTTTCAATAATTATTATTATTATAACTTATTGCGTGCATTCTGCTTCTGAAATTGATTATATATTGCTGTTAGAACAGTTGGATGCTGGCTGCCCAGGCCATACGCATAGAACGCATATTTACAACCTCTTCTCTTCTCTGCTCCACACCTACAAGTTCTGAGCGCACTCTGGGTTTTAGCCACAGGGACCTTTCAGAGAGAGAGGACAGGTGACAGATCCGGTATTTCCGAACCTACTGCGTGATTGGTTCTTGACAAGCGCGCAGTCGTTCAGTATTGACAAAGCCTACTTTGCTGGAACGATTTATTTCGCACTATACAGTACGTATACGTATAGTACAAGTATAAGTACTACTAAGTCTTATTGTTGTCTTAACAGACAGGTAAGCAAGAATATAAGAAAAATAATAAGAGTATTGTTGAATGAGGCCTAATGTGTCTGAAAGTGCTTGATTGATTGTCGATTGAAAACTTTATTAACAGATTGCAGAATGGGTACTGTAACTGAGGGGTACAATTCCCTGACTGTATTGAGAGTATGGTATCATTAAACCACTACTGAGTTATGTACTTTAATTACTGGCCATACAGTACACGGTATATATGATGAACACCCACACAATAACACGGCTTAACAAAGAAAGTCCTGTTTAGAATATTTATTAGAAGAGCAGCAATAGTAGATTACAGTATTGAGAATTAGGGTTGCGCTTGTATGGCGAAGAATGTGCATAAATAGGTCAAGAGCGTAAATCCATGAGCATATTACGATGGGGATTATTAATACCACCTGTAGCATAAGAATTATATAAGGCACACTCGTAGGTCAGCTGGAGATACTAAGGGGGTTCCCTCCGGTTGTAAGCCAGCAGGGGAGAGGAATTGTCGGGAGCAAAAGTCTGGATCAACGAGGAATAAAGAGACTCCAGGTACAGGAGACGGTGCAATAATCCCTTGGTCCTTAGACAAAGCAACAGCTATACTCCGGTATGCATTGCAGCATGGATGAAAGCTAGCCAGCCTCTGGGTCCTAGAGGCGGGCTCGACGGGGCTCCTCACAGGGTAGATCCCACACGGTAGTGGGGTAGACGGTTCTCTGCTCCAGCAGCCACAGTACCAAAGCAATATAATCCAGCCGAAAAGGGCTCTGCATTCGTCGGTGTAGGTTATCCAGTGTACATATCCACACGGTTCTCGTCTAGGACTCCTCGGATGGCGGCACAAGGTTAGGCCGCCCAGCCTGGATAAGCACACTAGCTCGGTACGATGAAACGGTGGTAATGCTGGTCACTGTAGAACGGTAGCCGCACGATACACTATACATAATAGACTATTACTTTATAATAGAATAAATCGAACTCGACGATACAGCGTTAAACTCTGACACTTTAGCTATCAATTCTCAAGTCTCAAGGCTCTATTTAGGGGCAAAAAGGGCCCACTTCACAGCACGTTGTATCGTGGTGAAGGCTTCAACTTGTTGGGTTAACTAACTGCTGTATCCACCTGCAACGTATTTATACGTAAGGTGAATAATCTAGTGCCAGCCTCATTTCTGTCTCGTATTACTGCGCAAACCTGGGCATGTTGAGACATGTCTTAGCGGTGACTTTGAACTAGACATTGGGGGGTATGGCCGTTGGCGCCTAGGGGGTCGCTGTCCAATAGGAGAACGAATATTATGGTCTGGCCTGTACCTAGGTAAAGGGACATTCCGTGTATATGTACAAAGAATATACAAGGGATATCAGACGATATACAAATATTATACAATATATCTCAAGTAATAAATATATATATTCGGTTTAATCCGACCCTTTGTAACAGGTACAATACAGTAAAGCTCAATACACACAATTGTTAAGGGGATGCAGACCAGAGAAAGACTTTCGTCTTGTTTACATCAGGGTCCCCCATTTTCAATTCATATCATATCATGTGACCCCCCCCCCCCCCCACCGTCCTCAAAGGTTGACACATTTTCATTTCATTTCAACCTTTATTTAAAATCGTAAGCATCTGAGGTTTCCCTCATTTACAGAAACGACTATTGTACAGTACATAATAAAAACAACATTCACAGAAATTTAAACACCAGAGTAAAACATTTTAAACGTTTCAAAATAATTAAAAAATATCAATTAAAACAGTTACAGGTAGTCACACAATGGTCTGAAATCATACGTTTAAACATTCCAAGGGAAGGGAGAACCTCCAATTTCAGCGTGAGTTGAAGGACATTCCATGAGTTAGAGCAGACCTGGGCATTGTACGGCCGGCCCGCGGGATGATTCTGACCGGCGCGCGAAAGATTACATGATAATTAGAAAAAAGGATTCTTTTGTATTTTTATTTATATATATATATATATATATATATTTTTGTACTTTTTTCTTTTCATGTCAACGTTCACACGCACAATATACGCTTATCTAGGATTTGACTTGATTCAACAACAAAGCAGTCGGGGCAATGGCAAGCCGAAAACGGTCGAATGTGTGGTTATTTGAAGTTTGGATTTTTTTTCACAACTGAGGTAGGTAGATTACATTTTTAGAGACTAAAGTACAGAAAAAAGGTACCGTTGGGTACCGGTATCGATTCACAGGTACCGGTACCGTATCGGTTCAAATGTGAACGGTACCCATCCCTACTGAACACAACTGCAGGGCAAGGGCATTTTTGCTCATGAAATGCATAGCCATGTGAAAGCCTTCATGACAAAGTTGCAATTAATTTCAAGGCAACTAGGCAGCAACAATCTCAAACACATGAAAACCCTGAAAGAAGTCAAACCATCAGCTGATCACCGGTAGGGATGGGAATTGATAGGATTTTATCGATACGATTCCATTATCGATTCTGCTTATCGATTCGATTCTTTATCGATACCCTTATCGATACCTGATCAATTTATAATTTACATAAATAAATTGGAAATGCAACAGAACTACATTTACATTTAGTCATTTAGCGGACGCTTTTATCCAAAGCGACTTACAAGTTCTGTACGACAAGCCATCAGGAAGGGCACAACTCTATCAGCTGAGCAACAATGTTCATCAAAGTGTTGAGTGCTACAGTGTAGGTTAGTTTATTAGGACAAGTGCATGACCGTACGGTTAGTGAGGGTTAGATATATTTTTTTTAAATTCAGATAATGGTTGAAGAAGTGCGTCTTTAGTCGACGGCGAAAGATTGGACGTGATTCGGCTGTCCTAACTGGGGTGGGTAGTTCATTCCACCATTGTGGGGCAAGGACTGAGAATAGGCGACTTCTCTTTGATGACCCTCCCGGAGCTTGGATAGGAGTAGGTCTGAGGCGGCCAGAAGATGCAGAGCGTAGGGGTCTAAGCTGATTAGAATAACAACATGCAACTTGACATTTCTGATTGTCATTTATTGTTGAGCCCCCATGTCAGAAAAATACAAAAACTGTAAAAAATAAAACATTAACTATAGCCTACACTTAAATAAAATAATGTATTTGAGATTCTCTTAAAATGTATTTATTTTTTTATTCTTAAACTAATTTAATCTATTGAATAACAGGTCGTTATTCCTCTGACTTCTGTCTCACACACACACACACACACACACACACACACACACACACACACACACACACACAGAGCTCCCTCCCCGGGCCCCTGTCCTATAAGGTATTGGCTTGTGTTGCTACACGGACACATTTGTATGTTGCACCACTTGTACTTCCTGCCTGGCTTACAGAGTACAGAAGTAAACAAACACTCCGTCTATTATGTGAACTAAAGAGTACAAGGTTTACACAACAGCCCCCACCTGCTGTTTTATTGTATTTGTACCTGTACTATCCGCTGTCAGCTGTTTATCTCTCTTTGTGAGCTTGATTAAATAGCGTTAGCTCACGTTAGATAGCGTTAGCTCCGCGGCTAATTTTAGCTCACCCTCAACTAAATCAATGACTAGGTTCTAAAGCATTCAAGTAGTTTTCACTGCACATAGAAGTAGCCAAACAGCGGGAGCATTTCGGGAGCATATTACCAAAACCCAGGCAATTTCGAGCCCTTAAGGAATCAAATAGAGTCTGCCATGGCTACATGCTAACGTTATTGCGCAACTAGGAAAAACCTGGCAGCGATAATGGAATCGAAAGTCACGGGAGCCACACGGTTCCCAACGGGAACCGGTTTTCGATTCCCATCCCTAATCACCGGCACAGGTACTCATCCATGTTGGGAGCACTGCATGATGAATTTTCAAGGCGTTTTCAAGATTTCAAAAAGGTTGAGGATGAAATGCAGCTGGTTTCCTCTCCCTTTACCTGCAGTGTTGATAGTTGTTCAGCTTGAACTCATTGACCTGCAGTCTGATTCACTACTGAAAGAGCACTTTAAGTCAGCATCACTGCTAGAGTTCTACTCTGCTCTCAAGGAGGAGAACTTTCCAAACATGAGGAGACATGCTCAGAAGATGTTGGTTCTCTTTGGATCCACCTACTTTATTTTGGCTATAAGATGATGTGATGTCTTTAGAAAGCTAAGAAAATCCTTGTTTTAATAGTATATGAAACTCAAAATGCCCTTAATTATTGATGTTTCACATTTTGTTTATCATTTTGGAAATAAATTCTATTTGAATAAATGATATTTTTGAAAGCTAACCTCACCTTTTAATTGCCAAATAATAACATACACTCTTACCAGGGGTCAAAACAATGCCATTTACTGCTTTTTATATAGAAATAAAATGTATATTATGCATAATTGAGTTTGGAATTTTGGCCCGGCCCTCCAACATATTTTCAGTTGCTCATTCGGCCCACTGGGAAAAATAATTGCCCACCCCTGTCCCCCCTGTTAAAAATATCAACTAAAACAGTTACAGGTAGTCACACAATGGTCTGAAATCATACGTTTAAACATTCCAAGGGAAGGGAGAACCTCCAATTTCAGCGTGAGTTGAAGGACATTCCAAGAGTTAGAGGCATCAAAGGAAAAGGCTGACTTCCCTAGCTCAGAACAAGTTTGAGGAACCCTAAGAACCATCCAGTCATTCGATCGAGTTGAATAGGTTCCAATATTCCAATCTAACAGCGAGGAGATATAAACGGGTTGTTTACCAATAAGGGCTTTAAAATAAATAAATACCAGTGTTTGTTGCGCCTTTCTGCAAGAGAAGGCCAACCCACCCTATCATACAGGACACAATGTTGAGTATCATATCTGTCACCAGTTATAAATCTGAGAGCTGAGTGATATGCAGAATCCAGAGGTTTAAGAGTTGATGCCGCAGCATGCCTATAAATTACATCACCATAGTCCAAAACTGATCAGAAGACTGATTCCACAATTCTTTTTCTACTAAATAGAGGAAAATTGGATCTGTTTCTGTACAGGAAACCAATTTTCTGTCGCAGTTTAGTGGCAAGATTTTCCACATGGAACTTAAATGTTAATTTCTCGTCAAGCCACAGGCCAAGATATTTATACTCAGTGACTCTCTCTATACAAGAGCCACTGACGGTAGATATCCTCACATCATCAAAGTTAATATTCCTTGCTGTTGAAAACAACATAAACTTTACTAGCATTAAGAACCAATTTAAGACTAGTAAGGGCATCCTGTAGAGCATAAAAGGAAAGTTGCAATTTCTCAAAGGCCAGCTGTACAGAGTCTGCAATACAGTACACAATTGTGTCATCAGCATACAAATGGGCATGACATCCATACAAAGAAGAAACAATATCATTAATATAAATAGTAAAAAGGACAGGACCCAAAACTGAACCTTGTGGCACACCTTTAGTCATGGCCAAGAATTCAGATTGTGCTTGACCTAACTTCACACACTGCCGCCTAGAAGATGGATAATCCTGAAACCAGACACAGGCATTATCATCCAACCCAATGTTAGATAGTTTCTTTAGAAGTAAGTAGTGATCAACTGTATCAAATGCTTTTGATAAATCAACAAAGAGGGCAGCACAATGTTTCTTCTTATCTAATGCTGAAATAATGTCATTTGTAACCAAAGTGATGGCTGATGTTGTACTATGTTTGGCTCTAAAACCAGATTGTTGAGAACTAAGTATGGAGTTAATTGAAAGGTAAAATTTAAGTTGTTTACTTACTAGTGTTTCCAGGACTTTAGCTAGGCAAGGTAGCCTGGAGATAGGACGATAATTATCTAAGTTATCCCTATCACCTCGCTTATGTAAAGGAATCACCCGTGCAGATTTCCAAACTAGAGGAAATCTACCTGATGAGATATGAACCAAGTGCTCTTTTGTATTGAGTCTGTTATGGAATGATGTCTGTGTGAAATGTGTTGAACGTCTTGTCTCTATCAGATTTTTGGCAAGGACAAACACCATGTCGACTACATCGATGCCGAGAGAGAGACTCTCAGCCTTCAGTGTGTCGAGTAGCCTGAAGAAACACCTGCTGACCCACACTGGAGAGAAGCCCCACCAGTGTGATCAGTGTGGGAGGAGCTTCAGTCAGTCGGGGCACCTGAAGACACACCTGCTGACCCACACTGGAGAGAAGCCCCACCAGTGTGATCAGTGTGGGAGGAGCTTCAGTCGGTCAGGGGACCTGAAGAAACACCTACTGACACACACTGGAGAGAAGCCCCACCAGTGTGATCAGTGTGGGAGGAGCTTCAGTGAGTCAGGTAACCTGAAGCAACACCTGCTGACCCACAGTGGAGAGAAGCCCCACCAGTGTGATCAGTGTGGGAGGAGCTTCAGTGTGTCGAGTAGCCTGAAGAAACACCTACTGACACACACTGGAGAGAAGCCCCACCTCTGTGTACAGTGTGGGAGGAGCTTCAGTCGGTCAGGGGACCTGAAGCAACACCTACTGACACACACTGGAGAGAAGCCCCACCAGTGTGATCAGTGTGGGAGGAGCTTCAGTGTGTCGAGTATCCTGAAGAAACACCTACTGACCCACACTGGAGAGAAGCCCCACCAGTGTGATCAGTGTGGGAGGAGCTTCAGTAGGTTAGGTACCCTGAAGAAACACCTGCTGACACACACTGGAGAGAAGCCCCACCAGTGTGATCAGTGTGGGAGGAGCTTCAGTCAGTCGGGGCACCTGAAGACACACAAGCTGACACACACTGGAGAGAAGCCCCACCAGTGTGTACAGTGTGGGAGGGGCTTCAGTCGGTCATGGGACCTGAAGAAACACAAGCTGACCCACACTGGAGAGAAGCCCTACCTCTGTGTACAGTGTGGGAGGAGCTTCAGTGTGTCGAGTAACCTGAAGAAACACAAGCTGACCCACACTGGAGAGAAGCCCCACCTCTGTGTACAGTGTGGGAGGGGCTTCAGTCGGTCAGGGGACCTGAAGCAACACCTGCTGACCCACACAGAAGAGAAGCCCCACCTCTGTGTACAGTGTGGGAGGAGCTTCAGTGTGTCGAGTAGCCTGAAGAAACACAAGCTGACCCACACAGGAGAGAAGCCCCACCAGTGTGATCAGTGTGGGAGGAGCTTCAGTCGGTCGAGTAGCCTGAAGACACACCTACTGACCCACACTGGAGAGAAGCCCCACCTCTGTGTACAGTGTGGGAAGGGCTTCAGTCAGTCGGGGCACCTGACGCGCCACAAGCTGACCCACACTGGGGAGAAGCCCTACCTCTGTGTACAGTGTGGGAGGAGCTTCAGTGAGTCAGGTAGCCTGAAGAAACACAAGCTGACCCACACAGAAGAGAAGCCCCACCAGTGTGATCAGTGTGGGAGGAGCTTCAGTGAGTCACGTAGCCTCAAGAAACACCTGCTGACCCACACTGGACAAGACACACCAGTGTGAAGGTGAGCGCTCGCACCTCTAGGTTCTGTATATATATATCAAAATCATATTTAAGACTTTAGGACCCTGCAGAAACCCTGCATAAAATCCGTTCCTAAAGGCTGTGTTCCAACCGTTTGACTAGTGCTGTCTTGAATGGTGCTGTGGTCATGTGCTCCTGTCTTCCCAGCCAGCGGCACGGTAGGCAGGGTTTGCACAAGGTCCTTGAAGTGCTCAACTCATTCAGCGCCAATCACGAGAAAAGTCGGGTTAACTCTCCAACCGTTGAGCGCCAATCACGAGAAAAGTCGGGTTTTAATCGTTATTAGTGTGGGTGACCTGGCGAAGCCAGGTTGCCACCCACACTATAGTAATCTATACTATTTTTATTATTTATTCTTTATTTATTCCACCGATTTTGCAAACACTACTCGTGCCAGAGCGTTCGCGCCCCATACACGTGAAAGGTATCAAAACGACCGGCTTGCCTATGGCAACAGCGCTATTCAAACTCGGAAAGTTTCACTGCACCGTTTGGCTACGAATCGACTTTAAACGGTACAATTTTGGTCCCATTGGAAATGCATTGCAAGTTAGAGTGCGGCAGCTGGAATAATTTTTTTCCACTACCTTGGGTAAATTGCGAGAGTGATTTTGGACGTAGAAAAAAAAATGCATCAAAACGATGACACGGCTGTCAGCTTGCTCACAAAAGAAAAATAAATGGAATTGGAAATGTCTATCTCAACTGATGTCCATTTGTTTGAAGGTTCTCCTCCCCATAGACACCAATGTAATCCCACTCTAGGAATACGATGATTTTTTTGCTTTTTTCCCCTTCTGTTCCGATCGCCACCAGGGCCACAATTGTCGACGGAATGCCACAATATCGCACACAATCCTTCGCCTACTCCTTGAAGTGCTCATGTGCGCTTCACAACGCTTCATCTCTTATAGTTTGCTTTTAATCATCGTGACAATGCAGTAGGGCTGGGCGATATGACCAAAAACGTTATCGCGATAAAATTATTAAATTATTTTCATATAACTCGATATCGATAATTATCGTCGATATAATGTCCGTCAAGTTTAATTAACTTTTTATGCCCGGCGCCGATGGACGGGCTATTAATAGACTTGTTTTTCTACTGTGAATGTCTCGAGTTGATGTCGTCATCAGTCCGCGCACGTTAGCAGTTAGCCAGAGCGAGCAGTACTGTGTATCCCATGACAAGGTACTAGTAAATATCCCTAAAATACTCTGTTCCGCCACAATACATTGCAACGGCGTCCACTGTATACCACACACTACTATAACCGTGGCATCAGAATTCACGCCACACACATACTCGGCACGTACATATATAAAAACAGCGCCGTGCAAGCTAGGTATCCTAGCCAGCTTCGTTTCCAAGCGATGTATTCCATGACAATGTACTAGTAAATATCCCTAAAATACTCTGTTCCGCCACAATACATTGCAACGGCGTCCACCGTATACCACACACTACTATAACCGTGGCATCAGAATTCACGCCACACACATACTCGGCACGTAAATATATTAAATAGCGCCGTGCAAGCTAAGTATCCTAGCAGCCTTGAGTCCTGAGCTGTGGTGCGTAAGGACGTCATCACGTAACATTGGTTGTTAGTGAGTGTGCTGAGCCGAGGCTGAACGGAGCCAAACTTGGAAAATCGATATATCGAAACTTTGCGACCACGTTTCATGTTTATTTCGAGGAAATAATTTATCGCGATATTTATCGTTATCGTTTTATCGCCCAGCCCAACAATGCAGTCATGCATCTGCCTCCATTGGAATACATTCAAAGTGAAAATGCAAAGTCATTCGTGATTGCATCACCTGTGTGGCTCATGGCTCATGATTGGTTCAGCCTAACAGCTGTGAGGCTCATGGCTCAGCTGACCTGCCAATGACCTCATCGACTTAACCCTTAAGTTACCCTCTGTGTTGCAGTACTGAATTGCTTGACAGCGCCCTCTGTCTTGCGGGTTGTGTCATTGTACTCAGTAGGGATATCCTCTTTCATTGGTCGATGTTGACCACTCTCCCGATCCTAAGACCACGCCCCCTTAGGCCATACCCCCTCAGTGTATCTCTTGAACCGTTTGTCGTAGAGACTTGCGGGTTGTTCCATTGTACTCGGTAGGGATATCCTCTTTCATTGGTCGATGTTGACCACTCCCCCGATCCTTAGACCACGCCCCCTTAGGCCACACCCCCTCAGTGTATCTCTTGAACCGTTTGTCGTAGAGACTTGCGGATTGTGCCATTGTACTCGGTAGGGATATCCTCTTTCATTGGTCGATGTTGACCACTCCCCTGATCATTAGACCACGCCCCCGTAGGCCACACCCCCTTAGTCCAGACAAAAACTCGGAAAAGTCCGAACATTTTCTAAAACTCGGAAAGGTCCGGAAATTTTCAAAAACTCGGAAAAGTCAGAAAAATTTCGAAAACTCGGAAAAGTATATATAAAAAAAAAAAAACGGAAAAGTCAGAACATTTTCAAAAACTCAAAGAAACTCAAAGAAATTCAAAAATTTTCAAAACCTCGGAAAAGTCCGGAAAATTTCAAAAACTCTGAAAAGTCAGAAAAAATTCTTAAACTCGGAAAAAATTCAAAGAAATTCTTAAACTCGGAAAACTACAAAAAAATTCAAAAACTCGGAAGTCTGATACATTTCAAAAACTCGGAAAAGTCAGAAAAATTTTAAACTCGGAAAAGTCAGAAACATTTCTAAAACTCGGAAAAGTCCGAACGATTTCTAAGACTCGGAAAAGTCCGAAAAATGTTAACTCGGAAAAGTCAGAAAAATTTCGAAAAGTCAGAAATTTCGAAAACTCGGAAAAGTCCGAAGTTTCAAATGGTCTATGTTGACCACTCTCCTGATCCTTAGACCGCGCCCCCTTTTTGTATCCTTTGAACCGTTTGTCATAGAGACTCGCGAGAGACCCTCTCCCGTTGGCCGGCGGTGCACAGGCGTCACCCACACTTTCACAATTTCCCCCGCGCGGAATTGTCTAGTTTATTTTATTAGCTATATCCATAAATGTTTCATCCATCCAGCCTGATGTTATCATTGGGAATGGGTCTGAGCTCGCAAAGGGCAAATACCGCCCCCTTTCAGCCGGTATTACACTATTGTTTCTTTTCCGGGCCGATCTGAGCCATGCGGGCGGGGTTTAAATACTCCGGCAGGACGAGCGTTTACAACGATACATCTACGAGGCTGCCCCCCCCCCCCTTCATATGCAATGCCGGACAACGTGGGACGGCTATAATATAAGATATATTTTAAGCACTCGCAAGTTTCGCAGTCTCCCCATTGACTTACAGCGATGGCGTTCTACCCAGAAGGTAGACGGCGACCCCTGGCGCTGAATGAGTTAAAGTGCTTGATAATTTTTTTTTTTATTCGAGGCCTGGAAGTCCTTGAAATTAAAATCAACCATTCGTATTGAACGTTTTGTTCATCCATGATAAACATTTTCAGAATCAAGAAATAGATTTTTTTTATTTAAAGAGGCTATGCACTGCTATTCCTAGCACTATTTGGGCAACTTTACACAATTCCTATTAGTCTATTGAAGACATTTGTAAGGTTTTTTTCAAAAAAATGCATTGTTTTATATTTCTAATCAAGTACTCAAAACCATCATTTTTCAGCCTCAAGATTTCAGGCTGTTATGGCCTGGCTCCGCCCATAAGCACTTTGAGTGACAGTCAGTCCACACAGTCTGCACTGGTAGACAGAGAGAGATAGAGAGGGAGGGGGTGGGAGAGAGAGAGAGAGAGAGGGAGAGAGGGAGGGGGTGGGAGAGAGAGAGAGAGAGAAAAAGACAGGCCGTTATTGACAAGGCCCCCTCTCTCCCTCCCTCCCTCTCTCTTCCTTTCTCTCCCTCTCGGTGATGAGAGTCCGCAGCAGCTTGTGGTTTATTTTTTCTTTCTTTCAATCTCCCGTTTGCGGGTGTGTGGCGCGCGGCAGGCAGGTCCCCCCCCCCCCCCTATCTCTCTCTCTCTCTCCCCATGCAGAGTATGAGGAAATGGTTTCCACTCGCTGTGTACCGTCAGTCTAGGTAGAATGTGGGCGGGCATTAGCTACAACCACAGAGCCAATCACATCACTGTCTGCTACCCAGCGGCAGAATGACGTCACTCAGCCGTTCAAATCAAAATGGCCTGATTTACTGGAGGAGGAAAGGGGCTGAGCTGAATCAGAGCAATGCGCCAATATGGTATTTAGACCAGCGTTTCCGTTAGCCGGTAATTACCGGTATTTGACCGGCAAAATCTGTTGAAGTCCGACATATTTTATCTCTCCGGTCTTAATGTCCGGTGAAAATAATTCCCTGAGTCTAAGCACAATTTGATTATTTGAATTGTATTAAAATAGGCTAAAATTAAATAGCCTATGCGATGAACGAAACGATCATTACATTTGTTTCCTCGTTGCTTCTAATAATGACAACGACGTTGTCAGCGAGAGCTTAGTGCTGGGTGTGCGAACTTTTGTGAAGCTGCAGAGCCATAGCAACAGCGGCACAATGCAGTATTCCAGCAGTACTCCAATTCAGCCATTTTCAGCCAATGTTGGGTGGGGGGCGCTGCTGTGCGGTTCCCAGAAAAGAGCCAATAACAGCTGAATCAGCTGCTCTGCAGCGCCATACTCTTTGCAAATAAGTCGTTGCGAGGTGGAGAGAGTCGTCACGCAAACCACGATAATGTTGCCGTCTCTCTGCTTTCTCAGTTCTTCGCTTGATATAATTAATACAAATGTCCAATATAACGGAATTCGTTAGCTCATAAAAATGTGATTATAACAGACTGCTGTTTAGTGTCGGACCGACTGCCCACATACGCGGTCTATTTTATTTCAAGTCAGCAGCAGCACGGAGTATCGAGGGACTTATTTTATTTGGAATATATTAATGACTGTATACGCAAAAGTAGCCTAGTTTTAAGTAATACTATTATAAATCTACATGCCTTGAGGATGACATTCTTTATATAGCCTGCCTATCAATTGTTTTAAAGCTCAATAAACTATGACCGGAATTAATCTCATTTGTCCGGTAGATTGAAATCTTGCAGGTCACGGAGACCGGCAACAGTTTTTTCTAACGGAAACCCTGATTTAGACACTAAAACACATTGATACGAACTCCTATTACTATAATACAATGCTAGAGACTGAAAAATGACATTTATAGTACATGTCACCTTTAAAGTCTAACTAATTGTCGGAAATTGGTTTTAACCCTTGTGGCTTCCTGGTCATGATTTCTACTATTTTTCTACTTTCTTGACTTTGTGTGTGAGCACAGCGGTGTCTGTGTTTATTATTATTTCATGAAATTGGGGCCATATCTTCATTTTACATTTATTTTCATTATGTCAAAAGATTATGATTTGAAACGCTCTAAAAAAAAAGTTAGTCATTTAGGTACCTCCATTATCCCTAGCGTCACTTTTCATCCCATCCACTTCCATGTTAATAAAACCGCCATAAAACCGCAAGTCTAAAAAAAAATTTTTTTATCTCTAATCTCTAATTTTCACATCATATATCGATAAATAAACAGAATAATTACACCAGGCATGCAAAAAAAACAATACATACCTTTTAGTAATAGATTAGTACTATATGGATATGAATATGATTTTTTTCAATAAAAACAGACTTGGTATCAAACAAACACGAATATAAGTAGTTAAAATTCGGAAATATTTGTAATTTGTTACAGATATCTTGAGATTAGGCTATTAATGTTAATCATGGGGACGTTTTTTTTTTTAATAGTAAACAGTTAAAATTATATGGCTTTAAACATGATGTATCATTTCATCTCTTAAGCCCAGTGAGTGTCAAAATCCTTAGGAAGCCACAAATATTGGATCAGATTTTTTTCCTATAATAAGAAAACAGCATTTAAAAGTTAATTGAATAAATAAATAAATAAATAAAAATAGTGCTGGGAAAAGTACTTGAAAGTCCTTGAATTTAATTTTGCAATGTCTGGGAACCCTGTCTTCTAAAGACACATCATCACATCTTAGTATCTTCTAAAGACACACAACATTCCAAACAGGTGACATTCCACTTTTTAATCCTCGTTTCATAATCTCATCAAACCTAATCAACATCATTTTTTTTTATATATTTTTTTAATTATTTTTTAAACAAACACAAACATAAACATAACAACATAAAATTAGATATACAAGCATTAATTAACAGTGCACATCCAATGAAATTACCATTTAAATAAATGTATTATACAAGATATACACCTAATACTTGCTATCTAATACCCTACACACTTTTGCTCTCGCTCGCTCCCCCCCCCCCCCGGGCCCCCCCCCTTGGATAATCCATCCATTATCATTCGCTCCTAACCAGGCACTACCATTCATATGCTATCTTTTATTCTCTCCACCACTTCTAACCACATTGCAATTTTGGATTCACTGAGACCCAAAATTCTTGCTGTAGATATTTCTAGATAAATCACTTCGAGATATGTAAGAATCCAGACCTTCTGGCAAATTTTTTCCGGTTGAAACCATCGTGATGCTATCAGCTTTTTAGCCGCTGTGATACCAGATAAAACCAATCTCTTTAGCTGTATATGGACTGCAAACTCAAAAACATCATTCAACAGTAATACAGGGGTGTACAGGTATATTCAGATTTAAGAGATTTGATAATTGCTGGGTCACTTCTTTCCAGAATATCTTAACTGGTGGGCAAGTACATGTGCATAAATGTACCATCATCCCCATTTGTACATAAGGAGCATCTGGAGTCTTGTTTAATCAACATAATTTGTAGGAATCCCGGTAGCCTTCTTTCACAACCAAAACATCTCTGGAAAATCACCAGACTGTAGCACTAGCTGTGTGTTGGCTGTGATTAAATTAATATCAAAGGATGAACAAATAGGCTTATTATCCACGCAGCTATTTCTCTCCTCTGGGCCACAGGAACACACCAACATTACGGGAAAGGTGCTTACTGTCTTCTCCAGAGAGAGACAAGAAGATAGATACCAATTTATTCTCTGTGCGTTCAGTAGAAAGCTATCCGGCTGCAAGCTAGCCTATAGCTTAGCACAAATTAATAGAAGCACATACTGACCATTAGCCTAGCATAAAACTCAGTAAGAGGTGTTTTGGCCAACAGCTGGGCTAGTTGGTCCGTATCCGCTTCCATTCATTTGTGCTAAGCTAGGCTAGCTTGCAGCCGGATAGCTTTCTACCGAACGCACAGAGAGGAAATGTATATCTATCTTCTTGTCTGACTCTGGAGAAGACGGTAAGTGCATTTCCTATAATGTTGGCCTGTTCTTTTAATATGCATGACATGTAGCCTATTAACCATTCAAAGGGCATTTCCTGTTTCATGTCTACTAAAATGGTAAATGGCTGCATTTATATAACAGCTTTTATCCAAAGCGCTTTACCATTTGTTCCTCACATTTGACCCGTTCACTCACACATTCACACACCGATGGCGGAGGCGACCATGCAAGGTGCCGACCTGCTCATCGGGTTAGTTACGGGTTAAGTGTCTTGCTCAAGGACACTTCGACACACTGCCCGGGAGGTGCGGGAATCGAACCGTGAACCTCCGGATCTACCTCCTGAGTCACTGTCGCTCACTCACCTGGCTTCTGTTTGTGTTTGTGTTTGTGTGCGTCCAGGACGTGGACCTGAGGAAGACGGTGGACCAAGAGCGACGACTTCCACCTGACCACCAGGGGGCGTACAGCCTCTACTTCCACCTGACCACCAGGGGGCGTACAGCCACTACTTCCACCTGACCACCAGGGGGCATACAGCCTCTACTTCCACCTGACCACCAGGGGGCGTACAGCCTCTACTTCCACCTGACCACCAGGGGGCATACAGCCTCTACTTCCACCTGACCACCAGGGGGCCTACAGCCTCTACTTCCACCTGACCACCAGGGGGCGTACAGCCACTACTTCCACCTGACCACCAGGGGGCCTACAGCCTCTACTTCCACCTGACCACCAGGGGGCGTACAGCCTCTACTTCCACCTGACCACCAGGGGGCGTACAGCCTCTACTTCCACCTGACCACCAGGGGGCCTACAGCCACTACTTCCACCTGACCACCAGGGGGCGTACAGCCTCTACTGTTACCTGACCACCAGGGGGCGTACAGCCTCTACTACCACCAGGGGGCGTACAGCCTCTACTTCCACCTGACCACCAGGGGGCGTACAGCCTCTACTTCCACCTGACCACCAGGGGGCGTACAGCCTCTACTTCCACCTGACCACCAGGGGGCGTACAGCCTCTACTTCCACCTGACCACCAGGGGGCCTACAGCCTCTACTTCCACCTGACCACCAGGGGGCGTACAGCCTCTACTACCACCAGGCGGCCTACAGCCTCTACTTCCACCTGACCACCAGGGGGCGTACAGCCACTACTTCCACCTGACCACCAGGGGGCCTACAGCCTCTACTTCCACCTGACCACCAGGGGGCCTACAGCCTCTACTTCCACCTGACCACCAGGGGGCGTACAGCCTCTACTTCCACCTGACCACTAGGGGGCCTACAGCCTCTACTTCCACCTGACCACCAGGGGGCGTACAGCCTCTACTTCCACCTGACCACCAGGGGGCGTACAGCCACGACTTCCATCACCAACGACAACTTGGACAAGGCCTTGGAGACGCTACAGGCTGCCGTGGACAGACTGCTCCGAGCCCCAGTGGGTCCTGGTCAACTGGTTGTACTGAGCGACCCGTGACCCCATGGCCCACCTCTCTTAACTAGTGCGCAATGAATGGCTCATGTTCGAAATATATACAATATGGTAAATTAATCGTTTAGATTAATCTATAACAAAATAATGGTTATTTGCAGCCCTAATACTAGTATTGGGATATCGGACCGATATGAGGCCAACACTGAGAATCGGTATCGGGAGAATTCCCTCAAAATACTGAAATCTCAACGACCAAGAGCCGCGTTTAACATCGGATGGATAACCGGGATTATCTCTGGCACTGAGATGGTTAACAGGGATTATCTCTGGCACTGAGATGGTTAACAGGGATTATCTCTGGCACTGAGATGGTTAACAGGGATTATCTCTGGCACTGAGATGGTTAACAGGGATTGATTATCTCTGGCACTGAGATGGTTAACAGGAATTATCTCTGGCACTGAGATGGTTAACAGGGATTATCTCTGGCACTGAGATGGTTAACAGGGATTATCTCTGGCACTGAGATGGTTAACAGAGATTATCTCTGGCACTGAGATGGTTAACAGGGATTATCTCTGGCACCGAGATGGTTAACAGGGATTATCTCTGGCACCGAGATGGTTAACAGGGATTATCTCTGGCACTGAGATGGTTAACAGGGATTATCTCTGGCACTGAGATGGTTAACAGGGATTATCTCTGGCACCGAGATGGTTAACAGGGATTATCTCTGGCA
Source organism: Notolepis coatsorum (assembly GCF_963971535.1). Taxonomy (NCBI): domain Eukaryota; kingdom Metazoa; phylum Chordata; class Actinopteri; order Aulopiformes; family Paralepididae; genus Notolepis; species Notolepis coatsorum. The sequence goes on along the minus strand of NC_140171.1, from coordinate 177,264,265 downwards.
CTGAGATGGTTAACAGGGATTATCTCTGGCACTGAGATGGTTAACAGGGATTATCTCTGGCACCGAGATGGTTAACAGGGATTATCTCTGGCACTGAGATGGTTAACAGGGATTATCTCTGGCACTGAGATGGTTAACAGGGATTAACTCTGGCACTGAGATGGTTAACAGGGATTATCTCTGGCACTGAGATGGTTAACAGGGATTATCTCTGGCACCGAGATGCACTTTGCACAACAATGGGTTATAATCTCATCGTTTTTTATTCAATGACCTCAGACTAATGGTCTCACTCCATACCGTTGAAGTGGTTCACCCCCTCTGACCCCCCTCTGACCCCCGTCGGAACGCTCTCTCGGTCCTGACCCCTCTGTGACCCCCGTCGGAACGCTCTCTCGGTTCTGACCCCCAACGCTCTCCCGGTCCGACCCCTGAACGCTCTCCCGGCTCACCTCTCGGTCCCGACACCACGGGTTGAGTACCACCGGTTTAATACATTCCTCGTCTCCTCAGCCCTTCATTTCTGTTAGCTACCCGTCGTGGCTCATCCCGTGTCCTAGGTTTAATTTTGAATGTTCTCTTGTCATTTACTGTACTTACTGTACTAACGCCATGTTGAATGGTTCATTAAACATGGAGGAACAATGTAGGCGTATTTTTATTTTCAAAAGCTCTGCAGATTTCTGTGTGTAATGAGATTGGCAGGAAACGGTGTAGCTTAGCCTACATTAATGTGAAGACTTTGCAGAAGAGATTTGTCATTATTTTGGGGTGAACATAGTATGGCGGTCATATCAATGTGTGTCGAAGGGGCGGAGCTTGCTTTTGGTACATGAGTTATTTTTTAAAAGATGTCAAAGAATGTTATTTTTATATTCCCATCTTGGACAACATGGAAGTTATATTTATATTCCCATCTTGGATAACATGGAAGTTATTTTTATATTCCCATCTTGGACAACATGGAAGTTATTTTTGGCCATAAAAACATTTGAATAAAATGATGATGATGAACTTGCCGTGTCCCTGTCTTAACTCGGTCTCACCAGCAGATGGCAGCAGTGGTGCATGTAAAAATAGGAGGTGTTGAGGATTTTGAAGATGGACACAGTTGGCTTATTGAGCTGTTGGCCAACATTTTAGATTATAATCAAATGGATTGTCATCATGCAGCACAAGTACAGTACAACGAAAATAAGTGTGGCATCCAACCAGAGTGCAAATGTAACAGTAAAGTGTAATAGTAATATACAATGTACAGGTGATTAAACTGGACTGAGTGTAGTGCTTATGAGATGTATGTAAAGAGTTTTGGTATTATGTACACTGATACAGGTATTAAGACACTATGTAGTAGGTAAAGGATATTATGTACAGATATAGTATCTATAGCTACTTTAAAACGATTGAGTATGAGTAGGTAAGGGATATGTACAAATATATTTATATATATATATAGTAACTAGTACAGATATGTAGGATTATATATGCAGGTATGTGGATAGATGTGTGTGTGTATATATACGTTAAGAATAAATATATACAGCAGTATTGTACATGCTATCATACAGAGTTACATGGGTTATATGCAGATGTAGATATATAGAAGGATATTCAGACACATGATATATAACTAGGTATAAAATATATAAATGAGTACTATGGAGTATAGTGCTAATCAGATTTATGTACAGAGTTGTATTAATGTGTGATACAGGTATAAAGACTGGTATAGTAAGGCAAAGGATGTGTGCAGATATGGTATCTAGATATATAAAAAGGATTGTGTGCAGGTATTTACAGACGGATGTGGATAGATGTATACAGTAAATATATATACACCATACATGCTGCCATGCAGTGTTTTTTTGTTATATGTTGTGTATATTGTGCAGTAAGGGTGTCTCGTGCCTGAAGCAAAGTTTTTGATGGTATTCATTGTTCACTCCGTTCATAATTGTTTTCTGACCGCTGCAAGGCAGTCGCTCTAGTTCTGGACGGAAAGGTCGTCATGTTTACCTGAACGTATTTATAGCATGAATAAAGACAGTAACGTAGGCCTATAACAACACAATTTGAAATGAAAAGATGTGTATTTGTACAAAGCTCCACATATTGGCCTACATCATTATGTACCATCTATGCCTATACTACTGTCTACTATGCTAGTATCTAGGTAAACTTGTCAAGTTGCTCTTTATTGACCCCAAGGGGCAGTTTATGGTACAGCAAGCGGTAACCATTTATCAGACACAAGGACACAATAGTAGAGAAATCGCAATGAATAATTAAAAGAAATACAACGGTGACTCGAAAGTCATGGAAAAAATAGTATATCGAAAAGTACCTTACGGATAAAAATCTAATCTACGAATTCCAATCTGGCTTCAGAACATCCCACTCCACTGACACATGCCTTCTCTATTTGAACGACCACATCAAGCAAGAGGTGGACGCGGGCAAATACTGCGGCATGGTCATGCTAGACCTACAAAAGGCCTTCGACACTGTCAATCACACCATTCTGATTGACAAACTAAAAGCAATTGGTTTTGATAGTTTATCAGTGAGCTGGATACAATCCTACCTGGAGGGGAGAGAACAGATGGTGGAGGTAAACGGTACCCTACCCCCCCCCCCCTCACAGTGAACTGTGGTGTTCCACAAGGAAGCATACTAGGACCACTACTGTTCCTAATTTATGCAAATGACATGTCGTCAGCTTGTGACTGCAACTTGTTCCTGTTTGCGGACGACTCAGCCCTGCTGGTCTCTGACAAGAACAAGTTACAGGTTGAAAAAACCCTCAGCTCGGAACTAGGCAAAATCTGCATATGGCTCGCCGACAACAAACTATCATTACACATGGGCAAAACAGAGTCCATTCTCTTCGGTTCAAATAACAAACTCAGCAAGACCGACGGCTTCTCAGTTACAGTGGGTGACAATATTGTCACAAGGAAAGATGAAATTACCTACCTGGGTTCCATCCTAGAGGCTAATCTTTCCTGTGACAAAATGGCATCCAATGTAATAAAAAAAGTCAATCAACAAACTCGATTCTTGTACCGGATCTCCTCCCTGGTAAACAAGAATACCCTGAAGACTGGCAGGAGCACTCATTCAAGGGTACTACGACTATGCTTGCACCTCATGGTACCAAAGCACCTCAAAGGCACTAAAAACCTAATTACAAACATCTCAAAACAAACTAGTCGGACTACTGCTTGACCTGACTCCTAGAACCCACCTCACCCCTGCACACTTTGCCAACCTAGGATGGCTTAGAGTAGACGACAGAGTACAGCAACTTTCAATGGGCCTGGTCTACAAGATACACTACACGACCAAGGTACCCATGTACATGTCAAAATACTTCCCAAAGGTCAGTGAATACCACGATCACAACACCAGAGGGAGCTCCACAAATCATGTAAAACCCAGATTCGGCTCAAACAAGGGACTAAACACGTTTCGCAATTATGCCACAACAATGTGGAACGCCCTACCCAAAGCTGTAAAGGAATGTGAATCACTACCCACCTTCAAAAACACACTCAAAGAACACCTACGGGAGACTGCAATTCAAAACTGGCCCCTACAAATGTCCTAACCCAGTTGTACAATAAAGACCAAGCATGGCTTTGTCAGTATTCCAATGTACCCAACCCCCCCCCCCCCCCCCCCACCTCCAATGTACAGCCCCACCCCACCTACCCAACCTCCCCCAATGCACAGTTTCTATGTCAAATGTATATACACTCTTTTTCTGGATTTTTTTAGTATCACAAACAGTACTGTATTTGAAAATCTGGTATGTCATAAATGTATAGATGTAGCAGTACTGTCTATCTGTATGTCGTGTGTGTCATATGATGAATTGAAAATGGAGGACCCTGATGGAAACAAGACGAAAGTCTTTCTCTGGTCTGCATCCTCTTAACAATTGTATGTATTGAGCTGTACTGTACTGTACCCATTCTGCAATCTGTTAATAAACTTTTCAATCAATCAATCAAACCGCAGGGACTAATGAGTAGAGTCTGTTTGTACCCTGGCGCCTTCTAGACCAGGGGCGGCTCTAGCGTCAGACCTTTAGGGGGGCTCAGCCCCGAGAGCCCAAACTGATTGGCCAATGTACACACACAACAGCGTGTCAGTGTGTGTGTTCAAGTTCAAGTTTCTTTATTAGTTGTCATACAAAAATACAGAATACTTTTATATGAAATGCTTTTTTTCTGTTTTTGCTCCTGAGTGCTAGATAAAAAATAGATAAAGTATAAAATAGAAAGTCAAAAGTACGTAAACAAGTGTAAATAAAAGTGTTCAATATACACATAATATACAATACAGAGTAGAAAATGTTTGTAACTGAGTTACAATATACAGTAGGCCTACAATGCAGAAATGGGATGAGGTACAACTTAGGGTAAGGTGCAATGAGGTATGAGTTGTAGTGCAAATCTCTCTCAATAAATATAAAGTGTCTAAAGTGGGTGCTACAGTGAGTTGTTTATTTAAAGTGAGTGTGGATGTGTGCTGTGAGTATTTGATGGTTAGTTACTGTTATTGTCATTGAGCATCCTGAGGGCCTGGGGATAGAAGTGTGTTCATGTGAGAGTTGTCCATTTGTTCAGCTACACTCTGCTGACCATTTTAGACCTGTTTATAAAAGCATTTACTCATATACATCAACCTCTCAATTATATGACTAGAAAGACACAATCACATTGAGAAAACGTACTTTAATGTTGAACCACAACGCCATAACTTGGTTTATAAAGGACAGTGTATTGCATGTCTTATTTTGTCTTTTGTGTGGACCCCAGGAAGAATAGTTCTTACTGATGTAATAACTAATGAGGATCCTAAATAAACATAACATGATCAAAGGTAAGTATTGTGCAAAATATTGATAATTGAAGAAGTAAAATAACAAAAAGTTCATTTCTTCATGAACTACCTGAATGATGTACAAAATAAAGGATGAGGTGTAAAATAAATAATAATAAATAGTTTTAACATAGGCTCAACTCACCCCAAAAGACTACAATATAGTGCCCGAGCACCCCCCCCCCTTTCACTTTACACTTCCAAGACTCTAGACTGGGGGTTCTCAAACCTTTTCATACCACGACCCCATTTTATTTAGGAATTTTTTTGGGGACCCCACACTTAATGTATCACGTAATTTCAACGTGGTTTGATTGATTCATTGAAATGTTTATTAACAGATTGCAGAATGGGTACAATACGGCTCAATACACACAATTGTTAAGGGGATGCAGACCAGAGAAATACTTTTCGTTTTTTTTCCGATATGACCCTGATGTAAACGAGACACTAATCTCTCTACCCCGCGCTCGGTTGCTAACTTGCTATTGTTTTTTACAGTCTGCCGTGAACATGGGAAATAATTGCGACAGCTCTGCTGTACACTGGGAACCTTGGTTGCTATGCCCACACAAAACCGCAAAACTTCACCCTGGACTCCGGTTTTCAAAGACCGGGGTTGCAGTGTAGCAAATCCCCGGTTGTGTGTGGCCGAACAGTGCAACTGTGCACATACAATCATGGTTATATTAAATCCAGCGCTCGTGTGGACTGGGCAACTTGCCTGCCATTACGTTGCGTTCTGAAAAGCGAAACTGACCCTGAAAACGAAACGAAAATGGCCCTGTGTGTAACTGCAGCCGTCTCTGTGCTAACAGTCACGTTTTCAGTACGAGAAGACAAGACAAAACTTCTTTCTCTGGTCTGCATCCCCTTAACAATTGTGTGTATTGAGCCGTACTGTATTGTACCCATTCTGCAATCTTGTTGCAATAAAGTTTTCATTCACACTCAAAATCTGTGTTCATTTTTTATTTTGCATACTAATGTATACAAGTATGTCTTGAGTCGTACTTGTATTGAAAAACTGTCTGAGGAGAAGACCGGTACTCATCATCTTCGTCTCCACAAAAAGAAAAATGACATGTGAAGTATGTTGTGTGCCAGGTTCAAACAGTGCTGTATATGTACAGTTTATTCCTACTCCTATCCAAGCTCCGGGAGGGTCATCAAAGAGAAGTCGGGTCATCAAAGAGAAGTCGCCTATTCTTAGTCCTTGCCCCACAATGGTGGAATAACAAAAAGAAAAATGACATGTGAAGTATGTTGTGTGCCAGGTTCAAACAGTGCTGTATATGTACAGTTTATTCCTACTCCTATCCAAGCTCCGGGAGGGTCATCAAAGAGAAGTCGGGTCATCAAAGAGAAGTCGCCTATTCTTAGTCCTTGCCCCACAATGGTGGAATAACAAAAAGAAAAATGACATGTGAAGTATGTGTGCCAGGTTCAAACAGTGCTGTATATGTACAGTTTATTCCTACTCCTATCCAAGCTCCGGGAGGGTCATCAAAGAGAAGTCGGGTCATCAAAGAGAAGTCGCCTATTCTTAGTCCTTGCCCCACAATGGTGGAATTGTCCTAATAAACTAACCTACACTGTAGCACTCAACACTTTATGAACATTGTTACTGAGACGAAAGTTAAGTTTACTCTATTATTACTAGATCTGGTATGTCTAGATGTAACACTGTATGGGTACAAGTTTACTCTATTATTACATGTCTAGATGTAACATTACTGTCTATGTATAATGTACCTATGTAAACGAGACGAACCCCGCCCCCCCCCCCCCCCCCCCCCATTCGCAACTACTTGTTCAGACCACTTATACTTGACCTGATGAATTGAAAATGGGGGACCCTGATGTAAACAAGACGAAAGTCTTTCTCTGGTCTGCATCCCCTTAACAATTGTGTGTATTGAGCTGTACTGTATTGTACCCATTCTGCAATCTGTTAATAAAGTTTTCAATCAATCAATCAATCAATCAGACCACTCATACCCGTCCAGCCTGGCTCTGCGGCTCTGCAGATACCCCCTACTCAGTTCAGCCCTGCATTAGGTGAGTAGTAGCCCACTATTAGGACGTGAAATACTGTACTTAAATTTCCCTCCGGGGATCAATAAAGTATCAACCTTATCTATCTATCTAATAATGAGACAATATGCAAATAAGATAATACTTTGTCACGGTTCCCCTTATATGAAATGATGAAATAAAATCACTGTTTATTTCTCGTTTTGATCTCTTAGACGACTCCGATATCGCCGGCGCGATAGAATGACGTCGTTGTTTGACGTGATCTGCCTGGGAAATGTAGTCAATTTCCGGGGTTTTGCCTTGAAACTACACGCTACTTTTTATTTGGTGTTGATAAAACAATAAATAACTGAACCAGGATCATTTCAATTCGATGCTAAATAAACCTTTACGCATGCGTAAAATGTGCCAGATTAAATTTTACAGGCGTTACAGTTTTATCAATATCTTGGCCATTTGTTGTGCTAGAACCAAACTGAAAAAACTGAGAGGAAGTGCTGAAGGAGGCGGAAGTTGAAAAGAACAGTAGAAGAAGAATGTAAGCGAGCGATACATTGTTTACAAGATCATTTCTGCAGAACACTGAGAACACACGTTTTTCCAGCCAGCAAAACTTTAGCTTTAGTAGTTCGACTTATAACAGTAGTAGTAGCAGTAATAGTAGTAGTAGTAGTAGTACATTGTTACTCAGCTGATAGAGTTGTGCCCTTCCTGATGGCTTGTCGTACAGAACTTGTAAGTCGCTTTGGATAAAAGCGTCAGCTAAATGACTAAATGTAATGTAAAATGTAGTAGTAGTAGTAGCAGTAGAATAATCTTCAGATGATTCAGATCTTTTGTAGATGACAACAACAGGAGGTAAAGGCACTTATTTTGGAGATGTATTGCTTATGTTTAGTCAGTCACACTCTTACTGTACTTGTTGGGTTTGCAAAGAACACTCTTTGGATTGTAAATATGTGTATATGTGCTGTGCTGTGCTCTGTGCTGTATAAGATAAGAGATTCCTTGTTGAATGTTGAAAATAATGTGCTTTTTATTTTCTACAGTGAGGAGCAAGGAGCAATTGACCTGCCTTCAACCAGTTCAGTGCAGGCGAGACATGGAAGGAGGGCTAACCAAGACAGGTGAGCAGTGATGCCACAGATTACGATTACTGATTACTCCTTTAAAAAGTAATCTAGTTACTTTACTGATTACTTGATTATCAGAGTAACTAGGTTACGAAGTCGTCCCCCCTGCTGCTGCCACAACATAAGAATGACAAACATTTTTTTGAGTAAAATGTACTCCGTTTGAGTAAAATGTACTAATAGGGCAGGTAGGCCTATCTATAGATCTATAGATTTCACAAAAGATAAATGGTCAATAACACCACATGTAGGCTGATATGTACCCTACCTTTGAGGCCTGCCCTATTCAGATATGGTTCTAATGTTCCTAGTGAAACAGGGGAGAGGGGTGAGTAAACCAGTGATTATATCTCAGTAACAGAATCTTCTCAAACCTCTTGTCAGAAAGTCTGCTCTTAAAAAACAGTCTATTAAACGGTACTGCTCCTCCTATGCTATTATTATTATTATTATTATTATTATTATTATTATTATTATTATTATTATTATTATTATTATTATTATTATTATTATTATTATTATTTATTATTGTGTGCTACTAGTACTGACAACCTACATACTGCAGTATGGTGTGCCATGTTCATGAATAGTGCAATGCAAAAGATGTTTAACTCAAAGGTGGAACATACCTGCACTATGGCATCTGGAAGGCCTGCAGTCGTGTCCTGCAGGGTGTCCTTCAGAGTGCATCAGCACTTCAAGTGTGGGTAGTAAAGTTTAAATCCAGTAAAGAAATCCAGCTTTTGCTGTTTGGCTGGTGCACCTCCGAGTCCTGTAGAAGTCGATGCTTCGGTTTTTTTTCTATCCTTTTGGTCGTGCTGTGCTGTGATTCCAGATGCGGTAGACAGTATTTTGTTTCCTCCGCATAGTGAATGTTTTTTTCACCCGGCTTAGCTGACACAAACGTGAAGTAGACTAGTGACTGAACTTCCAGTGCAAGAAAGCGTTACCAGCGCGAGCGTCTCCCTGCTAGCTCGCTATGTTTTGGTCAGCCTGATAATAACAATAACAGCCACCGCCCACCAGCATGGTACAACACGTGAGGTTGCGTGCTGTGACGTCACTCCCAAGTCCCAATACAAGGAAAACAGCTCCAAACTTATTTTTGACTGTCGAAAACGAAAGAAAATACTGCATTCCGCCTGCATTATGATGAGATAGTAACGAAATAGTAACGCACAGCCACTTGGACAAGTAACTGCAATCAGATTACTGGCTTGTAAAGATTAACGCGTTAGATTACTATTTTCGGGGAAAAGTAATCAGATTACAGTAACGCGTTACTTAGTAACGCGTTAGTGGCATCACTGGAGGTGAGAGACTTATTATTATTATAAGGCTCCAGTATGTCCAGAACTCAGCTGCCAGGGTTCTCACTCACACCAAGCCCTGGCAGCACATCACCCCCACCCTCATCCATCTCCACTGGCTTCCAGTCAGGTTCCGCATCACCTTCAAACTCCTGCTCTTCACCTACAAATCCCTCCATGCCCTCGCCCCCCGGTACCTGTCTGATCTCCTCCACCAGTACACTCCATCCCGGAACCTACGATCCTCTGATCTGGGTCTCCTCTCCATCCCTCGCACCAGGTTACGGACTTTTGGGGACAGAGCCTTCAGCGTGGCATCCCCTACCCTCTGGAACTCTCTCCCCCCCGAAATCCGCAACGCCCCAACCCTGGACACCTTCAAATCCGCTCTAAAAACACACCTCTTCACCAAGGCTTTCCCCATCAGTTAGTTTTAGATTAAATTAGGTCCATTATCCCCTACTTTCCCTCATCCCCTTCCCCCCCCCCCCCTACTTTCCTTGCCCTATTTTTTGTCCTGATTGTAAAGCGACCTTGGGTTCTATGAAAGGCGCTATATAAATTTGATCTATTATTATTATTATTATTATTAGTGCTTTTGTTTAGTTACACACACACACACACCCATACACACGTACGTACACATGTGTGTAGTGTATATATTTTTTTGGATATACCTCAGGCATCCTGCACTCTATATGACTGCACTCTAGTCATATGTGTACTGTATATTGAATATCCCACTTTACTTATTTTTAACTTTTTTACTGTAAAACTTATTTTTTTTACTTTTTTTTGTAAAAAAAAAAACGTACTTTTACTGACCTTTTGAAGAAAAGAAAAAAAGCATGCTGGTAATAATTTCCAGTTGAGAATCAAAATTCCGTCTGTGTTTATTACCTGTGTATGGAGAAAATAATGATTTGTAAATTGAATTCTGTTTGGTTCTCTTTTGTTTATGTAAATATGCTACCTAGGGTGCATTTCCACTGTTTTATATGCTTGATTGAATATGTTTGCATTGGTTCATAGTGAAAATAACACATTTTCTCAATCCGATTTTGTGTTTTGTGTTGTACATTATGCAGTATACACAGGGGGCGAAATTAAAGCCCGCCGCCCGCCAGGGGCGCTCAGTTTTTACCTTTGGCGCTTGCCACTGGGAGCCCTGCCCGCCGTGTGGCGTGTGGACGTGTAGTTCATAACGATACTCTTATTTTGAAAATCTGTGCAGGTCTCATTTCCGGCCCAAGCGCAGCTAGAGTCATAATATCGATGGCTCCGGCAGTTAGCAGCATTCGGTTCGTATGATATTCTTATTTTGAAAAAAAACGTGGCAACGAGTCATATCCGCCCAGCCGGGCGATACTATTGGCTTCTGCTCGTATCAACACAGAGCGGCCCGCAGCTCTAGTGCCACTGCTAACGTTAAGCTCTCAGAATGGTAGCAGCTCGCCCGCAGCTCTAGTGCTAACGTTAAGCTCTCAGAATGGTAGCAGCTCGCCCGCAGCTCTAGTGCTAACGTTAAGCTTTCAGAATGGTAGCAGCTCCCCCGCAGCTCTAGTGCTAACGTTAAGCTCTCAGAATGGTAGCAGTCTGCTCTAGTCTAGATCGGACCTCCATGAGCTGCATAATACCTCCGTTCCCTCGTTAGCTAGCTCGCGTTAGCTAGCTCACGTTAAATCGACCTGTCCCAGTAAACTAAATTATCTTAACGTTATCTACCGGGCTAGCAGTAGCTACAGATAGCTCCTGATATCAATGTCTTATAACATTGATTGAATGCGTATTCTAGCTGAGGGCATGTTGAATGTGATTTGACAAAATAACCGTAACGTTATAAATAGGGTCCAGCTGCATCGCCGGAGAATCCTTGCATGCTGAATGTAGGGTCTAGCTGAATATAGGGTCTAGCTGCAGGGCCGGAGAATCCTTGCTGGAGCTGGAGGCTACTCAAGTATACACACAGACAGTGGAGCTGTTTGCAGATAGCAAGCATTTTGACTTATTGCGTGGTGTCGATGTCTCGCAGATAATACAACTACAAGTATGATTATATAATATATATTTTATTTAAAAAAAAATTTTTTATATAAAATATATATATATATTTTTTTTAATCAAAAAGATTTTGGCAGGTAAGAAATATGCTTGGCGGGTAGACTCTTCCCATCTACCCGCCACTGGCCGGTGAGTCAAAAAGTTAATTTCGCTCCCTGAGTATACAGTATACAGTATTATACAATATGAAAACTAACTGTCAGGTCATATATGTGAGGCTGTGCTGAAAAAAAGGATACCAAACATACCATGGTAAAACATTTTAAAATGGGAATTATACAATTTAAATCAAAATTAGCTAAAACATTGAAAATATCCCACAACTCCGAAGAGCATAGTATTACATTCCACTTCTATAAACAATCAAAGTCCTACCGTAAGAGCCTCATACGGATACGGGTCAATTAAACCTTTTTGATTAGTCTTTCCTTCGAGCTAAGTTGGACCGAACATTTCACTGTCAAAAGCGCAAATGTAAACAAGTTTGCGTCGCAACACGGTTTTCAAAATAAAGGTCACATATACAAATACGTCTCAATTCTTATAAAAAAAAGTCCCGGATATACATAAACATTAATTGGCATAGATCTCTATAAACGTCCCAACACATTGATCACTTTAGGCACCCACTGAAACCAGTAACATCACAAATATGAAGCAGGTAATTACCCATAAAAATAATAAACCTGAAAAAAGAACATGTGGACGTGGCACTATTAAGCGAAACGCACATTTTAGAGGGAGACATAAATACGTTAGCGGATAACATATACCATAATATTGGTCACTCCTCTTTTGCTACGAGAACTAGAGGGGTAGCCATAGTCGTCAGACGCAAATTAAATATCGAATTGAAAGGGGTATGGTCGGATGCTGAGGGGCGCATAACTATAGCTAGGATTATACACAATAACAGGAAAATTGCATTGGCAGCGGTATATGCCCCGAATTTGTACGAAGTGGGTTTCTTCACTTCACTAACAGGAGAAATGTTAAACCATCCCGAGTACTCATACATAATAGGTGCGGATTTTAATGCCATTTGGAACCCAAGGATGGACAAAACTTACCTTTCCTTCTCCAGCGAACAAAAGAATTCATCTAAAGCATTAAAAGATTGGTCGAAATCAACAGGAGTAACTGATTTATGGCGTTCACTTAACCCCATGACCCGCAAGTACTCCTGTCGTTCGGCGAGACACAACACACTATCCAGAATTGATTACGTCTTTGCATCCCCGAGAATATTTGATAAATACGAAGTGGAAATGACACCCAATGCGCTATCAGATCACTGCTACTTAATCCTGAAAGCAACATTTGGTACATTATCTACCCGGGCCCCAAGATGGCGTTTTAATTCGATGCTGCTTAACAACAAGGAATTCATTACACAAATTAAAGAAGCTCTCACAGTATTCCTACAAGTTAATGCTAACTCGGTGCAAGATCCCAGAATATTATGGATGTCGGTAAAGAGTATGATCAAGGATTTCTCGGATAGATTTACCTCCATATTGCGCAAAAATCAAAACACAAAACTGTCTGAAATGGAAACGCTTTACTCAACGCTTTTTAATTCTTTAAAATACAACAACTCTACTAGACTAGATAACCAAGTTAACATTCTAAAGACCGAGATCAAAGCAATGTACAGACAAAAATCGGAATTGCAAATACGCAGCACTAGACAACAGCAGTACTTCCAAGGTTCTAAACCTAGTCACCTATTAGCCATGCGACTAAGAATTAATGCAAAATTTGCAGATATAACTGCCATTAGGAAACAACAAGCTCTAGTAACAGAACCCAAAATAATAAACGATACATTCAAAGAATTCTACTCCGATTTATATAACTCAGAAACGACCTTTGATCAAGACAAATTAGACACATATCTTAATCAAATTACTCTCCCTAAACTTACAGATGAAGACGCTAAACAGTTAGAAGTACCGATCACATTAGAAGAACTCAAGAAGGCCATATCCGGAATGAAAAACGGCAAAGCTCCGGGAATTGACGGTATCCCATCAGAAATGTACATTTCTTGCTGGGACATATTTGGACCCTTATTACTAAATATGATCTTATACTCAGTCAAAGAGGGAAGCTTCATCGAACACCAAAATACCGCACTCATTTCAGTTCTTCACAAAAAAGACAAAGACCCCACTGAATGCGGTAGTTACCGTCCTTTAAGCCTCCTCGGAACCGATGTCAAACTGTACTCTAAGATATTAGCCATCAGATTGCAAAAGCATATGACGTCTTTAGTTCATACGGACCAAACAGGCTTCATAAAAGGTCGCCTGATCAATGATAACATAAGGCGAATACTGCACGTACTAGATACAGACAAAGAGGACATCACACCTAAGGCGATACTATCCCTGGATGCTATGAAAGCATTTGACAGGTTGGAATGGTCGTTTCTATGGGCAGTATTGGAAAGGATGGGGTTAGGAAAAGGTTTCATTGATATGATTAAAGTACTATACAAGGACCCATCGGCCATGATTACAACAGGCACAATCATCTCCAAAATCTTTCCGGTATCACGCTCTGCCAGACAGGGTTGCCCTCTTAGTCCCGGACTATTCAATTTATCATTAGAGCCTTTAGCACAATATATAAGACAATCCCAATCCATAGAACCAATCGTAATCAAGGGCACACAACAAAAAATTAGTTTATATGCGGACGACGTAATATTGTTCATGCAAAACCCCAACACCACATTGCCTCATCTGCTCAAGTTGATTGAGAACTTTGGTGATTTATCGGGATTTAAGATAAATTGGCCGAAGTCGGCTTTCCTTCCACTTAACACCCCTGCAAAAAAAGATATAACCCTCCCAGGTGCGATACCGATGGTAAAACATTTCAGATGCTTGGGAGTGGAAATATTCCCCACCATAAGACAAACGGTGAAGCACAATTACACAAAAATACAGAACAAAATCAAGGACGACCTGGACAGGTGGGCAAAACTTAAAAACTCAGTACAGGCAAGGGTATCAATAGTTAAGATGGATGTATTACCAAGAATCAATTTCTTCAGCTCAATGCTTCCGTTACCTCCTCCAGAGGGCTACTGGAAAAGATTACAAACCTCCACATACAAATTTATTTGGAATAACAAACCACCTCGCACAAAAAGATCCACCGCACAGAGAAGTAAAGCAGACGGTGGCATGGCAGTCCCAGATTTTTTACAATATTTTAATGCCTTCACATTAAGACCATTGAAGAAGATATGGTTTGACCCCGAGGCTTTGGTATCTTGGAGAAAATTAGAAGAAAACATAGTAGCCCCACAGAGATTGAAAGACATAGCATACACTAAACTTTCAATCAAGCATTGTGAGCGAGAATTTGGCCCAATAATAACCCATGCAATCAGGACATGGCGGGAAACTCAAAGGAAATTTCCTAACAATCAAGTATGGCATAATCACACTCCCATATTCAATAACAATGCTCTCTTAATGGGAAAACGACCTATAAGATTCCCTGTATGGGAAGAAAGAGGCATACACTCATTAGGGGATATTTTTAATAACAAGGGCCTCTGTAGTTATGTCGAAATATGCATAAAGTTTAACCTCACCGAGTCCACATGGCTTTTTTACATACAGTTAAAACTTTGTATGAGATCTCACGGTGTTCCATTACACATACCAATTGAACACCACAGATACCACAAATTTTTCTATGACAGAAATACATTGGGAGGTTTTGTATCAGGTTTTTATTCACAATTACTAACGTCCTCGTACGAAACCCTTCAACTAGACAATGTCTGGAGGAGGGATATACCAGACCTGGAAAATGACTTTGATTGGCAAGGAGCCTGGGCAAATGTCCGACTTACATCAAGGAACCCGGATCATCAACAAATCAATCTGAACTATATTCACAGGACATACTTGACTCCTATAAGGCTGTGCAAAATGGGGCTTATACAAAACTCCAAATGCTCCCAATGTACAAATGGGGACGAAGGAACATTTATGCACATGTATTGGGACTGCCCACCAGTTAAGGCATTCTGGGAAGATGTGTCCCAACAATTATCAATACTCGTATTTTGGAATATACCTGTACACCCCGCGGTATTGCTATTGAATGATGTTTTTGAGTTTGCAGTGAACCCACAACTAAAAAGATTGGTTTTATCGGGTATCACAGTAGCTAAAAAACTGATTGCATCACGTTGGTTTCAACCGGAAAAAATGTGCCGGAAAGTGTGGTTTCTTACATATCTTGATGTGATATATCAAGAAATATCAACAGCAAGAATTCTAGGGCTCAATGAATCCAAAATGTTAATGTGGTTAGAAGTGGTGGAGAGAATAAAAGCTAGCCTATAATGGTGATGTCTGGTTAGGAGTGAGGGATAATGGAGGTACTATCCAAGAGGGGGTCCGGGAGGGGGGGATTTGAGCTGGAGCATATGTGTGTAGGGTTTTAGAAAATAGGTATTCGGGGTATATTATATACTAACATTTATATAATTGTAACTTCGCTGGATATACACGGTATACGGTTAAAATGTTATTATTGACTATTTTTGTTTTATCCTGTTTCTGTACTTGCATATATTTTAACCACCTTTACTGAAAGTTTCATTATACATTGTGTGTTGAGTACTGACTTTTAATAAGTTTTGTTTTGCAATAATAAAAAAAAAAAAAAAAAAAAAAAAAAAAAAAAAAAATAATAAACCTTTCATGGGGTTATTTACAATAATAATAATTCATTTGATTTCTAAAGCACTTTTCATTGTGAAACAAATGTATGCAGAGTTTCTTGTCCTCCTGATTAATGCAATGGTGTGTGTGTTGTGGTGATCTCATTCAAGGAGCACTAAACAAGCGCACGCACACACACACACAGTTTGTTGTTTTTGTTCTATTAGTGATTTACACACTTTCTCAGTTGGTTCATTATAAAAGATACAAACCTGAAAACAAACGCACTTAAATGTTAAATAAAAGGACCACAGTAATGAGGCAGGAGGAACATATTTTTTTAATAATGGTAAAATTGTTATAAAAAGTGTGCCCCTAGTGAAAAAGCTTAGCGTACAGCCCTGGGTGTGAAGACAATAGGCTACACAATTATAATGATTATTATTATTTACAAAATAGCATTGCATTTATTTCAGATCACATAACGCAACAGTTGGAACATAAACAATAGGCCTAATGAACAGAAGAAAACACAGCAGGGATGCGGTGCGTGACGTGATTGGCTTACTGCGGTAATGCTGTAACCATGGCAGCTCTGTGTCTCAGGAACAGTAATGCTGTAACCATGGCAGCTCTGTGTCTCAGGAACAGTAATGCTGTAACCATGGCAGCTCTGTGTCTCAGGAACAGTAATGCTGTAACCATGGCAGCTCTGTGTCTCAGGAACAGTAATGCTGTAACCATGGCAGCTCTGTGTCTCAGGAACAGTAATGCTGTAACCATGGCAGCTCTGTGTCTCAGGAACAGTAATGCTGTAACCATGGCAGCTCTGTGTCTCAGGAACAGTAATGCTGTAACCATGGCAGCTCTGTGTCTCAGGAACAGTAATGCTGTAACCATGGCAGCTCTGTGTCTCAGGAACAGTAATGCTGTAACCATGGCAGCTCTGTGTCTCAGGAACAGTAATGCTGTAACCATGGCAGCTCTGTGTCTCAGGAACAGTAATGCTGTAACCATGGCAGCTCTGTGTCTCAGGAACAGTAATGCTGTAACCATGGCAGCTCTGTGTGTCAGGAACAGTAATGCTGTAACCATGGCAGCTCTGTGTCTCAGGAACAGTAATGCTGTAACCATGGCAGCTCTGTGTCTCAGGAACAGTAATGCTGTAACCATGGCAGCTCTGTGTCTCAGGAACAGTAATGCTGTAACCATGGCAGCTCTGTGTCTCAGGAACAGTAATGCTGTAACCATGGCAGCTCTGTGTCTCAGGAACAGTAATGCTGTAACCATGGCAGCTCTGTGTCTCAGGAACAGTAATGCTGTAACCATGGCAGCTCTGTGTCTCAGGAACAGTAATGCTGTAACCATGGCAGCTCTGTGTCTCAGGAACAGTAATGCTGTAACCATGGCAGCTCTGTGTCTCAGGAACAGTAATGCTGTAACCATGGCAGCTCTGTGTCTCAGGAACAGTAATGCTGTAACCATGGCAGCTCTGTGTCTCAGGAACAGTAATGCTGTAACCATGGCAGCTCTGTGTCTCAGGAACAGTAATGCTGTAACCATGGCAGCTCTGTGTGTCAGGAACAGTAATGCTGTAACCATGGCAGCTCTGTGTCTCAGGAACAGTAATGCTGTAACCATGGCAGCTCTGTGTCTCAGGAACAGTAATGCTGTAACCATGGCAGCTCTGTGTCTCAGGAACAGTAATGCTGTAACCATGGCAGCTCTGTGTCTCAGGAACAGTAATGCTGTAACCATGGCAGCTCTGTCTCAGGAACAGTAATGCTGTAACCATGGCAGCTCTGTGTCTCAGGAACAGTAATGCTGTAACCATGGCAGCTCTGTGTCTCAGGAACAGTAATGCTGTAACCATGGCAGCTCTGTGTCTCAGGAACAGTAATGCTGTAACCATGGCAGCTCTGTGTCTCAGGAACAGTAATGCTGTAACCATGGCAGCTCTGTGTCTCAGGAACAGTAATGCTGTAACCATGGCAGCTCTGTGTCTCAGGAACAGTAATGCTGTAACCATGGCAGCTCTGTGTCTCAGGAACAGTAATGCTGTAACCATGGCAGCTCTGTGTCTCAGGAACAGTAATGCTGTAACCATGGCAGCTCTGTGTCTCAGGAACAGTAATGCTGTAACCATGGCAGCTCTGTGTCTCAGGAACAGTAATGCTGTAACCATGGCAGCTCTGTGTCTCAGGAACAGTAATGCTGTAACCATGGCAGCTCTGTGTCTCAGGAACAGTAATGCTGTAACCATGGCAGCTCTGTGTCTCAGGAACAGTAATGCTGTAACCATGGCAGCTCTGTGTGTCAGGAACAGTAATGCTGTAACCATGGCAGCTCTGTGTCTCAGGAACAGTAATGCTGTAACCATGGCAGCTCTGTGTCTCAGGAACAGTAATGCTGTAACCATCGCAGCTCTGTGTCTCAGGAACAGTAATGCTGTAACCATGGCAGCTCTGTGTCTCAGGAACAGTAATGCTGTAACCATGGCAGCTCTGTGTCTCAGGAACAGTAATGCTGTAACCATGGCAGCTCTGTGTCTCAGGAACAGTCTTTGGAAAGATTGGTCAATTGCCCCCAAATACGACTTTATAAACCCAGAACTTTTCAATAATTATTATTATTATAACTTATTGCATGCATTCTGCTTCTGAAATTGATTATATATTGCTGTTAGAACAGTTGGATGCTGGCTGCCCAGGCCATACGCATAGAACGCATATTTACAACCTCTTCTCTTCTCTGCTCCACACCTACAAGTTCTGAGCGCACTCTGGGTTTTAGCCACAGGGACCTTTCAGAGAGAGAGGACAGGTGACAGATCCGGTATTTCCGAACCTACTGCGTGATTGGTTCTTGACAAGCGCGCAGTCGTTCAGTATTGACAAAGCATACTTTGCTGGAACGATTTATTTCGCACTATACAGTACGTATACGTATAGTACAAGTATAAGTACTACTAAGTCTTATTGTTGTCTTAACAGACAGGTAAGCAAGAATATAAGAAAAATAATAAGAGTATTGTTGAATGAGGCCCAATGTGTCTGAAAGTGCTTGATTGATTGTCGATTGAAAACTTTATTAACAGATTGCAGAATGGGTACAATACAGTAAAGCTCAATACACACAATTGTTAAGGGGATGCAGACCAGAGAAAGACTTTCGTCTTGTTTACATCAGGGTCCCCCATTTTCAATTCATATCATATCATGTGACCCCCCCCCCCCCCCCCCACCGTCCTCAAAGGTTGACACATTTGCATTTCATTTCAACCTTTATTTAAAATCGTAAGCATCTGAGGTTTCCCTCATTTACAGAAACGACTATTGTACAGTACATAATAAAAACAACATTCACAGAAATTTAAACACCAGAGTAAAAAATTTAAAACGTTTCAAAATAATTTAAAAAATATCAATTAAAACAGTTACAGGTAGTCACACAATGGTCTGAAATCATACGTTTAAACATTCCAAGGGAAGGGAGAACCTCCAATTTCAGCGTGAGTTGAAGGACATTCCATGAGTTAGAGCAGACCTGGGCATTGTACGGCCGGCCCGCGGGATGATTCTGATCGGCCCGCGAAAGATTACATGATAATTAGAAAAAAAGATTTTTTTGTATTTTTATTTATATATATATTTTTTTGTACTTTTTTCTTTTCATGTCAACGTTCACACGCACAATATACACTTATCTAGGATTTGACTTGATTCAACAACAAAGCAGTCGGGGCAATGGCAAGCCGAAAGTGTGGTTATTTGAAGTTTGGATTTTTTTTTCACAACTGAGGTAGGTAGATTACATTTTTAGAGACTAAAGTACAGAAAAAAGGTACCGTTGGGTACCGGTATCGATTCACAGGTACCGGTACCGTATCGGTTCAAATGTGAACGGTACCCATCCCTACTGAACACAACTGCAGGGCAAGGGCATTTTTGCTCATGAAATGCATAGCCATGTGAAAGCCTTCATGACAAAGTTGCAATTAATTTCAAGGCAACTAGGCAGCAACAATCTCAAACGCATGAAAACCCTGAAAGAAGTCAAACCATCAGCTGATCACCGGCACAGGTACTCATCCATGTTGGGAGCACTGCATGATGAATTTTCAAGGCGTTTTCAAGATTTCAAAAAGGTTGAGGATGAAATGCAGCTGGTTTCCTCTCCCTTTACCTGCAGTGTTGATAGTTGTTCAGCTTGAACTCATTGACCTGCAGTCTGATTCACTACTGAAAGAGCACTTTAAGTCAGCATCACTGCTAGAGTTCTACTCTGCTCTCAAGGAGTAGAACTTTCCAAACATGAGGAGACATGCTCAGAAGATGTTGGTTCTCTTTGGATCCACCTACATATGTGAACAGACATTCTCAGTCATGACGTTTACCAAGTCCAGGTACAGATCCTCTCTCACTGATGAACATCTGGCAGCTGTGCTTCGCATCTCCACCTCAGACATGCAACCTGACTTTGATGGACTTGTTAAAGCTCAACAGAGACTGGATTTCTCACACTGAATAATAAAAAAAAAAAAAACTGAAGAACACTAAAATGTGGAAATATAACAAGTGAAATGGGACACTTGATATTTTTTTTCTTTTTTTTGCACAGTTCTGAAAACATTAAATGTTTAATATAGGCATGTAAAGTAAAAAAAAGGCTACAAAACTGGGACACTTTTCTTTATGTAGCGTGATCGAATCTGCGTTGTGTCTGGTGTGAGGTGGACGTAGACACGGACAACGGTACTCAGTTGATGGTGTTTTATTTCCTGTTAACGAACCACAAACAGCATACACACATGGCATGAATTACCATCCTCGCCGTGGTTTAGTCCACCTGTGCTCTCGTGCTCGGCAAAACTCAAAGAGAGCGCGCGCGCACATTCAAAACAGTGCGCCATCCACAGTTATTACTATTAAATACATGTAGCTCAGTACAAGTCAACTTCAGCAAAAACATATGAAACAATATGAAATGAAAGGCAGTGTGTAAGCATTAATTAAACCGAAATACAAAAACAACGGTTCATACCTGTTAACGAACCACAAACAGCATATACACATGGCGTGAATTACCATCCTCGCCGTGGTTTAGTCCACCTATCATTGTTAACAGAATATGAGTTAGTACACGAACGTACTGTGGCTGTTTTACACAGGGAGAATTAATGTCATTACACAACAGGGTATTTCAGTACCAAAACCAAAACATAAATCAATTTTACAAGTTATACATTGCAATTAAATCCCATATTAGGTAACCGAAAGTGCGTACCTGTGCTCTCGTGCTCGGCAATCTCAAAGAGAGCGAGCACTTCCGCCGGCGTGTCTCTCGTCGACAAACCGGCTAAACCATTGTGTACGTTAGTTGAACGTATTTACAATACAACAAATATTCAATGGAAAGATATCCTATCTTCTCTAAACCCATTATAAAAGACCCAAAAAGGAATTTCGTTTGGAGAATCAATAACTCAATGTGAGGAAATTAATATAAGCTAGTAACCAAGGCACCCCTCCACAACACAGTGAGCTCGGTCCACTTTGTTCCTTCAAAATAAGAGTGTTTCCGTCTTGGCCTACTTATTTAAGATAAGAGATAACAGTTTCTGTCCATGATTCTAGCATAACAACTTCACTCTGCTACATTCTCCCCTACTGTTTTATGCCAGATCATGGATAGTGTTCCCTTCAACCAACTCAACAGCGTAAGTATAAACCAAAGAAATAGAAATAAAAAAAAAAAAAATTACAATGAATCAACGCGTCACATGTAACCCGGTGCATTCCCTTAATTCCAAACCTAGAAAATAGGTTGACCAGCTCAAAAGCTATCCGATAAAGGATCAGGAAAAATAAAGGGTAGCTAATCCCTCATCTAACCACAGGCAAAAAAACATGCCATGTACATATTTATACCATGGAATACACCAAAATTACCAAATCATGTCTAATGCAATAGACAACCGTAACTACCAGTATGACTCAAAGAAAATCAAACAGCAAAATCAATGAAAGAAAAAAAAAAGAAAAATCTTTATAAATAGAAAGAATCACCAATTTTTTTTTTGAATCACCCTTTTAAGATGACAGCAGAGTCCTGACTCTCTGTACAGCCATCGTCTGAATGAGCCTGTTAACCGGCCTGATAAACCTCCCCAGCCTAGTGTAAACCCCTTGAGGTACCCCAACTACACTCGGTTTGACAGTGACAATGGCCGACTCCGGTTCACACACTGGAACAAGTAAGGATGAACTACAGGGGGCCTTCCCCGGAGCCATCATGTCCTCAGTGCCCGACATAACCGACTCAGGTTCACACACTGGAGCAAGTAAGGATGAACTACAGGGGGCCCTCCCCGGAGCCATCATGTCCTCAGTGCCCGACATAACCGACTCAGGTTCACACACTGGAACAAGTAAGGATGAACTACAGGGGGCCTTCCCCGGAGCCATCATGCCCTCAGTGCCTGATTCCACAGTCGTCGTGTCTGACGACTGATCACTGTCCTGATAAACAATCACAGAGTATGACTCCTCTGATTCAACATCTACATCTGGTCCCTCCACCCAAAAATGGCGTGGTTTCTTCAGCTTACACTCCTGCTCCTCACCATTATGTGTCCCAAGTGTAATCCTACGATATTGATCACTACCCATACTTCCCACCTGCTCCTCTGCTGGCTCTGATACACCCATCCCTATCCTGGTATCTACTACCCCCTCCACGCTGGACTCAGGAAGATGAGCAACCCACCGGGCAGTTCTCAGCTCATCCTGAACAGAATCATCTGTCATTTCCTCACTAGGAACAGTGCCAGGAATAGACACCTCAATCTCTGGCTCATCCCATGACGGCAGAGGCAGGAAATTGACGGGCATAATCAAATTCCTATGAACAGTCTTAATCCTCCCTGTGACAGGATGACGGATACTGTATATATTCAGCACACTGTTTTTACACACCACAGTATAAACAGCACTCTCCCAGCGGTCAGCTAGCTTTTTCTTGCCTCGCTCCCCCTTATTTGCCAGCAAGACCCGATCCCCCTTCTCCACCGAATGTCCCTTTAGCTGTCTGTTATACACCTCAGCTTGCCTGGTCTGTTGCTTCTCAGCATGCTTTTGAGCAAGTGCCATCGCTTCCCTCAAATCCTTTCCCAGTGACTGGACATACTTATCCACATCCACCGTATCTCCATCCAAAAGGACACTCTGAAACATGACATCGACAGGTAATCTTGGAGTGCGACCAAACATCAAGAAGAAGGGTGGGAGCCCTGTGGTCTCATGCACTGTGCAATTATAAGCAAACGTCAAAGTGTTCAACATCTGAGGCCATTTCACCTTGGAACGAGGTGGCAAAGCACGGATCATACTACCTAAAGTACGGTTTAGACGTTCTACTTGTCCATTTCCCATAGGATGGTATGGCGTGGTATGGGATTTTTCAACCCCTGCCATCTGAAGCATCTCTGCTATGAGTGCACTCTCAAAATTAGCCCCTCTGTCGCTATGAATGCAGGCTGCAAAACCATAAACAGAAAAAAAATTATTCCAGAGCACCCTAGCCACTGTCTTGGCAGACTGATTGGGACACGGATAAGCACACGCTAGTTTGGTAAAATGGTCAGTTATAACAAGCACATCAATGGACTTATTATTGGCATCCTCAGCCGACCAAAAGTCAATACATACCAACTCCAACGGTGCAGTGGTGACTATTGATACCAATGGAGCTCTAGCTTCAGGCTCCGGTGCTTTGCTCAATACACATCTCTTACAATGACTCACATATTCTTTGACATCCTTTTCCATGGAGTTCCAATAGAAACGTTGTCTAGTGAGCCACAATGTGCGCTGCTGGCCCTGGTGACCAGCCTCATCATGTACCCCTTTCAGCACCTGTCCTCTCAGAGCGCTCGGTACTACATATTGAAAGACCTTCTTCTTACTCACAGCGTGTTTGGAAACACGGTACAACACTCCTAATTTGGTGGTGAGTTTTCCCCACTGTCTCAGTGTGCGGTTTGTTTCTTTCGACTCATGAACTCTCTCTCTTCGAGATGGGCGGCGGCCTCTATCTACAAAGAATTTGACTCTACCAGTAACAGGGTCCTGGCACTGCTTGTCGTACAATTCCTCATGAGTGATGACCGGCAATGGGCTCTGTCCCATGGACACCAACCTTTCTAACTGTTGCACATGAGAGACTGCTCTCATAGCTGCGCCATCCTCCCAACAGCGATGTGTGTGGAGTACAGCAGATACCTCTTCACGGGATATGCTCCCGCTGTCACTACCCACCTCACCACTGGCCTTAAGGGAACTCTGAATGGACAACCCTAGGCCCTTCCTCCTCACTTCTGGTTCCTCACAGGTAAGACGGAACATGTTCTGCATGTCATCCACCTCCAAACCCTTAGCCTCCCTCAACAAGACATCATACGAGGTCCTTGTCAGCCTGTGCATCACCCTAGGCTTAGTAAAAGGCTCCCTGCTCAGTGCATCAGCTACTGTATTTTTAGGCCCAGGAATGTACTGAATGTCAAAATCAAAAGGTGCCAGCTTAGCCACCCATCTCTGCTCGCATGCATCAAGTTTTGGCTTTGTGAGGATGTACTTAAGTGGATTATTATCTGTCCACACTGTAAATTTATGTCCTCGCAGCCAATGGCTAAACTTGTTGTGTATAGCCCATTTCATGGCGAGAAACTCAAGCCTATGAGCGGGATATTTAGACTGAGCATGATTCAAAGATTTACTAGCAAAAGCTATGGGCCTGGCTGTGCTACACCCTTCCTGCACTTGTGAAAGCACAGCTCCCAGTCCACTAGTGGATGCATCTACAGACAATAAAAATGGCTGAGAAAAGTCAGGGTGAGCCAACAGAGCTTGTCCCACCAATGCAGCCTTTAACGCCTCAAAGGCCTCCCTACACTCCACAGTCCAGTCTGCTGCACTAAGCCTACGAAGGGGGGCAGCTCTCTTCCCTTTTACTTTGCCTCTCCGTGGCTTTTTCACACCCGTGGTCAACTGAAACAGTGGTCTTGCAACTACAGAGCAGTTCTCAATGTAATGTTGATAATACACCACCATTCCTAAAAATGACCGAATCTTATTGGCAGACGGGGTGACCCCATCCGACTCCATAATATCGCTCTCCGTCACACCCACTATCGCCTGCACCTTATCGGGGTCTGTGGCTATCCCTTCCCGAGAAACAATGTGTCCCAAAAATTTCAGTGACTTTCTCAGAAACTGACACTTAGATGGAGACAACTTCAGGTTGTGTTCTCGTAAACGCTGAAATACCATCTCCAGCCTCTGCAAGCTCTCTTCTTCTGACTTGCCAAAGACCAGCAGGTCATCTAAGTAACAAAGAAGACTCAGTGAGTTCTGATCACCAAAGATTGTGAGCATCATTCTCATGAACGTAGCTGGACTGTTACAAAGTCCCTGGGGCATACGGTTATATTCATGTAAACCGAGAGGAGAGGAGAACGCAGTGTATTTCTTATCATCCTCATGCAGTGGGACATTGTAATACCCGGATGTCAAATCCATAGAACTGAAAAAGGCATTGCCTCCCAACGCTGCAAGTACATCGGCTTGATGAGGTAATGGATGTGCATCTTTCACAGTACGAGCGTTTAACCACCTGAAATCTGTGCACAGTCTCAATTCCCCTTCTTTTTCCAACAAAGAACAAGGGGGGATGCATACTCGCTACTCGACTTCCTAATTATCTCCCTGTCCTCCATCTCGTTCAGAGTCTCTCAACTTTTGGTAATGGGCGGGGGAGAGCCTCCGGTAAGGTAACCGAAAGGGCCGATCGTCAGTCAGTCGGATACGGTGACAGAAGCCACTAGCCTCACCACAATCCAACCGGTGTCTAGAAAACACATCCTCATAGTTCTCAATTAGATCAGTCAGTCTATCTTTCCAGACTGGTGAGACCTGACAGTCATCAACTGACAGGTTCTGGAGCCCTAGACTAGCCAGTCTATCGTTCCCCCTAGCTACATTGTTGCTAGCACAACTCCTAGCTGTCGGACTGCCGTGAGAGCTGCCACTACTCACCCTACCGGCATTCTGGTGGACTGACGTGTCCGTATCACTGTCAAAATCTTCTAATGCAATGCATGGATATACGTCAGCCACTTTTGCATTTCTTCTCAAGGTGATAGCCTTGTTAGTCGGATTTATAATCTTGACAGGAAGCCACGCATCCCCCCAGAGAGGTGTAACTACCCTGCCAACTAGTATGTTACGGTGCACACAACGAGAGGCGCTGGGTTCAACAATAACAGTACTTCCCATAGAAAGTTTTGTCTTGGGTGGGAGACGACCCCACACTACATGCTCACTCATCGGTTCAAGTGTTACGGCCTGTTTCAACTTGACTGTTCCCACTTTGTCAGGGATTTCCTCCCCCCTCCATCTCTCCAGATTGGCCATGAACCTGATAAACTGACTGTTTTCGTCCTGACATGGTGACTCAGCTTTTCCCAATATGCGCCAGTAGGCCCCTGTGGATTTGAACTGTCTAATTAAGGGCTTCATCACATTGGTACCTATAATGAGCTCATCAACCTGACCCTCCACTATCAAGACTGGTACTATGTATTCAAAACCGTAAAGCTTAAGTTTCAGCTCACACGTTCCCACCGGGCTAGTTTGTTTCCCACCACACCCCACAAGAACAACATTGGTAGTCGATATTAAATCACCCGTCACTACTCCTGCCTCCCTCAGCCGAGGAACCACATCAGCGCGCAGAGAAGTAGCCATGGATCCACTATCTAACATCCCCTGTAACTCAACCTTGTCTCCTGTCAATACGGTGGTGAAAAATAAACTGTCACTTTGGGATGTTCTGGTCACATTCTGCATAATTACTGTCTTGTCTTTGGGTGCTGCTTCACAAACGGACGTGTATACAGACTGAATATCATCATTGCAATTGGAGGAAAAACCATAGGGGCCCACATTGTCCTCCTTTGAACGAGGGCCGGCTAGTTTTCCTGGGGGGGGCCAGCCTGTCTCTGACCAGGGGGCTGTCTAGGAGTGGTCTGCCCACAATAGATACCAATATGCCCTGGACTCAGACACTTGAAACACAGCCTGTGCGTCCTACAATGCGTCCTAGTATTGTGCTCCGAACTGCCACAAACCTGACATTCTTTAGAAGGTCTGGGAAACTGTCTCTGGGGGCCATTTTGTACATAAGGACCATTTTGTACATAAGGACCATTTTGTACAGACTGAGTGTTGTTGCCTAACGCCATTTCTAACACTCTCAGAACTCTATCCATTGTGTTATTCTCAGATACAGGCGACAGCTGCTCTAGCTCTGGACTACTGACAGCCACAGGTGACGCGCTTTGTTCGTGATTAACAACCACCCTCTCCTGTGATGACTCAATGGCGACCACTTGTTGTGTCAACCGACCTCGACTCGCTCTATGTTCTCTCAAATATTCATCCAAATGTCCCTGCACCTCACCTGCTGTCCACTCACGAGATGGCTTACTTTTGAACACTAAGGACAACTCCTTATCAGGGCAGTTACGGATGAACATGAGAACCAGATGCTTGCTCAGGCTAGTCTGAGATTCCCCCTTACTAAGAAGACACTGCTCTGTGGCTTTTGCTGCTTTGTTAAGCCTAATCCAATAGTCAAGAGGATTCTCGCTTGCATATGCTTTGACTGCATAAAAGTCAGCTAATGGAAGTTCTGAATGAATAATATCACCAAAATGTTGTCTCAAAATGCTAAAAATAACACCCACCTCACTGACAGTTGAGTTGCTACGCAGCCATACTTTGGTAACGTCCCGGGCCCTCCCCATTAGCTTGTTCATAACCTCCTCAACTTGTTCAGTTCCAGTACAGTTATTTTTCTTTCTGAGATACGTCCTCATGAGTTCCTCCAACTCAAAAACAGAGCACTTATCTGTGCTGTCCCCTCTGAAATAGGGTGGGGAATTTGCATCTGAACGTAACACAAGATTCATTTTGGATGCATCAATCACAGTATTCCCACATTGGTCAGGTTGGAACGTCTGTTGGGGATTTTGAGAAGCTAATACAGGTGAAATCCCCGTGATTGTGTTCTGCATTAACGTCATTCTAATAGCTTCCCCTATTTCTGACCCAATGGATTTTATCAAATTGGCCATTTGACTGGGGGATGTTTCAACACTAGTGTTGTTAATTTCACCAGGTGAGGGAACAACCGGAGTGAAAAGTAACGATTGGGCATTTCTCTCTAAGTGACCCTATACACTCCTCCTTTCAGGACTAGAGGAACCTGAACCACCTGGACTCCCCGGAGTAGACTGCATAACCGGTGTGTAATCGAGAACCCCTCTCCCTCTCCCCACAGTCAAGTTCCTTGTAGGAGTGTTTCCTACATTCAAAGTCATTTTCAATATCAAATGGTACTTTCACCGTTTTACTCTTCAGCGTGTTTTAGGTAACACACTCGAAATCAATAAACTTGATTAGAGACTATCTTTTTCAAAGGATTCAGTGCTCTCCAGCCTCCTCAGGAACAGACCTCAGGAACAGGCGGCGAATGCAGCGTCCCCGTGACCAGGTCGCGCCAGCAGCATCCACGCGTCTAGGCCGCACATGAAGCCTCCACGTCTCTCCAGCAACACCGGTGGTCGGCTACCGCTGACCAGTTGATCCGGCTTGTCTCGGCACCAGTTGTAGCGTGATCGAATCTGCGTTGTGTCTGGTGTGAGGTGGACGTAGACACGGACAACGGTACTCAGTTGATGGTGTTTTATTTCCTGTTAACGAACCACAAACCGCATACACACATGGCATGAATTACCATCCTCGCCGTGGTTTAGTCCACCTGTGCTCTCGTGCTCGGCAAAACTCAAAGAGAGCGCGCGCGCACATTCAAAACAGCACGCCATCCACAGTTATTACTATTAAATACATGTAGCTCAGTACAAGTCAACTTCAGCAAAAACATATGAAACAATATGAAATGAAAGGCAGTGTGTAAGCATTAATTAAACCGAAATACAAAAACAACGGTTCATACCTGTTAACGAACCACAAACAGCATATACACATGGCGTGAATTACCATCCTCGCCGTGGTTTAGTCCACCTATCATTGTTAACAGAATATGAGTTAGTACACGAACGTACTGTGGCTGTTTTACACAGGGCGAATTAATGTCATTACACAACAGGGTATTTCAGTACCAAAACCAAAACATAAATCAATTTTACAAGTTATACATTGCAATTAAATCCCATATTAGGTAACCGAAAGTGCGTACCTGTGCTCTCGTGCTCGGCAATCTCAAAGAGAGCGAGCACTTCCGCCGGCGTGTCTCTCGTCGACAAACCGGCTAAACCATTGTGTACGTTAGTTGAACGTATTTACAATACAACAAATATTCAATGGAAAGATATCCTATCTTCTCTAAACCCATTATAAAAGACCCAAAAAGGAATTTCGTTTGGAGAATCAATAACTCAATGTGAGGAAATTAATATAAGCTAGTAACCAAGGCACCCCTCCACAACACTAGAGTGAGCTCGGTCCACTTTGTTCCTTCAAAATAAGAGTGTTTCCGTCTTGGCCTACTTATTTAAGATAAGAGATAACAGTTTCTGTCCATGATTCTAGCATAACAACTTCACTCTGCTACATTTACACAGTTCAGTGACATGTCTTGTTTATTTTGGCTATAAGATGATGTGATGTCTTTAGAAAGCTAAGAAAATCCTTGTTTTAATAGTATATGAAACTCAAAATGCCCTTTGTTATTAATGTTTCACATTTTGTTTATCATTTTGGAAATAAATTCTATTTGAATAAATGATATTTTTGAAAGCTAACCTCACCTTTTAATTGCCAAATAATAACATAGACTCTTACCAGGGGTCAAAACAATGCCATTTACTGCTTTTTATATAGAAATAAAATGTATATTATGCATAATTGAGTTTGGAATTTTGGCCCGGCCCTCCAACATATTTTCAGTTGCTCATTCGGCCCACTGGGAAAAATAATTGCCCACCCCTGTCCCCCCTGTTAAAAATATCAACTAAAACAGTTACAGGTAGTCACACAATGGTCTGAAATCATACGTTTAAACTAGGGGTGCACCGATATATCGGTCGGGTATCGGTATCGGCCGATAAGTGCCTTGTTGACTGCTATCGGCCGATAAGCTCAAATGTGCCGATAGCAGTCGCCGATAAATACCCATCAATTTGTGTAGCGTCAAAAGGCAAAAAAAAAAAGTTCACTCGCGACCTACCTGCACAACGCCCGCCGTCCCCCCCACACACACACACACACACACACACACAATCTACTGCATCAAAGTAACTACTTATGATTAACAAGGCATTCGTTTTGTGGCATTAGCGTTATATAGTTAGTGTTACACGGACAATAACATCAGCATATTATTATTACCCATAGCAGCAAGGCATTACTCAGAGTCCGTTCATTAGCTACCGGGAGATGCAAGACTAACGTTACTGGTGAAAATGTGATTTGCGTTGGAATACTCCTTTGTCAACTTGCTGTACTTTGCTTGCAGGTCTGCAGCCATTATTGCTGCATTATGAATAGCCCCAACTTTAGCCAAGGTAACGTTATGGCTAAACCTTTAACAATAGTTAACGCTAGCTTTCGGTTAGCTGTTCAATGCTATTAATAACACAACTCCCCGTCAACACCCTCTCTCGGGAAGATGGCATTTAAGAAAGTATCTGCTGTTAAAATGAAGTGTTACACGTTCAATAACAAGCATATTATTTACCCGAAGATAGCAGTAAACAAGGCATTACTCCGTTAGTCCGTTCATAGCTCGGTTCCATTCCGTTGCTCATTCCGTACCCAACTACACATTCTGCAATCTGTTAATAAAGTTTTCAACCAGACAAATGTATAGAAAGGCTTTGTTTTATTATAACATTTGTTGCAGTAAAATCATTATGTCTCATTTGGTCATGCGTGGAGCGCCGGTCGGCGGGCCGGGCAGCTAACGTAGCTACGTTAAGTGTGTTCTGCTCTCGCAAACAGAACAATGGCGGCATGCCCGGAAGTAGAAAAATTTATAAACGCTTGCCGATTGGTGGTAAGGACAGCAGGAGGTGGGTGCTAGCGGTGTGGCGTAATTGGCCGAATCGACTGTCAATCAAAATGGTTCCATTGCATTGGTTGAAAGCTCTGGTTGAGAGAATAGTATCCCGCTGCAGGCCGCAAGAATGGTTCCATTGCATTGGTTGAAAGCTCTGGTTGAGAAAATAGTATCCCTCTGCAGGCCGCAAGACGATACTGGGAGAGAGATAGTGATACCATAAACATATTTCTTGATGTTTCCTTTTTTTAAGTAAGTAAAGAGGCCTACAAATACAAACATTCACATACAAATATACAGTAGTTTCATTAAAAAAAATAAAAATTTAAAAAAAATTAAAAAAAAAATATTTTTTTTTACAAATACTTATATACAAATATACAAATATCGGTATCGGTATCGGCCGATAGTGTTAGTTGAACAATCGGTATCTGTATCGGCGGCCAATTTTCATAGCGGTGCATCCCTAGTTTAAACATTCCAAGGGAAGGGAGAACCTCCAATTTCAGTGTGAGTTGAAGGACATTCCATGAGTTAGAGGCATCAAAGGAAAAGGCTGACTTCCCTAGCTCAGAACAAATTTGAGGAACCCTAAGAACCATCCAGTCATTCGATCGAGTTGAATAGGTTCCAATATTCCAATCTAACAGCGAGGAGATATAAACGGGTTGTTTACCAATAAGGGCTTTAAAATAAATAAATACCAGTGTTTGTTGCGCCTTTCTGCAAGAGAAGGCCAACCCACCCTATCATACAGGACACAATGTTGAGTATCATATCTGTCACCAGTTATAAATCTGAGAGCTGAGTGATATGCAGAATCCAGAGGTTTAAGAGTTGATGCCGCAGCATGCCTATAAATTACATCACCATAGTCCAAAACTGATAAGAAGACTGATTCCACAATTCTTTTTCTACTAAATAGAGGAAAATTGGATCTGTTTCTGTACAGGAAACCAATTTTCTGTCGCAGTTTAGTGGCAAGATTTTCCACATGGAACTTAAATGTTAATTTCTCGTCAAGCCACAGGCCAAGATATTTATACTCAGTGACTCTCTCTATACAAGAGCCACTGACAGTAGATATCCTCACATCATCAAAGTTAATATTCCTTGCTGTTGAAAACAACATAAACTTTGTCTTACTAGCATTAAGAACCAATTTAAGACTAGTAAGGGCATCCTGTAGAGCAGTGGTTCCCAAAGTCGGGGTCACGACCCAAAGGTGGGCCGCGAGCAGCCACGGGAGGGCCGCGAGATGATTTCAATTTTTTTTTTTTTTTTTTGTTGTCAGGTCACTGAACTTAGAAGCAGGCCAGGACAGTGTTTCTAGTTGTATTCTAAAATTCTATTCTATTGTATTCTAAAATGTGACTATATGGTTTTATATTAACTTAATAAATAAACAAAAATGAAAAATCTACTTATTTCAACGAACATTTCAAACTAAATAACAGATTATGCACATAAAACGCTGAAAACAACCGAAGCAACAATAGTATTTTAATGAGGCTATTATTATTATCATTATTATTTTGCAACAAGTTAGCCCTCTCATAAATAGCACATATAAATGAATAACTAACTTGAACTAACTTAATAGGATTGAAGTGATATTTGGCTTAAAAAATCGGTCGCCTGGCAAAAAAAAAAAAGCCTGACGATGTGCATTGGGCCGCGGCTCTCTGACGCCTTATTTTCTGGGCCCCGGCCTGAAAAGTTTGGGAACCCCTGCTGTAGAGCATAAAAGGAAAGTTGCAATTTCTCAAAGGCCAGCTGTACAGAGTCTGCAATACAGTACACAATTGTGTCATCAGCATACAAATGGGCATGACATCCATACAAAGAAGAAACAATATCATTAATATAAATAGTAAAAAGGACAGGACCCAAAACTGAACCTTGTGGCACACCTTTAGTCATGGCCAAGAATTCAGATTGTGCTTGACCTAACTTCACACACTGCCGCCTAGAAGATGGATAATCCTGAAACCAGACACAGGCATTATCATCCAACCCAATGTTAGATAGTTTCTTTAGAAGTAAGTAGTGATCAACTGTATCAAATGCTTTTGATAAATCAACAAAGAGGGCAGCACAATGTTTCTTCTTATCTAATGCTGAAATAATGTAATTTGTAACCAAAGTGATGGCTGATGTTGTACTATGTTTGGCTCTAAAACCAGATTGTTGAGAACTAAGTATGGAGTTAATTGAAAGGTAAAATTTAAGTTGTTTACTTACTAGTGTTTCCAGGACTTTAGCTAGGCAAGGTAGCCTGGAGATAGGACGATAATTATCTAAGTTATCCCTATCACCTCCCTTATGTAAAGGAATCACCCGTGCAGATTTCCAAACTAGAGGAAATCTACCTGATGAGATATGAACCAAGTGCTCTTTTGTATTGAGTCTGTTATGGAATGATGTCTGTGTGAAATGTGTTGAACGTCTTGTCTCTATCAGATTTTTGGCAAGGACAAACACCATGTCGACTACATCGATGCCAAGAGAGAGACTCTCAGCCTTCAGTGTGTCGAGTAGCCTGAAGAAACACCTGCTGACCCACACTGGAGAGAAGCCCCACCAGTGTGATCAGTGTGGGAGGAGCTTCAGTCGGTCAGGGGACCTGAAGAAACACCTGCTGACCCACACTGGAGAGAAGCCCCACCTCTGTGTACAGTGTGGGAGGAGCTTCAGTGTGTCAAGTAGCCTGAAGAAACACCTGCTGACCCACACTGGAGAGAAGCCCCACCAGTGTGATCAGTGTGGGAGGAGCTTCAGTCAGTCGGGGCACCTGAAGACACACAAGCTGACCCACACTGGAGAGAAGCCCCACCTCTGTGATCAGTGTGGGAGGAGCTTCAGTCAGTCATGGGACCTGAAGAAACACCTGCTGACCCACACTGGAGAGAAGCCCCACCAGTGTGATCAGTGTGGGAGGAGCTTCAGTCGGTCGAGTAGCCTGAAGCAACACAAGCTGACCCACACTGGAGAGAAGCCCCACCTCTGTGTACAGTGTGGGAGGAGCTTCAGTCGGTCAGGGGACCTGAAGCAACACAAGCTGACCCACACTGGAGAGAAGCCCCACCTCTGTGTACAGTGTGGGAGGAGCTTCAGTCGGTCAGGGGACCTGAAGCAACACAAGCTGACCCACACAGAAGAGAAGCCCCACCAGTGTGTACAGTGTGGGAGGGGCTTCAGTGAGTCAGGTAGCCTGAAGAGACACAAGCTGACCCACACTGGAGAGAAGCCCTACCTCTGTGTACAGTGTGGGAGGGGCTTCAGTGTGTCGAGTAACCTGAAGCAACACCTGCTGACCCACACTGGAGAGAAGCCCCACCTCTGTGTACAGTGTGGGAGGGGCTTCCGTTGGTCAGGGGACCTGAAGCAACACCTGCTGACCCACACAGAAGAGAAGCCCCACCTCTGTGTACAGTGTGGGAGGAGCTTCAGTGTGTCGAGTAGCCTGAAGAAACACAAGCTGACCCACACAGGAGAGAAGCCCCACCAGTGTGATCAGTGTGGGAGGAGCTTCAGTCGGTCGAGTAGCCTGAAGACACACCTACTGACCCACACTGGAGAGAAGCCCCACCTCTCTGTACAGTGTGGGAAGGGCTTCAGTCAGTCGGGGCACCTGAAGACACACAAGCTGACCCACACAGGAGAGAAGCCCCACCAGTGTGTACAATGTGGAAGGAGCTTCAGTAGGTTATGTAACCTGAAGAAACACCTACTGACCCACACTGGACAAGACACACAAGTGTGAAGGTGAGCGCTCGCACCTCTAGGTTCTGTATATATATATCAAAATCATATTTAAGACTTTAGGACCCTGCAGAAACCCTGCATAAAATCCGTTCCTAAAGGCTGTGTTCCAACCGTTTGACTAGTGCTGTCTTGAATGGTGCTGTGGTCATGTGCTCCTGTCTTCCCAGCCAGCGGCACGGTAGGCAGGGTTTGCACAAGGTCCTTGAAGTGCTCAACTCATTCAGCGCCAATCACGAGAAAAGTCGGGTTAACTCTCCAACCGTTGAGCGCCAATCACGAAAAAAGTCGGGTTTTAATCGTTATTAGTGTGGGTGACCTGGCGAAGCCAGGTTGCCACCCACACTATAGTAATCTATACTATTTTTATTATTTATTCTTTATTTATTCCACCGATTTTGCAAACACTACTCGTGCCAGAGCGTTCGCGCCCCATACACGTGAAAGGTATCAAAACGACCGGCTTGCCTATGGCAACAGCGCTATTCAAACTCGGAAAGTTTCACTGCACCGTTTGGCTACGAATCGACTTTAAACGGTACAATTTTGGTCCCATTGGAAATGCATTGCAAGTTAGAGTGCGGCAGCTGGAATAATTTTTTTCCACTACCTTGGGTAAATTGCGAGAGTGATCTCAATTTTGGACGTAGAAAAAAAAACACATCAAAGCGACGACACGGCTGTCAGCTTGCTCACAAAAGAAAAATAAATGGAATTGGACATTTCTATCTCAACTGATGTCCATTTGTTTGAAGGTTCTCCTCCCCATAGACACCAATGTAATCCCACTCTAGGAATACGATGATTTTTTTAGCTTTTTTCCCCTTCTGTTCCGATCGCCACCAGGGCCACAATTGTCGACGGAATGCCACAATATTGCACACAATCCTTCGCCTACTCCTTGAAGTGCTCATGTGCGCTTCACAACGCTTCATCTCTTATAGTTTGCTTTTAATCATCGTGACAATGCAGTAGGGCTGGGCGATATGACCAAAAACGTTATCGCGATAAAATTATAAAATTATTTTCATATAACTCGATATCGATAATTATCGTCGATATGATGTCTGTCAAGTTTAATTAACTTTTTATGCCCGGCGCCGATGGACGGGCTATTAATAGACTTGTTTTTCTACTGTGAATGTCTCGAGTTGATGTCGTCATCAGTCCGCGCACGTTAGCAGTTAGCCAGAGCGAGCAGTACTGTGTATCCCATGACAAGGTACTAGTAAATATCCCTAAAATACTCTGTTCCGCCACAATACATTGCAACGGCGTCCACTGTATACCACACACTACTATAACCGTGGCATCAGAATTCACACCACACACATACTCGGCACGTACATATATAAAAACAGCGCCGTGCAAGCTAGGTATCCTAGCCAGCTTCGTTTCCAAGCGATGTATTCCATGACAATGTACTAGTAAATATCCCTAAAATACTCTGTTCCGCCACAATACATTGCAACGGCGTCCACCGTATACCACACACTACTATAACCGTGCCATCAGAATTCACGCCACACACATACTCAGCATGTAAATATATTAAATAGCGCCGTGCAAGCTAAGTATCCTAGCCAGCTTCGTTTCCAAGCGATGTATTCCATGACAATGTACTAGTAAATATCCCTAAAATACTCTGTTCCGCCACAATACATTGCAACGGCGTCCACCGTATACCACACACTACTATAACCGTGGCATCAGAATTCACGCCACACACATACTCGGCACGTAAATATATTAAATAGCGCCGTGCAAGCTAAGTATCCTAGCAGCCTTGAGTCCTGAGCTGTGGTGCGTAAGGACGTCATCACGTAACGTTGGTTGTTAGTGAGTGTGCTGAGCCGAGGCTGAACGGAGCCAAACTTGGAAAATCGATATATCGAAACTTTGCGACCACGTTTCATGTTTATTTCGAGGAAATAATTTATCGCGATATTTATCGTTATCGTTTTATCGCCCAGCCCAACAATGCAGTCATGCATCTGCCTCCATTGGAATACATTCAAAGTGAAAATGCAAAGTCATTCGTGATTGCATCACCTGTGTGGCTCATGGCTCATGATTGGTTCAGCCTAACAGCTGTGAGGCTCATGGCTCAGCTGACCTGCCAATGACCTCATCGACTTAACCCTTAAGTTACCCTCTGTGTTGCAGTACTGAATTGCTTGACAGCGCCCTCTGTCTTGCGGGTTGTGTCATTGTACTCAGTAGGGATATCCTCTTTCATTGGTCGATGTTGACCACCTTTCATTGGTCGATGTTGACCACTCTCCCGATCCTAAGACCACGCCCCCTTAGGCCATACCCCCTCAGTGTATCTCTTGAACCGTTTGTCGTAGAGACTTGCGGGTTGTTCCATTGTACTCGGTAGGGATATCCTCTTTCATTGGTCGATGTTGACCACTCCCCCGATCCTTAGACCACGCCCCCTTAGGCCACACCCCCTCAGTGTATCTCTTGAACCGTTTGTCG
Source organism: Notolepis coatsorum (assembly GCF_963971535.1). Classification (NCBI taxonomy): domain Eukaryota; kingdom Metazoa; phylum Chordata; class Actinopteri; order Aulopiformes; family Paralepididae; genus Notolepis; species Notolepis coatsorum. The sequence continues at coordinate 177,226,741 of NC_140171.1, read as the reverse complement.
TAGAGACTTACGGATTGTGCCATTGTACTCTGTAGGGATATCCTCTTTCATTGGTCGATGTTGACCACTCCCCTGATCATTAGACCACGCCCCCTTAGGCCACACCCCCTTAGTCCAGACAATTTTCAAAAACTCGGAAAAGTCCGAACATTTTCTAAAACTCGGAAAGGTCCGGAAATTTTCAAAAACTCGGAAAAGTCAGAACATTTTCGAAAACTCTGAAAAGTATAAAAAAAAGAAAAAAAAAAAAACGGAAAAGTCAGAACATTTTCAAAAACTCAGAAAAGTCTGAAAACTCAAAGAAATTCAAAAAATTTTAAAAACTCGGAAAAATCCATAAATTTCAAAAACTCGGAAAGGTCAGAAAAAATTCTTAAACTCGGAAAAAATTCGAAAAATTTTTAAAACTCGGAAAACTCCAAAAAAATTCAAAAACTCGGAAGTCTGATAAATTTCAAAAACTCGGGAAAGTCAGAAACATTTCTAAAACTCGGAAAAGTCCGAACGATTTCTAAGACTCGGAAAAGTCCGAAAAATGTTAACTCGGAAAAGTCAGAAAAATTTCGAAAAGTCAGAAATGTCTAAAACTCGGAAAAGTCCGAAAAGTTTCAAATGGTCTATGTTGACCACTCCCCTGATCCTTAGACCGCGCCCCCTTTTTGTATCCTTTGAACCGTTTGTCATAGAGACTCGCGAGAGACCCTCTCCCGTTGGCCGGCGGTGCACAGGCGTCTTTCACAATTTCCCCCGCACGGAATTGTCTAGTTTATTTGATTAGCTATATCCATAAATGTTTCATCCATCCAGCTTGATGTTATTATTGGGAATGGGTCTGAGCTCGCAAAGGGCAAATACCGCCCCCTTTCAGCCGGTATTGCACTCCATTCGAAACGATGTTGTTTCTTTTCCGGGCCGATCTGAGCCATGCGGGCGGGGTTTAAATACTCCGGCAGGACGAGCGTTTACAACGATACATCTACGAGGCTGCCCCCCCCTTCATATGCAATGCCGGACAACGTGGGACGGCTATAATATAAGATATATTTTAAGCACTCGCAAGTTTCGCAGTCTCCCCATTGACTTACAGCGATGGCGTTCTACCCAGAAGGTAGACGGCGACCCCTGGCGCTGAATGAGTTAAAGTGCTTGATAATTTTTTTTTAAAGTCGAGGCCTGGAAGTCCTTGAAATTAAAATCAACCATTCGTATTGAACGTTTTGTTCATCCATGATAAACATTTTCAGAATCAAGAAATAGATTTTTTTTATTTAAAGAGGCTATGTACTGCTATTCCTAGCACTATTTGGGCAACTTTACACAATTCCTATTAGTCTATTGAAGACATTTGTAAGTTTTTTTTCCAAAAAATGCATTGTTTTATATTTCTAATCAAGTACTCAAAACCATCATTTTTCAGCCTCAAGATTTCAGGCTGTTATGGCCTGGCTCCGCCCATAAGCACTTTGAGTGACAGTCAGTCCACACAGTCTGCACTGGTAGACAGAGAGAGATAGAGAGGGAGGGGGTGGGAGAGAGAGAGAGAGAGAGGGAGAGAGGGAGGGGGTGGGAGAGAGAGAGAGAGAGAAAAAGACAGGCCGTTATTGACAAGGCCCCCTCTCTCCCTCCCTCCCTCTCTCTTCCTTTCTCTCCCTCTCGGTGATGAGAGTCCGCAGCAGCTTGTGTTTTTTTTTCTCTTTCTTTCAATCTCCCGTTTGCGGGTGTGTGGCGCGCGGCAGGCAGGTCCCCCCCCCCCTATCTCTCTCTCTCTCTCTCCCCATGCAGAGTATGAGGAAATGGTTTCCACTCGCTGTGTACTGTCAGTCTAGGTAGAATGTGGGCGGGCATTAGCTACAACCACAGAGCCAATCACATCACTGTCTGCTACCCAGCGGCAGAATGACGTCACTCAGCCGTTCAAATCAAAATGGCCTGATTTACTGGAGGAGGAAAGGGGCTGAGCTGAATCAGAGCAATCCGCCAATATGGTATTTAGACACTAAAACACATTGATACGAACTCCTATTACTATAATACAATGCTAGAGACTGAAAAATGACATTTATAGTACATGTCACCTTTAAAGTCTAACTAATTGTCGGAAATTGGTTTTAACCCTTGTGGCTTCCTGGTCATGATTTCTACTATTTTTCTACTTTCTTGACTTTGTGTGTGAGCACAGCGGTGTCTGTGTTTATTATTATTTCATGAAATTGGGGCTGTTACAAAGGATCAGATTAAACCGAATATATATATATTTATTGATTGATATATATTGCATAGTATTTGTATATCGTTTGATATCCCTTGTATATTCCTTGTACATATACACGGAATATCCCTTTAGACCAGACCATAATATTTCATTCTCCTATTGGACAGCGGTCCACAGGCGCCAGAGCCATGCCTCCGGAGTCAGGTTCAAGGCCACCGCCAAGACATGTCTGTACATGCCCGGCCTTGCCCAGGGATACGAGACAGAAATGAGGTTGGCACTAGATTGTTCGCCGTGCATATAAATATGGCGCAGGTGAATACAGAAGTAGAGTTACCCAATAAGTTGAAGCCTCACCCACGATACTCCGTGCGGTGAAGTATGGCCTGTTTGGCCCCAAATAGAGCATTGAGACCGCGTGCGAATTAATAACTGAATTGTCAGAGTTTGGCGCTATACCGTCGAGTGCGACATATTTCTATTAAGTCAGTAATAGTCTATTTGTGTATAGTGTATCGTGCGGCTAAAGTTCTACAGTGACCAGCATCACCAACGCTTCCTCGTATCAGCTAGAGTGCTTATCCAGGCTGGGCTGCTTTCATGGCGCTTTCACCCGAGGAGACCTAGACGAGAACCGTGTGGACATGTACACTGGATTAATCTACCCGACGACTACATAGCCCTTTGCGGCTGGATTATATTTGTTTTGGTCCTGTGATTTATGGAGCGGAGAATCGCCGACGCCTACATGTGTGGGATTTACCCTGTGAGGAGCCAAGTCGAGTCCGCGCCTCAGAGAGCCTGAGGCCGGCTAGCTTTCTTCACTGTGGAGCTACAGTCTACGGAGAACAGCTGTATTCGTCTGTGGATCAAGAGACTATTGCACCGTCTCCTGTACTTGGAGTCTCCTTAGTCATCGTTGACCAGACTTTCTACTACCGACAGATCCTCTACCCCTGCTGGCTTACAACCGGGGGGACCCCTTCAGTATCTCCCGCTATATATTACTAGTGTACCATAGATATAATTCCCTAAGATTCAGGTTGTATAATTACCTCCTGCGTAACCAGAGAATGGACATTCATTATTGATTTGCCTACGCACATTCCTTTGCCTTACAAGAGCATCCAAAGTATAATAGAGAAGTATATTATGTACCTTTTGCTGCAATAAATACTTAATTACCACTTTGTGTAGAACCGATTCATTGTGGGAAGTGTTCATCATATTTATATATCATGTACTGTATGGCCAGTAATTAAAGTACATAAAGCGGTAGTGGTTTAATGATACCATACTTATCAATACAGTCAGGGAATTGTACCCCTCAGTTACAGGGGCCATATCTTCATTTTACATATATTTTCATTATGTCAAAAGATTATGATTTGAAACGCTCTAAAAAAATTTGTCATTTAGGTACCTCCAGTATCCCTAGCGTCACTTTTCATCCCATCCACTTCCATGTTAATAAAACCGCCATAAAACCGCAAGTCTAAATTTTTTTTTTTTATCTCTAATTTTCACATCATATATCGATAAATAAACAGAATAATTACACCAGGCATGCAAAAAAAACAATACATACCTTTTAGTAATAGATTAGTACTAACCGGTGCTTATTAACGCTTACTAACGGCTATTTCTGACCGAAATAGTCAACCTTTCTTTTTTATAATGGCAGATTCTTATTCACAGGAATTTTGTCCATTTTTCACACGCTGTAATATGGTGTCTAAAATTTATAGAAATATGATTAATATGGATATGAATATGATTTTTTTCAATAAAAACAGACTTGGTATCAAACAAACACGAATATAAGTAGTTAAAATTCGGAAATATTTGTAATTTGTTACAGATATCTTGAGATTAGGCTATTAATGTTAATCATGGGGACGTTTTTTTTTTAAAATAGTAAACAGTTAAAATTATATGGCTTTAAACATGATGTATCATTTCATCTCTTAAGCCCAGTGAGTGTCAAAATCCTTAGGAAGCCACAAATATTGGATCAGATTTTTTTCCTATAATAAAAAAACAGCATTTAAAAGTTAATTGAATAAATAAATAAATAAAAATAGTGCTGGGAAAAGTACTTGAAAGTCCTTGAATTTAATTTTGCAATGTCTGGGAACCCTGTCTTCTAAAGACACATCATCACATCCTAGTATCTTCTAAAGACACACGACATTCCAAACAGGTGACATTCCACTTTTTAATCCTCGTTTCATAATCTCATCAAACCTAATCAACATCATTTTTTTTTATATATTTTTTTTAATTATTTTTTAAACAAACACAAACATAAACATAACAACATAAAATTAGATATACAAGCATTAATTAACAGTGCACATCCAATGAAATTACCATTTAAATAAATGTATTATACAAGATATACACCTAATACTTGCTATCTAATACCCTACACACATATGCTCTCGCTCGCTCCCCCTCCCCCCGGGCCCCCCCCTTGGATAATCCATCCATTATCATTCGCTCCTAACCAGGCACTACCATTCATATGCTAGCTTTTATTCTCTCCACCACTTCTAACCACATTGCAATTTTGGATTCACTGAGACCCAAAATTCTTGCTGTAGATATTTCTAGATAAATCACTTCGAGATATGTAAGAATCCAGACCTTCCGGCAAATTTTTTCCGGTTGAAACCATCGTGATGCTATCAGCTTTTTAGCCGCTGTGATACCAGATAAAACCAATCTCTTTAGCTGTATATGGACTGCAAACTCAAAAACATCATTCAACAGTAATACAGGGGTGTACAGGTATATTCAGATTTAAGAGATTTGATAATTGCTGGGTCACTTCTTTCCAGAATATCTTAACTGGTGGGCAAGTACATGTGCATAAATGTACCATCATCCCCATTTGTACATAAGGAGCATCTGGAGTCTTGTTTAATCAACATAATTTGTAGGAATCCCGGTAGCCTTCTTTCACAACCAAAACATCTCTGGAAAATCACCAGACTGTAGCACTAGCTGTGTGTTGGCTGTGATTAAATGAATATCAAAGGATGAACAAATAGGCTTATTATCCACGCAGCTATTTCTCTCCTCTGGGCCATAGGAACACACCAACATTACGGGAAAGGTGCTTACTGTCTTCTCCAGAGAGAGACAAGAAGATAGATACCAATTTATTCTCTGTGCGTTCAGTAGAAAGCTATCCGGCTGCAAGCTAGCCTATAGCTTAGCACAAATTAATAGAAGCACATACTGACCATTAGCCTAGCATAAAACTCAGTAAGAGGTGTTTTGGCCAACAGCTGGGCTAGTTGGTCCGTATCCGCTTCCATTCATTTGTGCTAAGCTAGGCTAGCTTGCAGCCGGATAGCTTTCTACCGAACGCACAGAGAGGAAATGTATATCTATCTTCTTGTCTGACTCTGGAGAAGACGGTAAGTGCATTTCCTATGATGTTGGCCTGTTCTTTTAATATGCATGACATGTAGCCTATTAACCATTCAAAGGGCATTTCCTGTTTCATGTCTACTAAAATGGTAAATGGCTGCATTTATATAACAGCTTTTATCCAAAGCGCTTTACGATTTGTTCCTCACATTTGACCCGTTCACTCACACATTCACACACCGATGGCGGAGGCGACCATGCAAGGTGCCAACCTGCTCATCGGGTTAGTTAGAGGTTAAGTGTCTTGCTCAAGGACACTTCGACACACTGCCCGGGAGGTGCGGGAATCGAACCGTGAACCTCCGGATCTACCTCCTGAGTCACTGTCGCTCACTCACCTGGCTTCTGTCTGTGTTTGTGTTTGTTCGTCCAGGACGTGGACCTGAGGAAGACGGTGGACCAAGAGCGACGACGTCCACCTGACCACCAGGGGGCGTACAGCCTCTACTTCCACCTGACCACCAGGGGGCGTACAGCCTCTACTTACAACTGACCACCAGGGGGCGTGCAGCCACTACTTCCACCTGACCACCAGGGGGCCTACAGCCACTACTTCCACCTGACCACCAGGGGGCCTACAGCCTCTACTTCCACCTGACCACCAGGGGGCGTACAGCCTCTACTTCCACCTGACCACCAGGGGGCTCACAGCCTCTACTTCCACCTGACCACCAGGGGGCGTACAGCCTCTACTTCCACCTGACCACCAGGGGGCGTACAGCCACTACTTCCACCTGACCACCAGGGGGCGTACAGCCTCTACTTCCACCTGACCACCAGGGGGCGTGCAGCCTCTACTTCCACCTGACCACCAGGGGGCGTACAGCCTCTACTTCCACCTGACCACCAGGGGGCCTACAGCCTCTACTTCCACCTGACCACCAGGGGGCCTACAGCCTCTACTTCCACCTGACCACCAGGGGGCGTACAGCCTCTACTTCCACCTGACCACCAGGGGGCCTACAGCCTCTACTTCCACCTGACCACCAGGGGGCGTACAGCCTCTACTTCCACCTGACCACCAGGGGGCCTACAGCCGCTACTTCCACCTGACCACCAGGGGGCGTACAGCCTCTACTTCCACCTGACCACCAGGGGGCGTACAGCCTCTACTTCCACCTGACCACCAGGGGGCGTACAGCCTCTACTTCCACCTGACCACCAGGGGGCCTACAGCCTCTACTTCCACCTGACCACCAGGGGGCCTACAGCCTCTACTTCCACCTGACCACCAGGGGGCGTACAGCCTCTACTTCCACCTGACCACCAGGGGGCCTACAGCCTCTACTTCCACCTGACCACCAGGGGGCGTACAGCCTCTACTTCCACCTGACCACCAGGGGGCGTACAGCCTCTACTTCCACCTGACCACCAGGGGGCGTACAGCCTCTACTTCCATCTGACCACCAGGGGGCCTACAGCCTCTACTTCCACCTGACCACCAGGGGGCCTACAGCCACTACTTCCACCTGACCACCAGGGGGCCTACAGCCTCTACTTCCACCTGACCACCAGGGGGCGTACAGCCTCTACTTCCACCTGACCACCAGGGGGCCTACAGCCTCTACTTCCACCTGACCACCAGGGGGCCTACAGCCTCTACTTCCACCTGACCACCAGGGGGCGTACAGCCTCTACTTCCACCTGACCATCACCAACGACAACTTGGACAAGGCCTTGGAGACGCTACAGGCTGCCGTGGACTAAGGCGTTCGAACGTTCGTTCGTTAAGCTGACATTCGGACTTTAATTAATGGGTTCGAACGTTCGGTGAAAAAAAATAAAGCAGGCGCAACGACGGTGAGGCGATGTGAAGCGGCGCGTCCCCCGAGTCGCTCGGCTCAACCAGTATGGTCTCTGCCGGGCTGTTGCTGGATACTCAACCAGAGCTCTAGTCTCAACCAATGCAATAGAACAATTTTGATTGAATGACAGGCGATTCTGCCAATTACGTCACACCGCTTGCACCCGCCTCTGCTGTTGCCACCAATCGGCAAGCGTTTATTATTATTTTTACTTCCGGCAATGCCGCCATTGATCTGCTTGAGAGAAGCATTAACGTAGCGTTAGCTCCCTGCCGAGGAAGTAAAAGTCGTAACAACTTTCCATAGGTGAACCTGCGGAAGGATCATTAATGAATACCAGCCTTTTTCGGCCACGGAGCGCGAGCTTCATGGCGGGAGGTGGTTGCGTTGGAAACAACTCTGGCCGAGGCGGCAGGCGTGTTGGGAGCCCGGCGGGACCCCCGCGCCGGTGTCTCTCTGTCGTCCCCCGTTCAGAGGTAGACGGTGGAAGGAGCCGAGGCGCGCGCCTCTCTCCTTCCCGTCGACCAAGAGTGAATACCTGTTATTGAACGTGTAACACTAACTATATAACGTTAAAATGCCACAAAACGAATGCATTTGTTTATCTAGCCCCTTACGTGACTGCGGTGTGCAAGGGCTATTGTTTATCATAAGTAGGAACTTTATGCAGTACTCAGTAGCTTGTTTATTTTCTTCTGAGTGCTTTGTTTAATTACATGTTTACATGAACAGCCACCACTGTAAACAACATGTTTTTTCACCAATAGATTATGCAATGCCGCCCTCCGTAGGATCTATAATAATAAAAAAAAAAATTATATAAAAAAAAAAAAAAAAAAAAAAAAGGTAATAAAAACTTTTTTTTATTAAAAAATTTACAAAAAACGAACGTTCGAACGTTCGTTCGATAAACCCTGGCGAACGTTCAAACCCTAAAAACAGGTTTCGGGCTCAGCCTTACCGTGGACAGACTGCTCCAAGCCCCAGTGGGTCCTGGTCAACTGGTTGTACTGAGCGACCCGTGACCCCATGGCCGACCTCTCTTAACTAGTGCGCAATGAATGGCTCATGTTCTAAATATATACAATATGGTAAATTAATCGTTTAGATTAATCTATAACAAAATAATCGTTATTTGCAGCCCTAATACTAGTATTGGGATATCGGACCGATATGAGGCCAACACTGAGAATCGGTATCGGGAGAATTCCCTCAAAATACTGAAATCTCAACGACCAAGAGCCGCGTTTAACATCGGATGGATAACCGGGATTAACTCTGGCACTGAGATGGTTAACAGGGATTATCTCTGGCACTGAGATGGTTAACAGGGATTATCTCTGGCACTGAGATGGTTAACAGGGATTATCTCTGGCACTGAGATGGTTAACAGCAGGGATTATCTCTGGCACTGAGATGGTTAACAGGGATTATCTCTGGCACTGAGATGGTTAACCGGGATTATCTCTGGCACTGAGATGGTTAACAGGGATTATCTCTGGCACTGAGATGGTTAACAGGGATTATCTCTGGCACTGAGATGGTTAACAGGGATTATCTCTGGCACTGAGATGGTTAACAGGGATTATCTCTGGCACTGAGATGGTTAACAGGGATTATCTCTGGCACTGAGATGGTTAACAGGGATTATCTCTGGCACCGAGATGGTTAACAGCAGGGATTATCTCTGGCACTGAGATGGTTAACAGGGATTATCTCTGGCACTGAGATGGTTAACAGGGATTATCTCTGGCACTGAGATGGTTAACAGGGATTATCTCTGGCACCGAGATGGTTAACAGCAGGGATTATCTCTGGCACTGAGATGGTTAACAGGGATTATCTCTGGCACTGAGATGGTTAACAGGGATTATCTCTGGCACTGAGATGGTTAACAGGGATTATCTCTGGCACTGAGATGGTTAACAGGGATTATCTCTGGCACTGAGATGGTTAACAGGGATTATCTCTGGCACTGAGATGGTTAACAGGGATAATCTCTGGCACTGAGATGGTTAACAGGGATTATCTCTGGCACTGAGATGGTTAACAGGGATAATCTCTGGCACTGAGATGGTTAACAGGGATTATCTCTGGCACTGAGATGGTTAACAGGGATTATCTCTGGCACTGAGATGGTTAACAGGGATTATCTCTGGCACCGAGATGCACTTTGCACAACAATGGGTTATAATCTCATCGTTTTTTATTCAATGACCTCAGACTAATGGTCTCACTCCATACCGTTGAAGTGGTTCACCCCCCCTGACCCCCGTCGTGACCCCCGTCGGAACGCTCTCTCGGTCCTGACCCCTCTGTGACCCCCGTCGGAACGCTCTCTCGGTTCTGACCCCCGTCGGAACGCTCTCCCGGTACCGACCCCTCTCTGACCCCGTCGGAACGCTCTCCCGGTTTGACCCTTCTGTGACCCCTGTTGGAACGCTCTCTCGGTCCGACCCCTCTGACCCCTGTTGGAACGCTCTCTCGGTCCTGACCCCTCTGACCCCTGTTGGAACGCTCTCTCGGTCCGACCCCTCTGACCCCTGTTGGAACGCTCTCTCGGTCCGACCCCCAACACTCTCTCGGTCCGACCCCCAACACTCTCTCGGTCCGACCCCTGAACGCTCTCCCGGCTCACCTCTCGGTCCCGACACCACGGGTTGAGTACCACCGGTTTAATACATTCCTCGTCTCCTCAGCCCTTCATTTCTGTTAGCTACCCGTCGTGGCTCATCCCGTGTCCTAGGTTTAATTTTGAATGTTCTCTTGTCATTTACTGTACTTACTGTACTAACGCCATGTTGAATGGTTCATTAAACATGGAGGAACACTGTAGGCGTATTTTTATTTTCAAAAGCTCTGCAGATTTCTGTGTAATGAGATTGGCAGGAAACGGTGTAGCTTAGCCTACATTAATGTGAAGACTTTGCAGAAGAGATTTGTCCATATTTTGGGGTGAACATAGTATGGCGGTCATATCAATGTGTGTCGAAGGGGCGGAGCTTGCTTTTGGTACATGAGTTATTTTTTAAAAGATGTCAAAGAATGTTATTTTTATATTACCATCTTGGACAACATGGAAGTTATTTTTATATTCCCATCTTGGATAACATGGAAGTTATTTTTATATTCCCATCTTGGACAACATTTGAATAAAACATTTGAATAAAAAAACATTTGAATAAAATGATGACGATGAACTTGCCGTGTCCCTGTCTTAACTCGGTCTCACCAGCAGATGGCAGCAGTGGTGCATGTAAAAATAGGAGGTGTTGAGGATTTTGAAGATGGACACAGTTGGCTTATTGAGCTGTTGGCCAACATTTTAGATTAGAATCAAATGGATTGTCATCATGCAGCACAAGTACAGTACAACGAAAAGAAGTGTGGCATCCAACCAGAGTGCAAATGTAATAGTAAAGTGTAATAGTAATATACAATGTACAGGTGATTAAACTGGACTGAGTGTAGTGCTTATGAGATGTATGTAAAGAGTTTTGGTATTATGTACACTGATACAGGTATTAAGACACTATGTAGTAGGTAAAGGATATTATGTACAGATATAGTATCTATAGCTACTTTAAAACGATTGAGTATGAGTAGGTAAGGGTTATGTACAAATATATTTATATATATATATAGTAACTAGTACAGATATGTAGGATTATATATGCAGGTATGTGGATAGATGTGTGTGTGTATATATACGTTAAGAATAAATATATACAGCAGTATTGTACATGCTATCATACAGAGTTACATGGGTTATATGCAGATGTAGATATATAGAAGGATATTCAGACACATGATATATAACTAGGTATAAAATATATAAATGAGTACTATGGAGTATAGTGCTAATCAGATTTATGTACAGAGTTGTATTAATGTGTGATACAGGTATAAAGACTGGTATAGTAAGGCAAAGGATGTGTGCAGATATGGTATCTAGATATATAAAAAGGATTGTGTGCAGGTATTTACAGACGGATGTGGATAGATGTATACAGTAAATATATATACACCATACATGCTGCCATGCAGTGTTATTTTGTTATATGTTGTGTATATTGTGCAGTAAGGGTGTCTCGTGCCTGAAGCAAAGTTTTTGATGGTATTCATTGTTCACTCCGTTCATAATTGTTTTCTGACCGCTGCAAGGCAGTCGCTCTAGTTCTGGACGGAAAGATTGTGCATATTTACCTGAACGTATTTATAGCATGAATAAAGACAGTAACTTAGGCCTATAACAATACAATTTGAAATGAAAATATGTGTATTTGTACAAAGCTCCACATATTGGCCTACATCATTATGTACTATCTATGCCTATACTACTGTCTACTATGCTAGTATCTAGGTAAACTTGTCAAGTTGCTCTTTATTGACCCCAAGGGGCAGTTTATGGTACAGCAAGCGGTAACCATTTATCAGACACAAGGACACAATAGTAGAGAAATCGCAATGAATAATTAAAAGAAATACAACGGTGACTTGAAAGTCATGGAAAAAATAGTATATCGAAAAGTATACCTTACGGATAAAAATCTAATCTACGAATTCCAATCTGGCTTCAGAACATCCCACTCCACTGACACATGCCTTCTCTATTTGAACGACCACATCAAGCAAGAGGTGGACGCGGGCAAATACTGCGGCATGGTCATGCTGGACCTACAAAAGGCCTTCGACACTGTCAATCACTCCATTCTGATTGACAAACTAAAAGCAATTGGTTTTGATAGTTTATCAGTGAGCTGGATACAATCCTACCTGGAGGGGAGAGAACAGATGGTGGAGGTAAACGGTACCCTATCCCCCCCCCCCTCACAGTGAACTGTGGTGTTCCACAAGGAAGCATACTAGGACCACTACTGTTCCTAATTTATGCAAATGACATGTCGTCAGCTTGTGACTGCAACTTGTTCCTGTTTACGGACGACTCAGCCCTGCTGGTCTCTGACAAGAACAAGTTACAGGTTGAAAAAACCCTCAGCTCGGAACTAGGCAAAATCTGCATATGGCTCGCCGACAACAAACTATCATTACACATGGGCAAAACAGAGTCCATTCTCTTCGGTTCAAATAACAAACTCAGCAAGACCGACGGCTTCTCAGTTACAGTGGGTGACAATATTGTCACAAGGAAAGATGAAATTACCTACCTGGGTTCCATCCTAGAGGCTAATCTTTCCTGTGACAAAATGGCATCCAATGTAATAAAAAAAGTCAATCAACAAACTCGATTCTTGTACCGGATCTCCTCTCTGGTAAACAAGAATACCCTGAAGACTGGCAGGAGCACTCATTCAAGGGTACTACGACTATGCTTGCACCTCATGGTACCAAAGCACCTCAAAGGCACTAAAAACTTATTCCTGTTAGAGCGTGGCGTAGGAACAAACACCGCCACTTATTCCTGTTAGAGCGTGGTGTAGGAACAAACACCACCACTTATTCCTGTTAGAGCGTGGCGTAGGAACAAACACCACCACTTATTCCTGTTAGAGCGTGGCATAGGAACAAACACCACCACTTATTCCTGTTAGAGCGTGGCGTAGGAACAAACACCGCCACTTATTCCTGTTAGAGCGTGGCGTAGGAACAAACACCGCCACTTATTCCTGTTAGAGCGTGGTGTAGGAACAAACACCACCACTTATTCCTGTTAGAGCGTGGCGTAGGAACAAACACCGCCACTTATTCCTGTTAGAGCGTGGTGTAGGAACAAACACCACCACTTATTCCTGTTAGAGCGTGGCGTAGGAACAAACACCACCACTTATTCCTGTTAGAGCGTGGCATAGGAACAAACACCACCACTTATTCCTGTTAGAGCGTGGCGTAGGAACAAACACCGCCACTTATTCCTGTTAGAGCGTGGCGTAGGAACAAACACCACCACTTATTCCTGTTAGAGCGTGGTGTAGGAACAAACACCACCACTTATTCCTGTTAGAGCGTGGCGTAGGAACAAACACCACCACTTATTCCTGTTAGAGCGTGGTGTAGGAACAAACACCACCACTTATTCCTGTTAGAGCGTGGCGTAGGAACAAACACCACCACTTATTCCTGTTAGAGCGTGGTGTAGGAACAAACACCACCACTTATTCCTGTTAGAGCGTGGCGTAGGAACAAACACCGCCACTTATTCCTGTTAGAGCGTGGCGTGGGAACAAACACCACCACTTATTCCTGTTAGAGCGTGGTGTAGGAACAAACACCACCACTTATTCCTGTTAGAGCGTGGTGTAGGAACAAACACCACCACTTATTCCTGTTAGAGCGTGGCGTAGGAACAAACACCACCACTTATTCCTGTTAGAGCGTGGCGTAGGAACAAACACCACCACTTATTCGTTAGAGCGTGGTGTAGGAACAAACACCACCACTTATTCCTGTTAGAGCGTGGCGTAGGAACAAACACCGCCACTTATTCCTGTTAGAGCGTGGTGTAGGAACAAACACCACCACTTATTCCTGTTAGAGCGTGGCGTAGGAACAAACACCACCACTTATTCCTGTTAGAGCGTGGTGTAGGAACAAACACCACCACTTATTCCTGTTAGAGCGTGGCATAGGAACAAACACCACCACTTATTCCTGTTAGAGCGTGGTGTAGGAACAAACACCACCACTTATTCCTGTTAGAGCGTGGTGTAGGAACAAACACCACCACTTATTCCTGTTAGAGCGTGGTGTAGGAACAAACACCACCACTTATTCCTGTTAGAGCGTGGTGTAGGAACAAACACCACCACTTATTCCTGTTAGAGCGTGGCATAGGAACAAACACCACCACTTATTCCTGTTAGAGCGTGGCATAGGAACAAACACCGCCACTTATTCCTGTTAGAGCGTGGCATAGGAACAAACACCACCACTTATTCCTGTTAGAGCGTGGCATAGGAACAAACACCGCCACTTATTCCTGTTAGAGCGTGGCATAGGAACAAACACCGCCACTTATTCCTGTTAGAGCGTGGCATAGGAACAAACACCGCCACTTATTCCTGTTAGAGCGTGGCATAGGAACAAACACCGCCACTTATTCCTGTTAGAGCGTGGCATAGGAACAAACACCACCACTTATTCCTGTTAGAGCGTGGTGTAGGAACAAACACCACCACTTATTCCTGTTAGAGCGTGGCGTAGGAACAAACACCACCACTTATTCCTGTTAGAGCGTGGTGTAGGAACAAACACCACCACTTATTCCTGTTAGAGCGTGGCGTAGGAACAAACACCACCACTTATTCCTGTTAGAGCGTGGTGTAGGAACAAACACCACCACTTATTCCTGTTAGAGCGTGGCGTAGGAACAAACACCACCACTTATTCCTGTTAGAGCGTGGTGTAGGAACAAACACCACCACTTATTCCTGTTAGAGCGTGGTGTAGGAACAAACACCACCACTTATTCCTGTTAGAGCGTGGTGTAGGAACAAACACCACCACTTATTCCTGTTAGAGCGTGGTGTAGGAACAAACACCACCACTTATTCCTGTTAGAGCGTGGTGTAGGAACAAACACCACCACTTATTCCTGTTAGAGCGTGGTGTAGGAACAAACACCACCACTTATTCCTGTTAGAGCGTGGCGTGGGAACAAACACCACCACTTATTCCTGTTAGAGCGTGGTGTGGGAACAAACACCACCACTTATTCCTGTTAGAGCGTGGTGTGGGAACAAACACCACCACTTATTCCTGTTAGAGCGTGGCGTGGGAACAAACACCACCACTTATTCCTGTTAGAGCGTGGTGTAGGAACAAACACCACCACTTATTCCTGTTAGAGCGTGGTGTAGGAACAAACACCACCACTTATTCCTGTTAGAGCGTGGTGTAGGAACAAACACCACCACTTATTCCTGTTAGAGCGTGGCGTAGGAACAAACACCACCACTTATTCCTGTTAGAGCGTGGTGTAGGAACAAACACCACCACTTATTCCTGTTAGAGCGTGGCGTGGGAACAAACACCACCACTTATTCCTGTTAGAGCGTGGCGTGGGAACAAACACCACCACTTATTCCTGTTAGAGCGTGGCATAGGAACAAACACCACCACTTATTCCTGTTAGAGCGTGGCGTAGGAACAAACACCGCCACTTATTCCTGTTAGAGCGTGGCATAGGAACAAACACCACCACTTATTCCTGTTAGAGCGTGGCGTAGGAACAAACACCACCACTTATTCCTGTTAGAGCGTGGCGTAGGAACAAACACCACCACTTATTCCTGTTAGAGCGTGGCGTAGGAACAAACACCACCACTTATTCCTGTTAGAGCGTGGCGTAGGAACAAACACCACCACTTATTCCTGTTAGAGCGTGGCGTAGGAACAAACACCACCACTTATTCCTGTTAGAGCGTGGTGTAGGAACAAACACCACCACTTATTCCTGTTAGAGCGTGGCGTAGGAACAAACACCACCACTTATTCCTGTTAGAGCGTGGTGTAGGAACAAACACCACCACTTATTCCTGTTAGAGCGTGGCATAGGAACAAACACCACCACTTATTCCTGTTAGAGCGTGGTGTAGGAACAAACACCACCACTTATTCCTGTTAGAGCGTGGCGTAGGAACAAACACCACCACTTATTCCTGTTAGAGCGTGGCGTAGGAACAAACACCACCACTTATTCCTGTTAGAGCGTGGTGTAGGAACAAACACCACCACTTATTCCTGTTAGAGCGTGGTGTAGGAACAAACACCACCACTTATTCCTGTTAGAGCGTGGCGTAGGAACAAACACCACCACTTATTCCTGTTAGAGCGTGGTGTAGGAACAAACACCACCACTTATTCCTGTTAGAGCGTGGCGTAGGAACAAACACCACCACTTATTCCTGTTAGAGCGTGGCGTAGGAACAAACACCGCCACTTATTCCTGTTAGAGCGTGGTGTAGGAACAAACACCGCCACTTATTCCTGTTAGAGCGTGGTGTAGGAACAAACACCACCACTTATTCCTGTTAGAGCGTGGCGTAGGAACAAACACCACCACTTATTCCTGTTAGAGCGTGGTGTAGGAACAAACACCACCACTTATTCCTGTTAGAGCGTGGTGTAGGAACAAACACCACCACTTATGTACAGTACATGCACTGCATTGTACTGTATATTGTAACTCAGTTACAAATTTGTTCTACTCTGTATTGTATATATATATGTATATTGAACACTTTTGTTTACACTTGTTTACGTACTTTTGACTTTCTATTTTATACTTTATCTATTTTTTATCTGATCATGTTATGTTTATTTAGGATCCTCATTAGTTATTACATCAGTAAGAACTATTCTTCCTGGGGTCCACACAAAAGACATAATAAGACATGCAATGCACTGTGCTTTATAAACCAAGTTATGGCGTTGTGGTTCAACATTAAAGTACGTTTTCTCAAAATTTGATTGTGTCTTTCTAGTCATATAATTGAGAGGTTGATGTATATGATGAGTAAATGCTTTTATTAACAGGTCTAAAATGGTCAGCAGAGTGTAGCTGAACAAATGGACAACTCTCACATGAACACACTTCTATCCCCAGGCCCTCAGGACGCTCAACTCTACATGAACACACTTCTATCCCCAGGCCCTCAGGACGCTCAACTCTACATGAACACACTTCTATCCCCAGGCCCTCAGGACGCTCAACTCTACATGAACACACTTCTATCCCCAGGCCCTCAGGACGCTCAACTCTACATGAACACACTTCTATCCCCAGGCCCTCAGGACGCTCAACTCTACATGAACACACTTCTATCCCCAGGCCCTCAGGACGCTCAACTCTACATGAACACACTTCTATCCCCAGGCCCTCAGGACGCTCAACTCTAGATGAACACACTTCTATCCCCAGGCCCTCAGGACGCTCAACTCTACATGAACACACTTCTATCCCCAGGCCCTCAGGACGCTCAACTCTACATGAACACACTTCTATCCCCAGGCCCTCAGGACGCTCAACTCTACATGAACACACTTCTATCCCCAGGCCCTCAGGAGGCTCAACTCTACATGAACACACTTCTATCCCCAGGCCCTCAGGACGCTCAACTCTACATGAACACACTTCTATCCCCAGGCCCTCAGGACGCTCAACTCTACATGAACACACTTCTATCCCCAGGCCCTCAGGACGCTCAACTCTACATGAACACACTTCTATCCCCAGGCCCTCAGGACGCTCAACTCTACATGAACACACTTCTATCCCCAGGCCCTCAGGACGCTCAACTCTACATGAACACACTTCTATCCCCAGGCCCTCAGGACGCTCAACTCTACATGAACACACTTCTATCCCCAGGCCCTCAGGACGCTCAACTCTACATGAACACACTTCTATCCCCAGGCCCTCAGGAGGCTCAACTCTACATGAACACACTTCTATCCCCAGGCCCTCAGGACGCTCAACTCTACATGAACACACTTCTATCCCCAGGCCCTCAGGACGCTCAACTCTACATGAACACACTTCTATCCCCAGGCCCTCAGGACGCTCAACTCTACATGAACACACTTCTATCCCCAGGCCCTCAGGACGCTCAACTCTACATGAACACACTTCTATCCCCAGGCCCTCAGGACGCTCAACTCTACATGAACACACTTCTATCCCCAGGCCCTCAGGACACTCAACTCTACATGAACACACTTCTATCCCCAGGCCCTCAGGACGCTCAACTCTACATGAACACACTTCTATCCCCAGGCCCTCAGGACGCTCAACTCTACATGAACACACTTCTATCCCCAGGCCCTCAGGAGGCTCAACTCTACATGAACACACTTCTATCCCCAGGCCCTCAGGACGCTCAACTCTACATGAACACACTTCTATCCCCAGGCCCTCAGGACGCTCAACTCTACATGAACACACTTCTATCCCCAGGCCCTCAGGACGCTCAACTCTACATGAACACACTTCTATCCCCAGGCCCTCAGGACGCTAATGACAATAACAGTATGTAACAAACCATCAAATACTCACAGCACACATCCACACTCACTTTAAATAAACAACTCACTGTAGCACCCACTTTAGACACTTTATATTTATTGATAGAGATTTGCACTACAACTCATACCTCATTGCACCTTACCCTAAGTTGTACCTCATCCCATTTCTGCATTGTACTGTATATTGTAACTCAGTTACACATTTTTTCTACTCTGTATTGTATATATGTGTATATTGAACACTTTTGTTTACGTACTTTTGACTTTCTATTTTATACTTTATCTATTTTTTATCTAGCACTCAGGAGCAAAAACAGAAAAAAAAGCATTTCATATAAAAGTATTCTGTATTTTTGTATGACAACTAATAAAGAAACTTGAACTTGAACACACACACTGACACGCTGTTGTGTGTGTACATTGGCCACTCAGTTTGGGCTCTCGGGGCTGAGCCCCCCTAAAGGTCTGACGCTAGAGCCGCCCCTGGTCTAGACAGCGCCAGGGTACAAACAGACTCTACTCATTAGTCCCTGCGGTCACCGTTGTATTTCTTTTAATTATTCATTGCGATTTCTCTACTATTGTGTATATTCATCTTTTCATTTCAAATTGTATTGTTATAGGCCTACGTTACTGTCTTTATTCATGCTATACCTTTCCGTCCAGAACTAGAGCGACTGCCTTGCACCGGTCAGAAAACAATTATGAATGAAGTGAACAATGAATGAATGAATGAATGAAAAACTTTATTAACAGATTGCAGAATGGGTACAGTGCAGTACAGCTCAATACATACAATTGTTAAGGGGATGCAGACCAGAGAAAGACTTTCGTCTTGTTTCCACCAGGGTCCCCCATTTTCAATTCATCGTAACATATATGACATACATGACATACAGATAGACAGTACTGCTACATCTATACATTTATGACATACCAGATTTGCAATTACAGTACTGTATTTGTGATACAAAAAGAGTCCAGAAAGAAAAGAGTATATACATTAGGCGTAGAAACTGTACATTGGGGGGGGGGGTAGGAGTGGGGGGGGGGGGGTTGGGTAGGAGTGGGGGGGGGGGGGGGGGGTTGGGTAGGAGGGGTGGGTGGGGACTGTACATTGGAGGTGGTTGGGGGGGGGGGGGGGGTAGGAGGGGTGGGGGGGGACACTGTACAACTGTACAAACAACACTGTACATTGGATTATTGACAAGACCATACTTGGTAATTTACTGTACATTGGCGGGGGTTGTGTTCGGACATTTACAGGGGCCAGTTTCGAGTTGCAGTCTCCCTTAGGTGTTTTTTGAGAGTGTTTTTGAAAGTGGGTAGTGATTCACATTCCTTTACAGCTTTGGGTAGGGCGTTCCACATTGATGTGGCATAATTGCGAAACGTGTTTAGTCCCTTGTTTGAGCCGAATCTGGGTTTAACATGATTTGTGGAGCTCCCTCTGGTGTTGTGATCGTGGTATTCACTGACCTTTGGGAAGTATTTAGTCATGTACATGGGTACCTTGGTCGTGTAGTGTATCTTGTAGACCAGGCCCATTGCAAGTTGCTGTACTCTGTCGTCTACTCTAAGCCATCCTAGGTTGTCAAAGTGGGCAGGGGTGAGGTGGGTTCTAGGAGTCAGGTCAAGCAGTAGTCTGACCAGTTTGTTTTGAGATGTTTGTAATTTTGTTTTTAGCGCCTTTGAGGTGCTTTGGTACCATGAGGTGCAAGCATAGTCGTAGTACCCTTGAATGAGTGCTCCTGCTAGAGTCTTCAGGGTATTCTTGTTTACCAGTGAGGAGATCCGGTACAAGAAACGAGTTCGTTGGTTGACTTTTTTTATTACATTGGATGCCATTTTGTCACAGGAAAGATTTGCCTCTAGGATGGAACCCAGGTAGGTAATATCTTCTTTCCTTGTGACAATATTGTCACCCACTGTAACTGAGAAGCCGTCGGTCTTGCTGAGTTTGTTATTTGAACCGAAGAGAATGGACTCTGTTTTGCCCATGTGTAATGATAGTTTGTTATCAGCGAGCCATATGCAGATTTTGCTTAGTTCTGAGCTGAGGGTTTTTTCAACCTGTAATTTGTTCTTGTCAGAGACCAGCAGGGCTGAGTCGTCCGCAAACAGGAACAAGTTGCAGTCACAAATATACCATCAAAAACTTTGCTTCAGGCACGAGACACCCTTACTGCACAATATATAACAACATATAACAAAATAACACTGCATAGCAGCATGTATGGTGTATATATATATATATATTTACTGTATACATCTATCCACATCCGTCTGTAAATACCTGCACACAATCCTTTTTATATATCTAGATACCATATCTGCACACATCCTTTGCCTTACTATACCAGTCTTTATACCTGTATCACACATTAATACAACTCTGTACATAAATCTGATTAGCACTATACTCCATAGTACTCATTTATATATTTTATACCTAGTTATATATCATGTGTCTGAATATAATCCTTCTATATATCTACATCTGCATATAACCCATGTAACTCTGTATGATAGCATGTACAATACTGCTGTATATATTTATTCTTAACGTGTGTACACACACACACATCTATCCACATACCTGCATATATAATCCTACATATCTGTACTAGTTACTATATATATATATAAATATATTTGTACATATCGCTTACCTACTCATACTCAATCGTTTTAAAGTAGCTATAGATACTATATCTGTACATAATATCCTTTACCTACTACATAGTGTCTTAATACCTGTATCAGTGTACATAATACCAAAACTCTTTACATACATCTCATAAGCACTACACTCAGTCCAGTTTAATCACCTGTACATTGTATATTACTATTACACTTTACTGTTACATTTGCACTCTGGTTGGATGCCACACTTCTTTTCGTTGTACTGTACTTGTGCTGCATGATGACAATCCATTTGAATCTAATCTAAAATGTTGGCCAACAGCTCAATAAGCCAACTGTGTCCATCTTCAAAATCCTCAACACCTCCTATTTTTACATGCACCACTGCTGCCATCTGCTGGTGAGACCGAGTTAAGACAGGGACACGGCAAGTTCATCATCATCATTTTATTCAAATGTTTTTTTATTCAAATGTTTTATTCAAATGTTGTCCAAGATGGGAATATAAAAATAACTTCCATGTTATCCAAGATGGGAATATAAAAATAACTTCCATGTTGTCCAAGATGGTAATATAAAAATAACATTCTTTGACATCTTTTTAAAAATAACTCATGTACCAAAAGCAAGCTCCGCCCCTTCGACACACATTGATATGACCGCCATACTATGTTCACCCCAAAATAATGACAAATCTCTTCTGCAAAGTCTTCACATTAATGTCGGCTAAGCTACACCGTTTCCTGCCAATCTCATTACACACAGAAATCTGCAGAGCTTTTGAAAAGAAAAATACGCCTACATTGTTCCTCCATGTTTAATAAACCATTCAACATGGCGTTAGTACAGTAAGTACAGTAAATGACAAGAGAACATTCAAAATTAAACCTAGGACACGGGATGAGCCACGACGGGTAGCTAACAGAAATGAAGGGCTGAGGAGACGAGGAATGTATTAAACCGGTGGTACTCAACCCGTGGTGTCGGGACCGAGAGGTGAGCCGGGAGAGCGTTCAGGGGTCGGACCGGGAGAGCGTTGGGGGTCGGACCGAGAGAGCGTTCCAACAGGGGTCAGAGGGGTCAGGACCGAGAGAGCGTTCCAACGGGGGTCACAGAGGGGTCAGGACAGAGAGAGCGTTCCAACAGGGGTCACAGAGGGGTCAGGACCGAGAGAGCGTTCCAACAGGGGTCAGAGGGGTCGGACCGAGAGAGCGTTCCGACGGGGGTCAGAGGGGTCGGACCGAGAGAGCGTTCCGACGGGGGTCACAGAGGGGTCGGACCGAGAGAGCGTTCCGACGGGGGTCACAGAGGGGTCAGGACCGAGAGAGCGTTCAGACGGGGGTCAGGGGGGGGTCAGGGGGGGTGAACCACTTCAACGGTATGGAGTGAGACCATTAGTCTGAGGTCATTGAATAAAAAACTATGAGATTATAACCCATTGTTGTGCAAAGTGCATCTCGGTGCCAGAGATAATCCCTGTTAACCATCTCAGTGCCAGAGATAATCCCTGTTAACCATCTCAGTGCCAGAGATAATCCCTGTTAACCATCTCAGTGCCAGAGATAATCCCTGTTAACCATCTCAGTGCCAGAGATAATCCCTGTTAACCATCTCAGTGCCAGAGATAATCCCTGTTAACCATCTCAGTGCCAGAGATAATCCCGGTTATCCATCCGATGTTAAACGCGGCTCTTGGTCGTTGAGATTTCAGTATTTTGAGGGAATTCTCCCGATACCGATTCTCAGTGTTGGCCTCATATCGGTCCGATATCCCAATACTAGTATTAGGGCTGCAAATAACGATTATTTTGTTATAGATTAATCTAAACGATTAATTTACCATATTGTATATATTTCGAACATGAGCCATTCATTGCGCACTAGTTAACACTTTGATTGCCTAAGGTTAAATTCATGATATACCATCCGTTGCCAGCTCTATTTGTCTATGGAGAAGTTCCCCTTCTTTGCAGGGCTATAACTTTTTAAATTCTATTGCTAGATTGCCATTATTAGGGCCCATTCAATGTCCTATATGTATTGTTCAGGGTGTATGAACGTTAAACTTTTTCATTCACATATTCATACTAAAATATGATCTAAAGTATAAGTATGTTTTCATCTCTTTCTGCAGCTTTCTCCAGAACGTGATTTATACCCAAATGCATTATATTGATGATCAAATACAGTTTGGTAGCGATCGGTGCCAGATGAAAAATTTCAAATGGACGTGCTTCTAGAAGTTTCTACGTATCATCTGATGATGACCGGGTGGGCGGGGGATCGTTTATAATTCCGTGGGCAACGTTATACCATTCATCTAATGTGGGTAAAATGTTCATCATAGCAGTTAGTGTCGAACACGGTAATACTACACGCTAAAACTCAATTGAGAGGAGCTCAGAACTGTGTGTGAAGGCTGCAGAGGGGAAATATGATTCCGATCATATTTTAGCATGGCTAGGAAAGACGCCTAAACACGTTTTCGGCACTTAAAGTGTTAAGAGAGGTCGGCCATGGGGTCACGGGTCGCTCAGTACAACCAGTTGACCAGGACCCACTGGGGCTCGGAGCAGTCTGTCCACGGCAGCCTGTAGCGTCTCCAAGGCCTTGTCCAAGTTGTCGTTGGTGATGGAAGTCGTGGCTGTAGGCCCCCTGGTGGTCAGGTGGAAGTAGAGGCTGTAGGCCCCCTGGTGGTCAGGTGGAAGTAGAGGCTGTACGCCCCCTGGTGGTCAGGTGGAAGTAGAGGCTGTAGGCCCCCTGGTGGTCAGGTGGAAGTAGAGGCTGTACGCCCCCTGGTGGTCAGGTGGAAGTAGAGGCTGTACGCCCCCTGGTGGTCAGGTGGAAGTAGAGGCTGTACGCCCCCTGGTGGTCAGGTGGAAGTAGAGGCTGTGAGCCCCCTGGTGGTCAGGTGGAAGTAGAGGCTGTAGGCCCCCTGGTGGTCAGGTGGAAGTAGAGGCTGTACGCCCCCTGGTGGTCAGGTGGAAGTAGAGGCTGTAGGCCCCCTGGTGGTCAGGTGGAAGTAGTGGCTGTGAGCCCCCTGGTGGTCAGGTGGAAGTAGTGGCTGTGAGCCCCCTGGTGGTCAGGTGGAAGTAGAGGCTGTACGCCCCCTGGTGGTCAGGTGGAAGTAGAGGCTGTGAGCCCCCTGGTGGTCAGGTGGAAGTAGAGGCTGTACGCCCCCTGGTGGTCAGGTGGAAGTAGAGGCTGTAGGCCCCCTGGTGGTCAGGTGGAAGTAGAGGCTGTAGGCCCCCTGGTGGAAGTAGTGGCTGTACGCCCCCTGGTGGTCAGGTGGAAGTAGAGGCTGTAGGCCCCCTGGTGGTCAGGTGGAAGTAGAGGCTGTAGGCCCCCTGGTGGTCAGGTGGAAGTAGAGGCTGTACGCCCCCTGGTGGTCAGGTGGAAGTAGAGGCTGTAGGCCCCCTGGTGGTCAGGTGGAAGTAGAGGCTGTATGCCCCCTGGTGGTCAGGTGGAAGTAGAGGCTGTACGCCCCCTGGTGGTCAGGTGGAAGTCGTCGCTCTTGGTCCACCGTCTTCCTCAGGTCCCCGTCCTGGACACAAACACACACAAACACAAACACAGACAGAAGCCAGGTGAGTGAGCGACAGTGACTCAGGAGGTAGATCCGGAGGTTCACGGTTCGATTCCCGCACCTCCCGGGCAGTGTGTCGAAGTGTCCTTGAGCAAGACACTTAACCCGTAACTAACCCGATGAGCAGGTTGGCACCTTGCATGGTCGCCTCCGCCATCGGTGTGTGAATGTGTGAGTGAACGGGTCAAATGTGAGGAACAAATCGTAAAGCGCTTTGGATAAAAGCTGTTATATAAATGCAGCCATTTACCATTTTAGTAGACATGAAACAGGAAATGCCCTTTGAATGGTTAATAGGCTACATGTCATGCAACATCATAGGAAATGCACTTACCGTCTTCTCCAGAGTCAGACAAGAAGATAGATATACATTTCCTCTCTGTGCGTTCGGTAGAAAGCTATCCGGCTGCAAGCTAGCCTAGCTTAGCACAAATGAATGGAAGCGGATACGGACCAACTAGCCCAGCTGTTGGCCAAAACACCTCTTACTGAGTTTTATGCTAGGCTAATGGTCAGTATGTGCTTCTATTAATTTGTGCTAAGCTATAGGCTAGCTTGCAGCCGGATAGCTTTCTACTGAACGCACAGAGAATAAATTGGTATCTATCTTCTTGTCTCTCTCTGGAGAAGACAGTAAGCACCTTTCCCGTAATGTTGGTGTGTTCCTATGGCCCAGAGGAGAGAAATAGCTGCGTGGATAATAAGCCTATTTGTTCATCCTTTGATATTCATTTAATCACAGCCAACACACAGCTAGTGCTACAGTCTGGTGATTTTCCAGAGATGTTTTGGTTGTGAAAGAAGGCTACCGGGATTCCTACAAATTATGTTGATTAAACAAGACTCCAGATGCTCCTTATGTACAAATGGGGATGAGGGTACATTTATGCACATGTACTTGCCCACCAGTTAAGATATTCTGGAAAGAAGTGACCCAGCAATTATCAAATCTCTTAAATCTGAATATACCTGTACACCCCTGTATTACTGTTGAATGATGTTTTTGAGTTTGCAGTCCATATACAGCTAAAGAGATTGGTTTTATCTGGTATCACAGCGGCTAAAAAGCTGATAGCATCACGATGGTTTCAACCGGAAAAAATTTGCCGGAAGGTCTGGATTCTTACATATCTCGAAGTGATTTATCTAGAAATATCTACAGCAAGAATTTTGGGTCTCAGTGAATCCAAAATTGCAATGTGGTTAGAAGTGGTGGAGAGAATAAAAGCTAGCATATGAATGGTAGTGCCTGGTTAGGAGCGAATGATAATGGATGGATTATCCAAGGGGGGGGCCCGGGGGGGGGGGGGGGGGAGCGAGAGAGAGCATATGTGTGTAGGGTATTAGATAGCAAGTATTAGGTGTATATCTTGTATAATACATTTATTTAAATGGTAATTTCATTGGATGTGCACTGTTAATTAATGCTTGTATATCTAATTTTATGTTGTTATGTTTATGTTTGTGTTTGTTTAAAAAATAATTAAAAAAAATATATAAAAAAAAATGATGTTGATTAGGTTTGATGAGATTATGAAACGAGGATTAAAAAGTGGAATGTCACCTGTTTGGAATGTCGTGTGTCTTTAGAAGATACTAGGATGTGATGATGTGTCTTTAGAAGACAGGGTTCCCAGACATTGCAAAATTAAATTCAAGGACTTTCAAGTACTTTTCCCAGCACTATTTTTCATTAAACATTTTTATTCAATTAACTTTTAAATGCTGTTTTTTTATTATAGGAAAAAAATCTGATCCAATATTTGTGGCTTCCTAAGGATTTTGACACTCACTGGGCTTAAGAGATGAAATGATACATCATGTTTAAAGCCATATAATTTTAACTGTTTACTATTTTTTTTTAAACTTCCCCATGATTAACATTAATAGCCTAATCTCAAGATATCTGTAACAAATTACAAATATTTCCGAATTTTAACTACTTATATTCGTGTTTGTTTGATACCAAGTCTGTTTTTATTGAAAAAAATCATATTCATATCCATATTCATCATATTTCTATAAATTTTAGACACCATATTACAGCGTGTGAAAAATGGACAAAATTCCTGTGAATAAGAATCTGCCATTATAAAAAAGAAAGGTTGACTATTTCGGTCAGAAATAGCGGTCAGAAATAGCCGTTAGTAAGCGTTAATAAGCACCGGTTAGTACTAATCTATTACTAAAAGGTATGTATTGTTTTTTTTGCATGCCTGGTGTAATTATTCTGTTTATTTATCGATATATGATGTGAAAATTAGAGATTAGAGATAAAAAAAAAAAATTAGACTTGCGGTTTTATGGCAATTTTATTAACATGGAAGTGGATGGGATGAAAAGTGACGCTAGGGATACTGGAGGTACCTAAATGACTAACTTTTTTTTAGAGCGTTTCAAATCATAATCTTTTGACATAATGAAAATATATGTAAAATGAAGATATGGCCCCAATTTCATGAAATAATAATAAACACAGACACCGCTGTGCTCACACACAAAGTCAAGAAAGTAGAAAAATAGTAGAAATCATGACCAGGAAGCCACAAGGGTTAAAACCAATTTCCGACAATTAGTTAGACTTTAAAGGTGACATGTACTATAAATGTCATTTTTCAGTCTCTAGCATTGTATTATAGTAATAGGAGTTCGTATCAATGTGTTTTAGTGTCTAAATACCATATTGGCGTATTGCTCTGATACAGCTCAGCCCCTTTCCTCCTCCAGTAAATCAGGCCATTTTGATTTGAACGGCTGAGTGACGTCATTCTGCCGCTGGGTAGCAGACAGTGATGTGATTGGCTCTGTGGTTGTAGCTAATGCCCGCCCACATTCTACCTAGACTGACGGTACACAGCGAGTGGAAACCATTTCCTCATACTCTGTATGGGGAGAGAGAGAGAGAGAGATAGGGGGGGGGGGGGGGACCTGCCTGCCGCGCGCCACACACCCGCAAACAGGAGATTGAAAGAAAGAAAAAAAAAACCACAAGCTGCTGTGGACTCTCATCACCGAGAGGGAGAGAAAGGAAGAGAGAGGGAGGGAGGGAGAGAGGGGGCCTTGTCAATAACGGCCTGTCTTTTTCTCTCTCTCTCTCTCTCTCCCACCCCCTCCCTCTCTCCCTCTCTCTCTCTCTCTCTCCCACCCCCTCCCTCTCTATCTCTCTCTGTCTACCAGTGCAGACTGTGTGGACTGACTGTCACTCAAAGTGCTTATGGGCGGAGCCAGGCCATAACAGCCTGAAATCTTGAGGCTGAAAAATGATGGTTTTGAGTACTTGATTAGAAATATAAAACAATGCATTTTTTTGAAAAAAACCTTACAAATGTCTTCAATAGACTAATAGGAATTGTGTAAAGTTGCCCAAATAGTGCTAGGAATAGCAGTACATAGCCTCTTTAAATAAAAAAAAATCTATTTCTTGATTCTGAAAATGTTTATCATGGATGAACAAAACGTTCAATACGAATGGTTGATTTTAATTTCAAGGAATTCCAGGCCTCGACTTTAAAAAAAAAATCAAGCACTTTAACTCATTCAGCGCCAGGGGTCGCATCTACCTTCTGGGTAGAATGCCATCGCTGTAAGTCAATGGGGAGACTGCGAAACTTGCGAGTGCTTAAAATATATCTTATATTATAGCCGTCCCACGTTGTCCGGCATTGCATATGAAGGGGGGGGGGGCAGCCTCGTAGATGTATCGTTGTAAACGCTCGTCCTGCCGGAGTATTTAAACCCCGCCCGCATGGCTCAGATCGGCCCGGAAAAGAAACAACATCGTTTCGAATGGAGTGCAATACCGGCTGAAAGGGGGCGGTATTTGCCCTTTGCGAGCTCAGACCCATTCCCAATGATAACATCAGGCTGGATGGATGAAACATTTATGGATATAGCTAATAAAATAAACTAGACAATTCCGCGCGGGGGAAATTGTGAAAGTGTGGGTCCCGGCCAACGGGAGAGGGTCTCTCGCGAGTCTCTATGACAAACGGTTCAAAGGATACAAAAAGGGGGCGCGGTCTAAGGATCAGGGGAGTGGTCAACATAGACCATTTGAAACTTTTCTGACTTTTCGAAATTTCGGACTTTTCGAAATTTTTCTGACTTTTCCGAGTTAACATTTTTCGGACTTTTCCTAGTCTTAGAAATCGTTCGGACTTTTCCGAGTTTTAGAAATTTTTCTGACTTTTCCGAGTTTAACATTTTTCTGACTTTTCCGAGTTTTTGAAATTTATCAGACTTTTCCGAGTTTTTGATTTTTTTTTGTTTTCCGAGTTCAAGAATTTTTTCTGACTTTTCCGAGTTTTTAAATTTTTTTGGATTTTTCCGAGTTTTCTGATTTTTCCGAGTTTTTGAAATTTTCCGGACTTTTCCGAGTTTTTGAAATTTTTTGAATTTCTTTGAGTTTTCAGACTTTTCTGAGTTTTTGAAAATGTTCTGACTTTTCCGTTTTTTTTTATATATTTTTCAGAGTTCTCGAAATTTTTCTGACTTTTCCGAGTTTTTGAAAATTTCCGGACCTTTCCGAGTTTTAGAAAATGTTCAGACTTTTCCGAGTTTTTGAAAATTGTCTGGACTAAGGGGGTGTGGCCTAAGGGGGCGTGGTCTAGTGATCAGGGGAGTGGTCAACATCGACCAATGAAAGAGGATATCCCTACCGAGTACAATGGCACAATCCGCAAGTCTCTACGACAAACGGTTCAAGAGATACACTGAGGGGGTGTGGCCTAAGGGGGCGTGGTCTAAGGATCGGGGGAGTGGTCAACATCGACCAATGAAAGAGGATATCCCTACCGAGTACAATGGAACAACCCGCAAGTCTCTACGACAAACGGTTCAAGAGATACACTGAGGGGGTATGGCCTAAGGGGGCGTGGTCTTAGGATCGGGGGAGTGGTCAACATCGACCAATGAAAGGTGGTCAACATCGACCAATGAAAGAGGATATCCCTACTGAGTACAATGACACAACCCGCAAGACAGAGGGCGCTGTCAAGCAATTCAGTACTGCAACACAGAGGGTAACTTAAGGGTTAAGTCGATGAGGTCATTGGCAGGTCAGCTGAGCCATGAGCCTCACAGCTGTTAGGCTGAACCAATCATGAGCCATGAGCCACACAGGTGATGCAATCACGAATGACTTTGCATTTTCACTTTGAATGTATTCCAATGGAGGCAGATGCATGACTGCATTGTAGGGCTGGGCGATAAAACGATAACGATAAATATCGCGATAAATTATTTCCTCAAAATAAACATGAAACATGGTCGCAAAGTTTCGATATATCGATTTTCCAAGTTTGGCTCCGTTCAGCCTCGGCTCAGCACACTCACTAACAACCAACGTTACGTGATGACGTCCTTACGCACCACAGCTCAGGACTCAAGGCTGCTAGGATACTTAGCTTGCACGGCGCTATTTAATATATTTACGTGCCGAGTATGTGTGTGGCGTGAATTCGGATGCCACGGTTATAGTAGTGTGTGGTATACGGTGGACACCGTTGCAATGTATTGTGGCGGAACAGAGTATTTTAGGGATATTTACTAGTACATTGTCATGGAATACATCGCTTGGAAACGAAGCTGGCTAGGATACTTAGCTTGCACGGCGCTATTTAATATATTTACGTGCCGAGTATGTGTGTGGCGTGAATTCTGATGCCACGGTTATAGTAGTGTGTGGTATACGGTGGACGCCGTTGCAATGTATTGTGGCGGAACAGAGTATTTTAGGGATATTTACTAGTACATTGTCATGGAATACATCGCTTGGAAACGAAGCTGGCTAGGATACCTAGCTTGCACGGCGCTGTTTTTATATATGTACGTGCCGAGTATGTGTGTGGCGTGAATTCTGATGCCACGGTTATAGTAGTGTGTGGTATACGGTGGACGCCGTTGCAATGTATTGTGGCGGAACAGAGTATTTTAGGGATATTTACTAGTACCTTGTCATGGGATACACAGTACTGCTCGCTCTGGCTAACTGCTAACGTGCGCGGACTGATGACGACATCAACTCGAGACATTCACAGTAGAAAAACAAGTCTATTAATAGCCCGTCCATCGGCGCCGGGCATAAAAAGTTAATTAAACTTGACAGACATTATATCGACGATAATTATCGATATAGAGTTATGAAAATAATTTTATAATTTTATCGCGATAACGTTTTTGGTCATATCGCCCAGCCCTACTGCATTGTCACGATGATTAAAAGCAAACTATAAGAGATGAAGCGTTGTGAAGCGCACATGAGCACTTCAAGGAGTAGGCGAAGGATTGTGTGCGATATTGTGGCATTCCGTCGACAATTGTGGCCCTGGTGGCGATCGGAACAGAAGGGGAAAAAAGCTAAAAAATCATCGTATTCCTAGAGTGGGATTACATTGGTGTCTATGGGGAGGAGAACCTTCAAACAAATGGACATCAGTTGAGATAGAAATTTCCAATTCCATTTATTTTTCTTTTGTGAGCAAGCTGACAGCCGTGTCATCGTTTTGATGAGTTTTTTTTTCTACGTCCAAAATCACTCTCGCAATTTACCCAAGGTAGTGGAAAAAAATTATTCCAGCTGCCGCACTCTAACTTGCAATGCATTTCCAATGGGACCAAAATTGTACCGTTTAAAGTCGATTCGTAGCCAAATGGTGCAGTGAAACTTTCCGAGTTTGAATAGCGCTGTTGCCATAGGCAAGCCGGTCGTTTTGATACCTTTCACGTGTATGGGGCGCGAACGCTCTGGCACGAGTAGTGTTTGCAAAATCGGTGGAATAAATAAAGAATAAATAATAAAAATAGTATAGATTACTATAGTGTGGGTGGCAACCTGGCTTCGCCAGGTCACCCACACTAATAACGATTAAAACCAGACTTTTTTCGTGATTGGCGCTCAACGGTTGGAGAGTTAACCCGACTTTTCTCGTGATTGGCGCTGAATGAGTTGAGCACTTCAAGGACCTTGTGCAAACCCTGCCTACCGTGCAGCTGGCTGGGAAGACATGACCACAGCACCATTCAAGACGGCACTAGTCAAACGGTTGGAACACGGCCTTTAGGAACGGATTTTCTGCAGGGTTTCTGCAGGGTCCTAAAGTCTTAAATATGATTTTGATATATATATACAGAACCTAGAGGTGTGAGCGCTCACCTTCACACTGGTGTGTCTTGTCCAGTGTGGGTCAGTAGGTGTTTCTTCAGGCTACGTGACTCACTGAAGCTCCTCCCACACTGATCACACTGGTGGGGCTTCTCTCCTGTGTGGGTCAGCAGGTGTTTCTTCAGGCTACGTGAATCACTGAAGCTCCTCCCACACTGTACACACTGGTGGGGCTTCTCTCCAGTGTGGGTCAGCTTGTGGCGCGTCAGGTCCCCTGACTGACTGAAGCCCCTCCCACACTGTACACAGAGGTAGGGCTTCTCTCCAGTGTGGGTCAGCTTGTGTCTCTTCAGGCTACCTGACTCACTGAAGCCCCTCCCACACTGTACACACTGGTGGGGCTTCTCTTCTGTGTGGGTCAGCAGGTGGTTCTTCAGGTGCCACGACTGACTGAAGCTCCTCCCACACTGTACACAGAGGTAGGGCTTCTCTCCAGTGTGGGTCAGCTTGTGGCGCGTCAGGCTACCTGACTCACTGAAGCCCCTCCCACACTGTACACAGAGGTAGGGCTTCTCTCCAGTGTGGGTCAGCTTGTGTCTCTTCAGGCTACCTGACTCACTGAAGCCCCTCCCACACTGTACACACTGGTGGGGCTTCTCTTCTGTGTGGGTCAGCTTGTGTGTCTTCAGGCTACCCGACTGACTGAAGCCCCTCCCACACTGTACACAGAGGTAGGGCTTCTCTCCAGTGTGGGTCAGCTTGTGTTTCTTCAGGCTACCCGACTGACTGAAGCCCCTCCCACACTGTACACAGAGGTGGGGCTTCTCTCCAGTGTGGGTCAGCTTGTGTTGCTTCAGGCTACCTGACACACTGAAGCTCCTCCCACACTGTACACAGAGGTAGGGCTTCTCTCCAGTGTGGGTCAGCAGGTGTTTCTTCAGGTCCCATGACTGACTGAAGCTCCTCCCACACTGATCACACTGGTGGGGCTTCTCTCCAGTGTGTGTCAGCTTGTGTGTCTTCAGGTGCCCCGACTGACTGAAGCCCCTCCCACACTGTACACAGAGGTGGGGCTTCTCTCCAGTGTGGGTCAGCAGGTGTTTCTTCAGGGTACCTAACCTACTGAAGCTCCTCCCACACTGATCACACTGGTGGGGCTTCTCTCCAGTGTGGGTCAGCAGGTGTTTCTTCAGGCTACTTGACACACTGAAGCTCCTCCCACACTGTACACAGAGGTGGGGCTTCTCTCCAGTGTGGGTCAGCAGGTGTTTCTTCAGGTCCCCTGACCGACTGAAGCTCCTCCCACACTGATCACACTGGTGGGGCTTCTCTCCAGTGTGGGTCAGCAGGTGTTTCTTCAGGCTACTCGACACACTGAAGGCTGAGAGTCTCTCTCTTGGCATCGATGTAGTCGACATGGTGTTTGTCCTTGCCAAAAATCTGATAGAGACAAGACGTTCAACACATTTCACACAGACATCATTCCATAACAGACTCAATACAAAAGAGCACTTGGTTCATATCTCATCAGGTAGATTTCCTCTAGTTTGGAAATCTGCACGGGTGATTCCTTTACATAAGGGAGGTGATAGGGATAACTTAGATAATTATCGTCCTATCTCCAGGCTACCTTGCCTAGCTAAAGTCCTGGAAACACTAGTAAGTAAACAACTTAAATTTTACCTTTCAATTAACTCCATACTTAGTTCTCAACAATCTGGTTTTAGAGCCAAACATAGTACAACATCAGCCATCACTTT
Organism: Notolepis coatsorum; assembly: GCF_963971535.1. NCBI lineage: Eukaryota > Metazoa > Chordata > Actinopteri > Aulopiformes > Paralepididae > Notolepis > Notolepis coatsorum. The sequence goes on along the minus strand of NC_140171.1, from coordinate 177,193,206 downwards.
GGTTACAAATGACATTATTTCAGCATTAGATAAGAAGAAACATTGTGCTGCCCTCTTTGTTGATTTATCAAAAGCATTTGATACAGTTGATCACTACTTACTTCTAAAGAAACTATCTAACATTGGGTTGGATGATAATGCCCGTGTCTGGTTTCAGGATTATCCATCTTCTAGGCGGCAGTGTATGAAGTTAGGTCAAGCACAATCTGAATTCTTGGCCATGACCAAAGGTGTGCCACAAGGTTCAGTTTTGGGTCCTGTCCTTTTTACTATTTATATTAATGATATTGTTTCTTCTTTGTATGGATGTCATGCCCATTTGTATGCTGATGACACAATTGTGTACTGTATTGCAGACTCTGTACAGCTGGCCTTTGAGAAATTGCAACTTTCCTTTTATGCTCTACAGCAGGGGTTCCCAAACTTTTCAGGCCGGGGCCCAGAAAATAAGGCGTCAGAGAGCCGCGGCCCAATGCACATCGTCAGGCTTTTTTTTTTTTGCCAGGCGAACGATTTTTTAAGCCAAATATCACTTCAATCCTATTAAGTTAGTTCAAGTTAGTTATTCATTTATATGTGCTATTTATGAGAGGGCTAACTTGTTGCAAAATAATAATGATAATAATAATAGCCTCATTAAAATACTATTGTTGCTTCGGTTGTTTTCAGCGTTTTATGTGCATAATCTGTTATTTAGTTTGAAATGTTCGTTGAAATAAGTAGATTTTTCATTTTTGTTTATTTATTAAGTTAATATAAAACCATATAGTCACATTTTAGAATACAATAGAATAGAATTTTAGAATACAACTAGAAACACTGTCCTGGCCTGCTTCTAAGTTCAGTGACCTGACAAAAAAAAAATAAAAAATGTAAATCATCTCGCGGCCCTCCCGTGGCTGCTCGCGGCCCACCTTTGGGTCGTGACCCCGACTTTGGGAACCACTGCTCTACAGGATGCCCTTACTAGTCTTAAATTGGTTCTTAATGCTAGTAAGACAAAGTTTATGTTGTTTTCAACAGCAAGGAATATTAACTTTGATGATGTGAGGATATCTACTGTCAGTGGCTCTTGTATAGAGAGAGTCACTGAGTATAAATATCTTGGCCTGTGGCTTGACGAGAAATTAACATTTAAGTTCCATGTGGAAAATCTTGCCACTAAACTGCGACAGAAAATTGGTTTCCTGTACAGAAACAGATCCAATTTTCCTCTATTTAGTAGAAAAAGAATTGTGGAATCAGTCTTCTTATCAGTTTTGGACTATGGTGATGTAATTTATAGGCATGCTGCGGCATCAACTCTTAAACCTCTGGATTCTGCATATCACTCAGCTCTCAGATTTATAACTGGTGACAGATATGATACTCAACATTGTGTCCTGTATGATAGGGTGGGTTGGCCTTCTCTTGCAGAAAGGCGCAACAAACACTGGTATTTATTTATTTTAAAGCCCTTATTGGTAAACAACCCGTTTATATCTCCTCGCTGTTAGATTGGAATATTGGAACCTATTCAACTCGATCGAATGACTGGATGGTTCTTAGGGTTCCTCAAATTTGTTCTGAGCTAGGGAAGTCAGCCTTTTCCTTTGATGCCTCTAACTCATGGAATGTCCTTCAACTCACACTGAAATTGGAGGTTCTCCCTTCCCTTGGAATGTTTAAACTAGGGATGCACCGCTATGAAAATTGGCCGCCGATACAGATACCGATTGTTCAACTAACACTATCGGCCGATACCGATACCGATATTTGTATATTTGTATATAAGTATTTGTAAAAAAATATATATTTTTTTTAATTTTTTTTTTAATGAAACTACTGTATATTTGTATGTGAATGTTTGTATTTGTAGGCCTCTTTACTTACTTAAAAAAAGGAAACATCAAGAAATATGTTTATGGTATCACTATCTCTCTCCCAGTATCGTCTTGCGGCCTGCAGAGGGATACTATTTTCTCAACCAGAGCTTTCAACCAATGCAATGGAACCATTCTTGCGGCCTGCAGCGGGATACTATTCTCTCAACCAGAGCTTTCAACCAATGCAATGGAACCATTTTGATTGACAGTCGATTCGGACAATTACGCCACACCGCTAGCACCCACCTCCTGCTGTCCTTACCACCAATCGGCAAGCGTTTATTAATTTTTCTACTTCCGGGCATGCCGCCATTGTTCTGTTTGCGAGAGCAGAACACACTTAACGTAGCTACGTTAACTGCCCGGCCCGCCGACCGGCGCTCCACGCATGACCAAATGAGACATAATGATTTTACTGCAACAAATGTTATAATAAAACAAAGCCTTTCTATACATTTGTCTGGTTGAAAACTTTATTAACAGATTGCAGAATGTGTAGTTGGGTACGGAATGAGCAACGGAATGGAACCGAGCTATGAACGGACTAACGGAGTAATGCCTTGTTTACTGCTATCTTCGGGTAAATAATATGCTTGTTATTGAACGTGTAACACTTCATTTTAACAGCAGATACTTTCTTAAATGCCATCTTCCCGAGAGAGGGTGTTGACGGGGAGTTGTGTTATTAATAGCATTGAACAGCTAACCGAAAGCTAGCGTTAACTATTGTTAAAGGTTTAGCCATAACGTTACCTTGGCTAAAGTTGGGGCTATTCATAATGCAGCAATAATGGCTGCAGACCTGCAAGCAAAGTACAGCAAGTTGACAAAGGAGTATTCCAACGCAAATCACATTTTCACCAGTAACGTTAGTCTTGCATCTCCCGGTAGCTAATGAACGGACTCGGAGTAATGCCTTGCTGCTATGGGTAATAATAATATGCTGATGTTATTGTCCGTGTAACACTAACTATATAACGCTAATGCCACAAAACGAATGCCTTGTTAATCATAAGTAGTTACTTTGATGCAGTAGATTGTGTGTGTGTGTGTGTGTGTGTGGGGGACGGCGGGCGTTGTGCAGGTAGGTCGCGAGTGAACTTTTTTTTTTTGCCTTTTGACGCTACACAAATTGATGGGTATTTATCGGCGACTGCTATCGGCACATTTGAGCTTATCGGCCGATAGGCCGATAGCAGTCAACAAGGCACTTATCGGCCGATACCGATACCCGACCGATATATCGGTGCACCCCTAGTTTAAACGTATGATTTCAGACCATTGTGTGACTACCTGTAACTGTTTTAGTTGATATTTTTAACAGGGGGGACAGGGGTGGGCAATTATTTTTCCCAGTGGGCCGAATGAGCAACTGAAAATATGTTGGAGGGCCGGGCCAAAATTCCAAACTCAATTATGCATAATATACATTTTATTTCTATATAAAAAGCAGTAAATGGCATTGTTTTGACCCCTGGTAAGAGTCTATGTTATTATTTGGCAATTAAAAGGTGAGGTTAGCTTTCAAAAATATCATTTATTCAAATAGAATTTATTTCCAAAATGATAAACAAAATGTGAAACATTAATAACAAAGGGCATTTTGAGTTTCATATACTATTAAAACAAGGATTTTCTTAGCTTTCTAAAGACATCACATCATCTTATAGCCAAAATAAACAAGACATGTCACTGAACTGTGTAAAGAAAAGTGTCCCAGTTTTGTAGCCTTTTTTTTTTACTTTACATGCCTATATTAAACATTTAATGTTTTCAGAACTGTGCAAAAATATCAAGTGTCCCATTTCACTTGTTATATTTCCACATTTTAGTGTTCTTCAGTTTTTTTTTTTTTTTTTTTCAGTGTGAGAAATCCAGTCTCTGTTGAGCTTTAACAAGTCCATCAAAGTCAGGTTGCATGTCTGAGGTGGAGATGCGAAGCACAGCTGCCAGATGTTCATCAGTGAGAGAGGATCTGTACCTGGACTTGGTAAACGTCATGACTGAGAATGTCTGTTCACATATGTAGGTGGATCCAAAGAGAACCAACATCTTCTGAGCATGTCTCCTCATGTTTGGAAAGTTCTCCTCCTTGAGAGCAGAGTAGAACTCTAGCAGTGATGCTGACTTAAAGTGCTCTTTCAGTAGTGAATCAGACTGCAGGTCAATGAGTTCAAGCTGAACAACTATCAACACTGCAGGTAAAGGGAGATGAAACCAGCTGCATTTCATCCTCAACCTTTTTGAAATCTTGAAAACGCCTTGAAAATTCATCATGCAGTGCTCCCAACATGGATGAGTACCTGTGCCGGTGATCAGCTGATGGTTTGACTTCTTTCAGGGTTTTCATGTGTTTGAGATTGTTGCTGCCTAGTTGCCTTGAAATTAATTGCAACTTTGTCATGAAGGCTTTCACATGGCTATGCATTTCATGAGCAAAAATGCCCTTGCCCTGCAGTTGTGTTCAGTAGGGATGGGTACCGTTCACATTTGAACCGATACGGTACCGGTACCTGTGAATCGATACCGGTACCCAACGGTACCTTTTTTCTGTACTTTAGTCTCTAAAAATGTAATCTACCTACCTCAGTTGTGAAAAAAAAATCCAAACTTCAAATAACCACACTTTCGGCTTGCCATTGCCCCGACTGCTTTGTTGTTGAATCAAGTCAAATCCTAGATAAGTGTATATTGTGCGTGTGAACGTTGACATGAAAAGAAAAAAGTACAAAAATATATATATATATATATATATAAATAAAAATACAAAAAAATCTTTTTTTCTAATTATCATGTAATCTTTCGCGGGCCGGTCAGAATCATCCCGCGGGCCGGCCGTACAATGCCCAGGTCTGCTCTAACTCATGGAATGTCCTTCAACTCACGCTGAAATTGGAGCTTCTCCCTTCCCTTGGAATGTTTAAACGTATGATTTCAGACCATTGTGTGACTACCTGTAACTGTTTTAATTGATATTTTTTAAATTATTTTGAAACGTTTTAAATTTTTTACTCTGGTGTTTAAATTTCTGTGAATGTTGTTTTTATTATGTACTGTACAATAGACGTTTCTGTAAATGAGGGAAACCTCAGATGCTTACGATTTTAAATAAAGGTTGAAATGAAATGAAAATGTGTCAACCTTTGAGGACGGTGGGGGGGGGGGTCACATGATATGATATGAATTGAAAATGGGGGACCCTGATGTAAACAAGACGAAAGTCTTTCTCTGGTCTGCATCCCCTTAACAATTGTGTGTATTGAGCTTTACTGTATTGTACCCATTCTGCAATCTGTTAATAAAGTTTTCAATCGACAATCAATCAAGCACTTTCAGACACATTGGGCCTCATTCAACAATACTCTTATTATTTTTCTTATATTCTTGCTTACCTGTCTGTTAAGACAACAATAAGACTTAGTAGTACTTATACTTGTACTATACGTATACGTACTGTATAGTGCGAAATAAATCATTCCAGCAAAGTAGGCTTTGTCAATACTGAACGACTGCGCGCTTGTCAAGAACCAATCACTCAGTAGGTTCGGAAATACCGGATCTGTCACCTGTCCTCTCTCTCTGAAAGGTCCCTGTGGCTAAAACCCAGAGTGCGCTCAGAACTTGTAGGTGTGGAGCAGAGAAGAGAAGAGGTTGTAAATATGCGTTCTATGCGTATGGCCTGGGCAGCCAGCATCCAACTGTTCTAACAGCAATATATAATCAATTTCAGAAGCAGAATGCATGCAATAAGTTATAATAATAATAATTATTGAAAAGTTCTGGGTTTATAAAGTCGTATTTGGGGGCAATTGACCAATCTTTCCAAAGACTGTTCCTGAGACACAGAGCTGCCATGGTTACAGCATTACTGTTCCTGAGACACAGAGCTGCCATGGTTACAGCATTACTGTTCCTGAGACACAGAGCTGCCATGGTTACAGCATTACTGTTCCTGAGACACAGAGCTGCCATGGTTACAGCATTACTGTTCCTGAGACACAGAGCTGCCATGGTTACAGCATTACTGTTCCTGAGACACAGAGCTGCCATGGTTACAGCATTACTGTTCCTGAGACACAGAGCTGCCATGGTTACAGCATTACTGTTCCTGAGACACAGAGCTGCCATGGTTACAGCATTACTGTTCCTGAGACACAGAGCTGCCATGGTTACAGCATTACTGTTCCTGAGACACAGAGCTGCCATGGTTACAGCATTACTGTTCCTGAGACACAGAGCTGCCATGGTTACAGCATTACTGTTCCTGAGACACAGAGCTGCCATGGTTACAGCATTACTGTTCCTGAGACACAGAGCTGCCATGGTTACAGCATTACTGTTCCTGAGACACAGAGCTGCCATGGTTACAGCATTACTGTTCCTGAGACACAGAGCTGCCATGGTTACAGCATTACTGTTCCTGAGACACAGAGCTGCCATGGTTACAGCATTACTGTTCCTGAGACACAGAGCTGCCATGGTTACAGCATTACTGTTCCTGAGACACAGAGCTGCCATGGTTACAGCATTACTGTTCCTGAGACACAGAGCTGCCATGGTTACAGCATTACTGTTCCTGAGACACAGAGCTGCCATGGTTACAGCATTACTGTTCCTGAGACACAGAGCTGCCATGGTTACAGCATTACTGTTCCTGAGACACAGAGCTGCCATGGTTACAGCATTACTGTTCCTGAGACACAGAGCTGCCATGGTTACAGCATTACTGTTCCTGAGACACAGAGCTGCCATGGTTACAGCATTACTGTTCCTGAGACACAGAGCTGCCATGGTTACAGCATTACTGTTCCTGAGACACAGAGCTGCCATGGTTACAGCATTACTGTTCCTGAGACACAGAGCTGCCATGGTTACAGCATTACTGTTCCTGAGACACAGAGCTGCCATGGTTACAGCATCACTGTTCCTGAGACACAGAGCTGCCATGGTTACAGCATTACTGTTCCTGAGACACAGAGCTGCCATGGTTACAGCATTACTGTTCCTGACACACAGAGCTGCCATGGTTACAGCATTACTGTTCCTGAGACACAGAGCTGCCATGGTTACAGCATTACTGTTCCTGAGACACAGAGCTGCCATGGTTACAGCATTACTGTTCCTGAGACACAGAGCTGCCATGGTTACAGCATTACTGTTCCTGAGACACAGAGCTGCCATGGTTACAGCATCACTGTTCCTGACACACAGAGCTGCCATGGTTACAGCATTACTGTTCCTGAGACACAGAGCTGCCATGGTTACAGCATTACTGTTCCTGAGACACAGAGCTGCCATGGTTACAGCATTACTGTTCCTGAGACACAGAGCTGCCATGGTTACAGCATTACTGTTCCTGAGACACAGAGCTGCCATGGTTACAGCATTACTGTTCCTGAGACACAGAGCTGCCATGGTTACAGCATTACTGTTCCTGAGACACAGAGCTGCCATGGTTACAGCATTACTGTTCCTGAGACACAGAGCTGCCATGGTTACAGCATTACTGTTCCTGAGACACAGAGCTGCCATGGTTACAGCATTACTGTTCCTGAGACACAGAGCTGCCATGGTTACAGCATTACTGTTCCTGAGACACAGAGCTGCCATGGTTACAGCATTACCGCAGTAAGCCAATCACGTCACGCACCGCATCCCTGCTGTGTTTTCTTCTGTTCATTAGGCCTATTGTTTATGTTCCAACTGTTGCGTTATGTGATCTGAAATAAATGCAATGCTATTTTGTAAATAATAATAATCATTATAATTGTGTAGCCTATTTTCTTCACACCCAGGGCTGTACGCTAAGCTTTTTCACTAGGGGCACACTTTTTATAACAATTTTACCATTATTAAAAAAATATGTTCCTCCTGCCTCATTACTGTGGTCCTTTTATTTAACATTTAAGTGCGTTTGTTTTCAGGTTTGTATCTTTTATAATGAACCAACTGAGAAAGTGTGTAAATCACTAATAGAACAAAAACAACAAACTGTGTGTGTGTGTGCGTGCGCTTGTTTAGTGCTCCTTGAATGAGATCACCACAACACACACACCATTGCATTAATCAGGAGGACAAGAAACTCTGCATACATTTGTTTCACAATGAAAAGTGCTTTAGAAATCAAATGAATTATTATTATTATAAATAACCCCATGAAAGGTGTTGTGAAGGGCCAGATTAAACTGAGAATCTACCTTTATTGTTTGATATACTTTGTATATTATTTATATATACACGGAATATCCCTTTACCTGCGTTCAAACCAGAGTAATATTCGCTCTCCTTATTGGACAGCGCCCCTAGGCGCCAGCTCGCAGGCCCCCAATGCCAGGTTCAAAGACAAGTTCAGGCATGTCAGAACATGCCCGGAGACAGCGTATTGATACCAGACAAAGACTGCGGTTTGGGACTAGATTGTCACTTAAGTATATATACAGCGCAAGGTGCGCGCAGCAGTACCTTACCCCACCTTACCCCGAGCACCTGCTTGTCCTTCTAAACAAGCCAACGTAGTTCATCGTGGTGAAGTGAGCAACTCGTGCGTTGAGAACATGTGCGAATAGAATAGTAAAGTGTCAGAGTTTAATGTAGTAACGTCAAGTTCGACCTAATCTAATGTGAAGTAAATAGTCGTTCATTTATTGTATATCGTGCGGCCACAGTTCGTTCGTGTGTAGCATTACCCAGCGGTTCGTCGTGTTTTTAGCTAGTGTACTTAGCCAGGGTGTGTGGCCTAAATACGTCGCCCACACCCGAGGAGTCCTAGTCGGAGAACCGTTGGACATGTGCACAGGAGAACCGGCGTCGGCGATTGCAGAACCATTACTGGTTGGATTATATTGATTTGGAACGTGTTACCCGGAGAAGAGCATCGTTGATTTCCACTATCGTTTGGGATTCAACCTCGTGAGGATTACAACTCGGGCTGGCCTCGTGGACGTTGGCTGGCTAGCTGTCATCAGTGCTATCGAGCATTTGGATTACAATTATTGCTTTGCTGCTGATCAAGGGATTTACAAGGACCGACTCCTGTACCTGGAGTATCTTTATTCTTCATTGAATCAGACGGAGTATCCGAACATTCCTCTACCCTCCAGGCCTTACACCCCCGGAGGGAACCCATTGTCTCCAGGCGGTATCAGCGTTGCCTTATATAGTTGCTATTGTACGACAGGTGGTGTCAACTTAGACCCATCGTAGGATTCCTGCTATTCTTAGTGACTCATGCTATTGACTGACTTTACGCATATTCTTCGCCATACAAGCGCAACCCTAATTCTCATTCTGTAACCTAATGTTGCATAATAATAAAATACCCTCAAATACTATTTCTTTGTCAATGCCGTGTTCTTGTGGGTGTTCACCATCTATACTTGATGTACTGTCTGGCCAGTAATTAAAGTACATAACTAGCAGTGGTTTAATTTATCACAATCTTTAATACAGTCAGGGTTTTGTAACCCCTCAGTTACAAAAGGTTTATTATTTGTATGGGTAATTACCTGCTTCATATTTGTGATGTTACTGGTTTCAGTGTGTGCCTAAAGTGATCAATGTGTTGGGCCGTTTATAGAGATCTATGCCAATTAATGTTTATGTATATCCGGGACTTTTTTTTATACGAATTGAGACGTATTTGTATATGTGACCTTTATTTTGAAAACAGTGTTGCGACGCAAACTTGTTTACATTTGCGCTTTTGACAGTGAAATGTTCAGTCCAACTTAGCTCGAAGGAAAGACTAATCAAAAAGGTTTAATTGACCGGTATGAGGCTCTTACCTCTTCGGAGTTGTGGGATATTTTCAATGTTTTAGCTAATTTTGATTTAAATTGTATAATTCCCATTTTAAAATGTTTTACCATGGTATGTTTGGTATCCTTTTTTTCAGCACATCCTCACATATATGACCTGACAGTTAGTTTTCATATTGTATAATACTGTATATACTGTATACTGCATAATGTACAACACAAAACACAAAATCGGATTGAGAAAATGTGTTATTTTTACTATGAACCAATGCAAACATATTCAATCAAGCATATACAACAGTGGAAATGCACCCTAGGTAGCATATTTACATAAACAAAAGAGAACAGAACAGAATTCAATTTACAAATCATTATTTTCTCCATACACAGGTAATAAACATTGATTCTCAACTGGAAATTATCACCAGCATGCTTTTTTTTTTACAAAGTCAGTAAAAGTACGTTTTTTTTTTACAAAAAAAAGTAAAAAATAAGTAAAGTGGGATATTCAATATACATATATACAGTACACATATGACTAGAGTGCAGTCATATAGAGTGCAGGATGCCTGAGGTGTATCCAAAAAAATATATACACTACACACATGTGTACGTACGTGTGTGTGTGTGTGTGTGTGTGTGTGTGTGTGTGTGTGTGTGTGTGTGTGTGTGTGTGTGTGTGTGTGTGTGTGTAACTAAACAAAAGCACTAATAATAATAATAATAAGTCTCTCACCTGTCTTGGTTAGCCCTCCTTCCATGTCTCGCCTGCACTGAACTGGTTGAAGGCAGGTCATCTGCTCCTTGCTCCTCACTGTAGAAAATAAAAATCACATTATTTTCAACATTCAACAAGGAATCTCTTATCTTATACAGCACACAGCACAGCACATATACACATATTTACAATCCAAATAGTGTTCTTTGCAAACCCAACAAGTACAGTAAGAGTGTGACTGACTAAACATAAGCAATAAATCTCCAAAATAAGTGCCTTTACCTCCCGTTGTCATCTACAAAAGATGACATCTGAAGATTCTACTACTACTACTACTACTACTACTACTGCTACTGCTACTGCTACTGCTACTGCTATAAGTCGAACTACTAAAGCTAAAGTTTTTCTGGCTGGAAAAACGTGTGTTCTGCAGAAATGATCTTGTAAACAATGTATCGCTCACTCTTCTTCTACTGTTATTTTCTGGCAGTCAACTTCCGCCTCCTTCAGCACTTCCTCTCAGTTTTTTCGGTTTGATTCTAGCACAACAAATGGCCAAGATATTGATAAAAATGTAACGCCTGTAAAATTAAATCTGGCACATTTTACGCATGCGTAAAGGTTTATTTAGCATCGAATTGAAATGATCCTGGTTCAGTTATTTACTGTTTTAGTTAGTTTATCGTGTAGTTTTAAGGCCACGTCATAATGCTACATCGAAAAAAACCCGGAAATTGACTACATTTCCCAGGCAGATCACGTCAAACAACGACGTCATTCTATCGCGCCGGCGATATCAGGGTCGGTTCGGGTTTGAATCTCTTTGATTGTCGTTGTTATTGTGACGTCACCAGGAAGGCGACACACACACGAGTTGAACGTGACAGACGTGAGCGACATGAATGGATGCAGATATACGAACGAGTCAATAAAGGAATCTTATTGAACCTCGGGTTAAGCCTCGTCAATATAACATGGTGTCAGAAGTAAAATTGGAATAAGAGGATGGCGCAGTTTCAACCTCCGATGCAATTGAGTCTGCAAGGCAATCTTGCTGAAAATTGGAGGAATTGGACACAGCGCTTCGAACTATTTAGCATCGCCAGCGGCATCTCAGAAAAGTCTCAAAGTGCAGTGTGCGACGTTTCTTCATGTCGCCGGAGAGGAGGCGATTAAAGTATGCAATACTTTTGTCTTTACTGCAGAAGAAAAAGTCAAAGTAGACATACTGAAGAAGACATTTCAGGACTATTGTGAGTGACTGTGAGCCCCGGAAAAACTTGCCATATATAAGGCACATATTCTTCACACGTGCACAGAAACAGTCAGAAAACAATAGATGCCTATGTCACGGATTTCAAGTATAAAGCCAATGATTGTGAATTTGGTCAGTTGAACGAATCCCTGATAAGAGACAGGATAGTGTGTGGCATAACTAGTGACCAAGTAAGAGGCAGACTGTTAAGAGAAGCAGATCTGACACTAGCAAAAGCCTTGGATATTTGCCGTGCGAGTGAGATCACAACCAGTCAAGTGAGAGCACTGACAGAAGAGGTGGATGTGAACAGACTGAGAACAGTCAGGCCAAAAGACAGTAAAGTTGCAGATAGCACAGGTCATACTGAACCAGATGAGTCAAGTTGCTACAGATGTGGTTACAGACATGGAACAAGGACATGTCCGGCAATTGGGCAAACATGTAAATCATGCCACAAGAGAAATCACTTTGCCAAGGTGTGTAGAGTGCAGGGCCCACCACAGCACCAATAAAAAAAAAGCTGCATGCAATTGAGCAGAGTGAGAGTGATGAGGAGGAAATGTTTATCGGCACAGTCGAAGTGGAGCAGGAAAAACACATCAGACTGATGGAGACAAAATTCAAGGAAAATCCGTGGAATGAAACAGTGAGTATAAACAGAAAAGCAGTGACTTTCAAACTGGATACAGGCGCTGACTCCTGACTGCAACGCCATGTCAGTGAAAATGCTGAATGAACTGGACGTTAGAGGCAGACTCAGGGTGAGCAAATGCAAACTAGTTGCTTTCTTTGGGCAAAATATTTCACCACTGGGCAAGAGAGCACTGACATGTGAGTACAAAGGCCAAAAGCATAATATAGAGTTTGAAATTACACAGCAGGATGTACCAGCTACACTAGGCGGAGCCACTTGTGAGAAACTAGGTTTAGTAACGAGAATGCATGACATTTCCAAGGAAAGTGACATTCTTTTTTTTGTATTTTACTTTTTTTTATTATTTTTTAAACAAACACAAACAAACATGACAACACACGATTAGATATACAAGCATTGTTAACAGTGCACATCAATTAAATCACCGTTTAGATAAATGTCTTATACAAGATATACCCCTAATACCTGCTATCTATTCCCCTACACACACATATGCTCTTGCTCGCACCCCCCACCCTGGACCCCCCATTGGATAATCCATCCATTATCATTCGCTCCTAACCAGACACACTACCATTATATGCTAGCTTTTATTCTCTCTACCACTTCTAACCACATTGTCAATTTGGATTAATTGAGACCCAAAATTCTTGCTGTAGATATTTCTAGATAAATCACATCGAGATATGTAAGAATCCAGACCTTTCAGCAAATTTATTCCGGTTGAAACCATCGTGATGCTATCAGTTTTTTAGCCACTGTAATACCAGATAAAACCAATCTCTTTAGCTGTATAGGTACTGCATACTCAAAAACATCATTCAGCAGTAATACAGAGGGGTGTACAGGTATATTCAGAATTAATAGATTTGATAATTGCTGGGTCACTTCTTTCCAGAATATCTTAACTGGTGGGCAGTCCCAGTACATGTGCATAAATGTACCATCATCCCCATTTGTACATAAGGAGCATTTGGACCCATTCTGTTCAGTCTTATAGGAGTCAAGTATGTCCTATGAATATAGTTAAAGGGGAACTATTTTACTATTCCTAGCACTATTTGGGCAACTTTACACAATTCCTGTGAGTCTATTGAAGACATCTGTACGTTTTTTTTTTCAAAAGAAATGCATTGGTTTATATTTCTAATCAAGTACTCAAAACCATCATTTTTCAGCCTCCGGATTTCAGGCTGTTATGGCCTGGCTCCGCCCATAAGCACTTTGAGTTTTGAGTGACAGTCAGTCCAGAGAGAGAGAGAGAGAGAGAGAGAGAGAGAGAGAGAAAAAAACTCAGCGTGTCTCCCAGAGAGAGAGAGAGAGAGAGAGAGAAAAAAACTCAGCGTGTCTCCCAGAGAGAGAGAGAGAGAAAAAAACTCAGCGTGTCTCCCAGAGAGAGAGAGAAAAAAAAAAGAACTGTGTAAACTAGGGATGCACGATATTGATTTTTTGACACCGATACCGATAACTTTATGCTCCTCAAGCCGATACCGATAACCGATATTTATTGTATTATAATATTTTTTTTAACTGTATATATATATATATATTTTTTTTTATCAAATTTTTTTTCTTTTCTTTTTGGGTATTTATAAGCTCTTGTTGACAGTTGTCTATTATCTCTCCTGCCTGTGTCTCTGCCTGCTGTGCTCTCCTCTCTTCCCCTCCCTCCCACACACACACTCACTCACTCACTCACACACACACACACACACACACAGACATGGGTGCTGCGCTGCCACAGACAGCTCTGCTCTCATAATGGACAGAACGAAATGTTCAAAAGTCTGGGTCTATTTTACTAAAGTCGATGCTGACAACGCTCGTTGCCACAAGTGCAACAAGACATTTGCCAGTAATGTATAAGCGCTGGTACTTGTGGCTGGCGGGGAGATAACGTTAGCTCCGAGTAGAGTAATGGCTGACAATCCGGAGGTAAATAAACGAACGAGAGCTTCTGATTGGTGGTAAGAAGAAGAGGTGGGTGCAAGCCGTGGGACGTAATTGGCAGATCGACTGTCTGTCTCCGAATGTAACGTGACTACGTCACAGCCAAGAAGGGGAGCGCTGGATTTGTGAAAAACTCCCTGTTCCTAAACCACACGCTATCAGTTTTACCACAGTACTGGCAAAACGGGAGGAGGCTATAATAAAAACAAGCGCCCTTCATCCAAATCCACCCACACCGGATTTCTTTTAACCAAAAAATTTATTATATGTTATCGGAGCTATCAATAACGTTATCGAGTTTATCGGGATGACGTCATAATTGCTGATATCGGCCCGATAATTATCGTGCTTCCCTAGTGTAAACACGCAGCGCGGTGTTGGACTTCCTCGAACGGGAGAAGGAGAGTGTTTACAGTTCTCTCGCTCGGCTGGCAGCTAGAGGGGGGCGGGTGTTATTATGCAAATGCACACCATCTGACGTCCCGAATGCGCTATTTTTCAGATTACTCACTGAGGGAGGGACATTATTGTGAGAGGAGAATTGGAAGAATGCGCCAAATCGAGAATTAGAGACATAGATCCTATTACTATAAGTCCACATAGCTAGAAAATAACCCTAAACACTGGAAAAGGTCATTTATAAGAAAGTTCCCCTTTAAGATTGATTTGTTGATGGTCCGGGTTCCTTGATGCGTCGAACATTTGCCCAGGCTTCTTGCCAATCAAAATCTTTTTCCAGGTCTGGTATATCCCTCCTCCAAACAGAGTCTAGGTGGAGGGTTTCATACGAGGCCGTTAGTAATTGATGATAAAAATCTGATACAAAACCTCTCGATGTCTCTCTTTCATAGAAAAAATTGTGGTATCTGTGGTGTGCAATTGGTATCCTTAATGGAACACTGAGCCTTCAAACATAACAATAATTGTGCGTAAAAATAATATGTGGAACCGGTGAGATTAAATTTTTTTCTATTTCATCGTAACTACAAATACCCTGTTTGTTGAAAACATCTCCTAATGTATGTATGCCTTGCTTTTCCCATCTAGGGAATCTTATAGGTCGTTTTCCAATCAGGAGTGCATTGTTATTGAATAAGGGAGTACAGGGTTAGAAATTAAAAAAAATTTGTTCAAGGGCTTTTTTTGCCCCCCTTAATTGATTTTCGGGGGCTTTTTTTGTATTTCGGGGGCACAACATTTTTATAATGAAAATTAACAAAGATTATAAAACATTGTTGACACTTTTTTTTACAGTCTTCGTCCCTATGTTTGATAACGTAATGTTAATGTCTCCATATATAGGGCTCTACGCTAACCTTTTTCCCAAGGAGCACATGTGCTCCTAAATAAAATGTTAATAAATAAAATCTAAATACAAATTTAGGAGCACACAGAAATTTAGGAGCAGAGTGACAATTGTTCAAGTAACACACACACACACACGATGTGTGACATGGCTTGGTTTCATGTTTTGAGGTACCTTCAATTATCTGTAAATAATACATACATACTCTATCTAAATAGATTAAATATGATTGTCCCTGAGGGCAAGTTGTGTTGTTGTCAGATCGATCAATGAAATACGTTGCGCGCTCAGTGCTGTGGAATGAAGGAAATGCGCATCGGGATCATTTGGATGTTATTCTTTGGAGTTGTGTTACAAATGGAACGGTCTTTCCCCGCCGAACACAAGTTACTTAACGTTACACAGGTCGCGCTATGCAGATGCTTAGCTTGCTAATGTTAATATAGCAGTGTAACTTAATGTTACACAGCACTATGCATGCTTGCTGAAAGCAGAGCTCTCTGTCTGTCTGTCTGTGTTCGCACCTAACACGCAGCGGGCCCCGCCTCCCTCCCTCTTTGCATTCCACCCAAAAACTGAATTTCAGTCCAGTTTCTTAACTATTAACAGCGGAGCTGTTTTGTAATCTTCACTCTGCAAGTAAATTATTTTTCCGGTTCGCGCACACACATATTATTAGGGGCAAATACGGGGGAAATGCTCGCACTGTAGAGCATATATATAATTATATATATAATTAGTAAACTGTCGGGGGGGCTTTTATTGCCCCCCTTAACTGATTTTCGAGGGCATTTGGTCAATTTTCGAGGGCATTTTGCCCCAAGCCCCCGTTAATTTCGAACCCTGAGGGAGTATGATTATGCCATTTATGTGGGTTAGAATTTTTTTTTTGTGTTTCACGCCATATCCGGATCGCATGAGTAATTATGGGGCCAAATTTCAGTTTGCATTGCTTAATTGATACTTTGGTGTATACTATGTCCTGCAGTCTCTGTGGTGCTACTATATTTACTTCTAAATTTCTCCAGGATACTGATGCTTGGGGTTCAAACCAGGTTGTCAGTGGTCTTAAAGTGTACGCCTTAAAATAGTGGAAAAAATTTGGAAATGCCATCCCTCTGTCGGCTTTGTTTCTCTGTGCGGTGGATCTTTTTATACGTGGTGGTTTGTTATTCCAAATAAATGTATATGCGGAAGAGTGTAAATTTTTCCAATAACCATCTGGAGGGGGTAACGGAAGCATTGAGCTGATGAAGTTGATTCTAGGTAAGACATCCATCTTAACTATTGAAACCCGTGCCTGTACTGAGTTTTTAAGTTTTGACCACCTATCAAAGTCGTATTTTATTTTATTTTGGATTTCTATGTAATTGTGTTTCACCGTTTGGCTTATGGTAGGGAATACTTCAACTCCCAAACATCTAAAGTGTTTAACCATTGGTATTTCTTCTGGAAGACTTGTATTTTTTGCAGGGGCGTTCAGTGGAAGGAAAGCCGACTTTGGCCAGTTTATCTTAAATCCCGATAGGTCGCCAAAGTCATCAATCAACTTGAGAAGATGAGGCATTGCGGTGTTAGGGTTTTGCATGAACAGTATTAGGTCGTCCGCATATAGACTAATTTTGTGTTGTGTGCCCTTGATTACGATTGGTTCTATGAGTTGGGATTGTCTTATATATTGTGCTAAAGGTTCTAGTGATAAATCGAATAGTCCGGGACTAAGAGGGCAACCCTGTCTAGAAGAACGTGATACCGGAAATATTCCGGAGGTGATTATACCTGTTGTAATCATGGCCGATGGGTCTTTGTATAATACTTTAATCATATCAATGAATCCTTTTCCTAACCCCATCCTTTCTAATACTGCCCATAGATACGACCATTCCAACCTATCAAAGGCTTTCATTGCATCCAGGGACAGCATCGCCTTAGGTCTGGTGTCGTCCTTGCTGGCATCTAGTACGTATAGTAATCGTCTTATGTTGTCAGTGATCAAGCGGTTTCTTATGAAGCCAGTTTGATCCGGATGAACTAAAGACGTCATATGCTTTTGAAGTCTGATGGCTAATACCTTAGAGAACAGTTTGATATCGGTTCCGAGGAGGCTTAAGGGTCTATAACTACCGCTATAACTATTGGTGGGGTCTTTGTCTTTTTTAAGGAGAACTGTTATGAGTGCAATATTGGCGTTCTTATGAAAGTTCCCCTCCTTGACTGAGTATAAAATCATATTAAGTAATAGGGGTCCAATTATGTCCCAACATGAGAGGTACATTTCTGGTGGGATACCGTCTCTTCCAGGAGCCCTACCACTTTGCATTTCGGATATGGCCTTCCTGAGTTCCTCTAGTGTGATTGGTGTTTTTAACTGTTTAGCATCATCCTCTGAAAGTTTGGGGAGGTTAATTTGATTAAGATATGTGTCCATTTTGTTTTGATCGAAGGTCGTTTCTGATTTATACAAGTTGGAGTAGAATTCTTTGAATGTCGCGTTTATTTCTTTGGTGTCTGTTACAAGTCCTTGTTGTGCTCTAATGGAAGTTATATCTGCAAATTTTGCGTTAATTCTTAGTCGCGTAGCTAGTAGGTGACTTGGTTTGGAACCTTGAGAGTAATGCGGTTGTCTTGTGCTACGTATTTGTACTTCAGATTAGGGATGCACCGAAATTTCGGCCACCGAAAGTTTTCGGCCGGAAATGGCCAAAAATGGCCTTTCGGCTTTCGGCCGAAAGAGTTTTTTCACCGAAAATATATCACCGAAACAACCTGTAACCTAACGCGTGTTGTTGTGATGACGTCATCAAAACGCGGATTCAGTCATTACATGCGCGCTGTGAGCTCTTCAGTCCTCCTCTTGGGACTCGGGAGTCGCGCTGTTTCTATGTAAACTCTGCGCGCAACGAGTCCAATAAATGCATCTTTAACATGCTTTATCCTTATTTACTATATGCCCCGTCGCGGTTAATCACTGAGTGATCTAATATGCATATTATTCAGAGCGAGAGGGGGAGGGATTGTGTTTCTCACATTGACGCTGTCTGTTGCGCGTCTACTGTGCCAAAGTCAAGAGCGCGCGTTCATCTGGGGACTAGAAAGGTGCACTCAGTAGAGCACAGATGTCCGCCTCTCTCTCTTTCTATCTCTCTGATTGATAACTTTATTAACAGATTGCAGAATGGGTACAATACAGTACAGCTCAATACACACAATTGTTAAGGGGATGCAGACCAGAGAAAGACTTTCGTCTTGTTTACATCAGGGTCCCCCATTTTCAATTAATCAGGACATATATGACATACATGACATACAGATAGACAGTACTGCTACATCTATACATTTATGACATACCAGATTTGCAAATACAGTACTGTTTGTGATACAAAAATACCCATAATAGTGATTATTTATTATTTAAGTTAAGTTTAGCCATAATCATATATTTTTCCATAATCCGGTACCTGAACAACATTGGTAAAAAAAAATTCTATTCTATGAATCATTTTCGGCCTTTCGGCATTCGGTTTTCGGCCAACTGTTTCCTATTTTCGGTATCGGTTTTGGCCAAGAATTTCCCATTCGGTGCATCCCTACTTCAGATTGTTGTTTATAAATGGCGTTAATCTCTATTTTTAGTAAATTAACTTGAGATTCCAGTCGAACCGAGTCGTTATATTGTAAAGAAGTAAATAATGTAGAGTAAAGCGTTTCTAGTTCCGCCAGTTTTGAGCATCGATTCTTGCGTATTTTGGATGAAAAGCTATCAGTGAAATCCTTGATCATTCCCTTTACCGAAATCCATAATATTCTAGGGTCCGGCACCGAGTTCACATTCTCTAGTAGAAATACTGAAAGAGCTTCTTTGAGTTGTGTAATTAATTCCTTGTTATTCAGCAGTGTCGTGTTAAAGCGCCATCTTGGGGCTCGGGATGATAGTACACCAAATGATCCTTTTAAGAGTAAATAACAGTGA
Source organism: Notolepis coatsorum (assembly GCF_963971535.1). Classification (NCBI taxonomy): domain Eukaryota; kingdom Metazoa; phylum Chordata; class Actinopteri; order Aulopiformes; family Paralepididae; genus Notolepis; species Notolepis coatsorum. The sequence goes on along the minus strand of NC_140171.1, from coordinate 177,173,727 downwards.
TCTGATAATGCATTGGGTACCATCTCCACTTCATAGTTATCAAATAGTCTCGGGGTTGCGAAAACAATCTATTCTGGAGAGTGTTTTATGTCTTGCTGATCGACAAGAGTACTTCCGGGTTGTGGGGTTGAGTGATCGCCATAGATAATTTACACCTGTATTCTTTGTCCAATCCTTTAACGCTTTAGATGACTTTTTTTGTTCCTTGGAAAAGTTGGGATAAGACTTATCCAACCCAGGGTCCCAAATGGCATTAAAATCTGCACCAATTATAAATGAGTATTCTGGAAGGTTTAACATTTCCCTAGTGAGTGCAGTGTAGAAATTAGTTTCGTATAGATTTGGGGCATATACCGCTACCAACGCTATTTTCCTATTCTTGTGTATAATCTTAGCTATGGTTTCCGACCATCTGCATCAGACCATACTCCCTTCAATTCAATATTCAATTTCCGTTTCACGACTATAGCAACTCCACGGGTTCTTGTTCCAAAGGAAGAGTGACTAATGTTATGGTATGTGTTGTCCGCTAACGTAGCTTTGTCTCCCACTAAAATGTGCGTTTCGCTTAAGAGAGCCACATCAACCTGTTTTTTTTTTTTTTTTTTTTTTTAAACCAGTGGGCAATGGCCACTAGATAAATCTTTTGGTACACATCAGGTAACATAGAGTGAGCAGAAGTTGGGGAGAAAAGAGGGGGGGAGGAGAGGAAGGGGAAGGGGTGGGGGTGACAAATAGAGAGGAGAGAAGGCGAAAACTTAAAAGATAAAATAAAAGACAAACAAAAATAAGATTCAGTAATAAAAACAAGGACAAAATAAAATTTAAATTAAGATAAAAAAAGGAGGGGGGACATAGGGTCAGACATAAGACAGAACATAAAACAATAATACAATATATCAGACAGGCTAGCGCTTTTTCCTGGGGAGGATCCTTTACATTAGATCGTTATTACTTTTGAGCAGAAGTCAGATCGTGTGTTTGACATATTCTGTCCATTTTGACCAGATCCGGTAGAACTTCTCCTGCTGAATTTGTATTGAAAATGACATCTTTTCCATTATGTAGATGTCATGAGTTACGTCTATCCAATCATCTATTGTAGGTGCCTCTGGTTTTAACCATCTTCTTGTTAGGGATGCACGATATTGATTTTTTGATACCGATAACGTTATGCTCCTCAAGCCGATACCGATAACCGATATTTATTGTATTATAATATTTTTTTTAACTGTATATATATATATATTTTTTTTTTTTTATCAAATTTTTTTTCTTTTCTTTTTGGGTATTTATAAGCTCCGACGTCATCGGTACTGCTATCGGTACTCGAGAAATTATGGAGTTTTTTTTTTAGGAATTTAAACGTCGCAAACTAATCTTGTTGGCAGTTGTCTATTATCTCTCCTGCCTGTGTCTCTGCCTGCTGTGCTCTCCTCTCTTCCCCTCCCTCCCACACACACACTCACTCAATCACTCACACACACACACACACACACACACACACACACACACAGACAGACACGGGTGCTGCGCTGCCACAGACAGCTCTGCTCTCATAATGGACAGAACGAAATGTTCAAAAGTCTGGGTCTATTTTACTAAAGTCGATGCTGACAACGCAAGTGCAACAAGACATTTGCCAGTAATGTATAAGCGCTGGTACTTGTCAATGTGGCTGGCGGGGAGATAACGTTAGCTCCGAGTAGAGTAATGGCTGACAATCCGGAGGTAAATAAACGAACGAGAGCTTCTGATTGGTGGTAAGAAGAAGAGGTGGGTGCAAGCCGTGGGACGTAATTGGCAGATCGACTGTCTGTCTCCGAATGTAACGTGACTACGTCACAGCCAAGAAGGGGAGCGCTGGATTTGTGAAAAACTCCCTGTTCCTAAACCACACGCTATCAGTTTTACCACAGTACTGGCAAAACGGGAGGAGGCTATAATAAAAACAAGCGCCCTTCATCCAAATCCACCCACACCGGATTTCTTTTAACCAAAAAATGTATTATATGTTATCGGAGCTATCAATAACGTTATCGAGTTTATCGTGATGACGTCATAATTGCTGATATCGGCCCGATAATTATCGTGCATCCCTACTTCTTGTGATAGCTTTCTTGCTTGCTATCAGAAATATCATTATCAATTTTTGGTCGTTGAAGTCCCATTTTTCATAAGGAATATTTCCTAGGCAGGGGAGGAAATTAGGCCACTTTACTCGCCAATTGCGAGTATTTTTTACGTTTGGCGAGTAATTCATGAAGAGCACTCGCCAGTCTGGCGAGTACTAGTAATTACAAAACAAAACAAAAAAATCATTCTGCAATCTGCTGATTCGCTCACTGACACAAACCGAACTCTGACTCCCCCCTTGATTCCTCCCATTTGCGCCACATAATAATCAGACCATAACCAATGAACATCATCGTTGTACAGATGCGCTCTAAGCTCCTCCAATGAACACTCGTTTTCTAGAAGATGACGCCCATCTAGGGGAAGTGGACATACCACTGCGCGCAGACCTACTAACTCCTGCAGCCGGCTTGACAACGTAGACAAACTTACAAAAACACATGAGTGGATGAAAATAATTGCATGTAGAGTCGTCGCTTTCGGATATCGGTGCGGTCTGACATGGGGGCGAACAACAGCACGCGACGCGTCTCCTTCGAGTCGGATGAGAATGACAGTCAACCAGCATTAGCCGGCTAGCTACCTAGCATGTAACAAGCTACCATAACGCGCATTCAACATAGTGGACGACTATACTGAGCGGCTTTGCTTAAATGCAGCCGAGTGACATTTTATTATTACCGGGTTTCCCAGCATATCACCACTCGCCCATATGCCCTTCACAACGGTGATGTTGTCATATTTGGCATTCAGAACACACCTGCTGAACCCCTAGCGTTGTCGATTCGGTTCCAATGTATTGTCATCTTACAGCACAAGTACAGTACAACCAGAATACATTTGGCATACAACCAGAGTGCAAATGTAACAAGTCAAGTTCAAGTTGTTTTATTTAGCTATTACATTACAGTGAAATGCTTGGTTCTTTCACTGCCCAACCCAGTATTGATTGATTGATTGAAAACTTTATTAACAGATTGCAGAATGGGTACAATACAGTACAGCTCAATACACACAATTGTTAAGGGGATGCAGACCAGAGAAGGACTTTAGTCTTGTTTACATCAGGGTCCCCCATTTCAGTCCTGTTTGCTTAATGCCTTGTCCACTTCCTCCACACTCCAATATGTTATGATGAATTAAAAATGGGGGACCCTGATGTAAACAAGACGAAAGTCTTTCTCTGGTCTGCATCCCCTTAACAATTGTATGTATTGAACTGTACTGTACCCATTCTGCAATCTGTTAAGAAACTTTTCAATCAATCAATCCCTTCAACCCTGCTCCTGTCAAACCTGCTCTTTCCATTCCCTCCATCATGTCCCCCCTTTCTGATGAATATTTCCTGCACTTAAGAGTCAGACACACATTCCTAGTAGTTGAGCTGTGATGAATGAAAACTTTATTTAACAGATTGCAGAATGGGTACAGTACAGTACGGCTCAATACATGCAATTGTTAAGGGGATGCAGACCAGAGAAAGACTTTCGTCTTGTTTACATCAGGGTCCCCCATTTTCAATTCATTTTCAATTCATCATTCAGTATAACCTAGACCAGCCCAACCCAGCATCTTTCACTGCCCAGTTCAGCCCAACCCAGTCCAGAATAGTTCCCTCTTTCATGTTAATATGTGATTTAATGATGTAATATTTTGAAGAGTAGAGACAGTGTGATTAATTTACTATGATTGAAAATCAATTTAGACGAAGACGTACAAAGAAGTAATTATCACAATTAGCGATTTTTTTTGTCTGGTAAAAAATCTATTTGGCTGGTAAAAAAAATCAGATACCCGCCAGTTGGCTGGTAAGCCAAAAAGTTAGTTTCCTCCCCTGTTCCTAGGTATAGGGTGTCAAATTTGAAGGGGATGTCAATCTCAAAAATTGCTTCTAGGTTCTTGTGTATCTCTTGCCAGTATGGTACCAGGGTTTGGCATTCCCAGAATATATGTGAATGATTGGCTTCGTTTAGCCCACAGGATCGCCAGCATTTTTCCCCGGTCCCCTGATGTTTTTTTTGCCATGGGGTGATAAAGAACCTTACTAGGTTCTTCCAGCCAAATTCCCTCCAGTTGTTTGAGCCTGTTGTTTCCCATTGTTGCGTACATAATCTGTCCCATACCTCTCCTGAGATTGACATATTGCGTTCTTTTTCCCATTTCTCCTTTATGTACATTGTGTAGTTGATTTCGATTTGGCCTGGCAGAGTCCTCCGTATATTCTGGAGACGATCCTATTACATTTTGATGATTTGACTGCTGATGTAAACACTTCCATGATTTCTTGTTCTCCCGTTCCTATTTCTCCCACAAAATTTTGATTGAAGTAATGTCGTACCTGCAGGTATCTAAAGAAATCTTTTTGCTCCAATCCGTGTCTTCTCTGTAGTGATTCGAAGCTCTGAAACACCCCTTTGTGGACAAAAGTAGAATAATTTGTTAGGCCTTTATCTGTCCATACTTTGAATCTGCCATCTGATTTATTTTGGGGGAAATTGGAATCGAATGCGCACCATCTCAACATTCTGAGCGGACCCTTCACTCCACACAGCTTGATCGTGTCCTGCCAGATTCTCAGTGCTACATTAATCCAGGGGTTGTTTTTTTCTTTCATGTTGTCTATTAATTTGTTATCTGCCACTATTGCTGCTAGTGGGACCCCGTCTGTCATTTCACTTTCAATTTCCTTCCATCTTGCCGAGTACGATGGGGCGCACCAGCAAACTATTGGCCTCAGTTGGGCTGCATAGAAGTAGTCCCGTAAGCAGGGTAGGTTTATTCCCCCTTTTTCTTTTCTTGTCTGTAGCGTTTTGTATCTGATTCTGGGTTTTTTTCCCCTGCCAGAGGAATCTTGATATTAGTCTATCCCATTCCATGAATTGCTTGAACCGGTTTGTTTTTCATCAATGTGAGCACGCTTTTGCGTTTATGTTGATTATTTATTCCCCCAGTGTTCCAGATCATTATATTCAAACTAGCCATAATCTATACATATTGATTTGTATTTGTTGGTAATATTTCTGTAGTGCGAATTCACAATGGATTTGGGTCATTGACGGATAAGACTTTTCAATAGGCCAATTTTAAAATACAAAAAATAAGGATATATTTGGCCATATTTCAAACATTTGGAATGTAGTGTATACATGCATTTATGCAGAAAAACCCAAATTAAGAGATTTTAGTGTTTTTAAAGTTGAATTAATAGGACATGGCCTTAATAAAAGTCTTTTGGGGCGACCGTAATTTATCTCAAAATTAATATATTTCCTTAACATTACTAATATTTTAACAGGTATCAGTAATTAAATATACATATTAAGAAAGACAGGCTTGTGTGCCCTTTAATTTTTTGTAAACCATGATTTCACAAGTTTATTCTATAATGGCAGTGTCTCCCTCATAATGCAGTTACAATACCCATATAAGCTCTAAAACCCATAAAACTGATTTAAAATGTGTACAAATAGTATCCACTTAAGCATAGTATACTAGTGATTAATATTTAGGGCTGACCTTCAAAGCTTTTTTTGGCAATCGAAGCTTCGGGGCCGAGCTTCGATTTTAATTCGAAGCGTCGATTTTTTTTTTTTTTTTTTAATTTTTTAATTTTTTATCTTATGTTGTGTGACTTGTACAGCACTTTCATAAACGTTGTTGTTTTTAAATGTGCTCTATAAATAAAGTGGGTTGGATTAATTAATTAAGTAGCCCCTTTCGTGACTGAGCCAACAAGGTTTCACTCGGCTGTGTGATTTAATTCAAGGTGGATCGCTGTTGTCGTTTGAACAACTTCAGATTTCATGGGAACTACCAATCCCCCAAATCAAGAATGTTTAAGATGAATGAAGTAAGATTTTGATTATTTGAAATATGGCCTGTGTAGACTAAACTATGCACAGAATTATGTCAGTCTACAAGGTCCGGATTCTACATGGTCCGGCAATGTAGACCTTGTAGACTCCACTACAGACCAATTATCAGTGAATGTTCATGCATTTTTAAGAAGGGCAACTTCCACAAAAAAACAAAGAACTCACCAAAACATCTCAGTAGCACCTTATCTAAATTTTATTTCCTATTTTGTTTATTCATCCCAGTATCTTTCTTTCTTATGTGTGGAATTCTACAAGGCATGTAGGTGTATATGTATTTGAGGATGATATCCTTCAAACAGGCAATAGTGATGATATAATTTGGGCAGTGCTGAGCTGGGTTACTTTCCTCCAGTGTATTTGTCCCCCGGCCCCACCCAATGGCCCCATGCACACACACACACACACACACACACACACACACACACACACACACTTACATTTAGTCATTTAGCTGACGCTTTTATCCAAAGCGACTTACAAGTTCTGTACGACAAGACAGCAAGAAGGGTACAACTCTATCAGCTGAGTAACAATGTTTATCAAAGTGTTGCGTGTTACAGTGTAGGTTAGTTTATTAGGAAAAGTGCATGACAGTAAGGTTAGTCACTTTTTATTTTTATTTTTTTTAATCATTTCAGATAATGGTTGAAGAAGTGAGTCTTTAGTCGACGGCGAAAGATTGGACGGGATTCGGCTGTCCTAACTGGGATGGGTAGTTCTCACACACACGCACACGCACACACACACACACAAACAAATTGAAGAAAAAAAAAATTGAAAAAAAAATGTTTGAAAAAAAAATTTCTTTGTCTTTTTTTTTTTTTTTTAAACTTCTATTTTTTTTTAATGTTCGAAGCTTGTGCCATCGAACGAAGCTTCGAAGTATTTAAGACAGCCCTATTAATATTTGAGCCAAAACTGATGGATATTCTATTTTGAATTTAGTACAGTTATTGACAATCATTGGTTACCCCGCATGACAAATGGTCGCCCCAAATGATGAGTGTAGTTAAAAGTCTATTTAAAATGTTACACAATGCAGTTCAGACAAAAGAAAACTGAACAATGTTTTTATTACAATCTTTTTAAGTGGTCAACAAAAATATTCTTCAATTCATTCAAATATCACAAAAGTAAAACATGTTAACACTATGATCGCCGATGACGAGTTTAGACGTCATTCCTAGCCATGCTCATTCTGCCGAAGACGCCGTAACTCGTCTTTGATATCAATATTTAAAAAATCTGTGATCGAAATCATATTTCCCCTCCGCAGCCCTGAGACCCACTGCAAAGCTCCACTCAACTCTCTAGCGGTTCAAGAGCGCCATCTGGTGGCCGATCGGCAGATCGCCAACCGGAAATCACCCTTTGAACCGGAAGTGCTCACTCCATATGTGGTCCGACCACTCGCCATAGCTCCCGCGACTCCATCTTGAAACACTGGATAATAGATCGCTCGCCCTAACTCAATAAACAACGTTATTTGGATGTATATACTATTATACAACCTGGAAATAGATCGGGCATTTCTACATCCCATAATAGAAAAAATTCTGTTCCACGCTCATCTGCCAGCGGCGCGAGGAAGCCACGGTGAGTTTCAACGTTATTTTCTAACGTCTTCTTTACTAACTGATCTGATGAACATATGACCCACACTAGATGATTGGTATAACGTTGCCCACGGAATTATAAACGCCCCCTCGCCCATCCGGTCAACATCAGATGACATGTAGTAACTTCTAGAACCACGTCCAGTTGAATTTTTTCATCTCGCGCTGATTTCTATCAAACTGTATTTCATCATCAATATAATGCATTTGGAGCTATAAATCAAGTTCTGGAGAAAGCTGCAGAAAACGATAAAAACATACTTATACTTTAGACCATATTTTAGTATGAATATGTGAATGAAAAAGTTTAACGTTGCTACACCCTGAACAATACATATAGGACATTGAATGGGCCATAATAATGGCAATTTAGCAATAGAATTAAAAAAGTTATAGCCCTGCAAAGAAGGGGAACTTCTCCATAGACAAATAGAGCTGGCAAGGGATGGTAAATTATGAATTTTAACGATGGCGATCAAAGTGTTAACATGCGAGGGCCCACATGTGATTTTCCCACCTGCACTTTGGCGACCTCTACCGGCTCGGGTGTGCATATATTTTAATACAATATATATATCGAATTAAAGCCCTATTTGTTGCCTGTCGATACAATCCGTTCAGCGGTTCTCGAGTTACATGCCGATATGTGAGGTGTGCGCCGAAGTACACAGTGTTGTACAAAATATACAACACAGACTCCCGGGGCTCTAGCTCCGTCAATCATTTGGCACGGTAGGTTACAAGCTTCGTCAGGAACATTCAAATATCACAAATGTTAAATACATTAAACATTCAAAAAGTTAAAGTGCAATACACATTACATGCTTCAGGAACTTGAACATTTCACAAATGTCCATTTTCATGTCCTCATCATCATTGGTTTTGTCAATGTATGAGAGCGAGAAGGTGGGTTAAGTAGCATCACTTTTGTGATGGTAGTCACATTGGACATGGATTAACAATTTAAAGGGGAACTATCTTATAAATGGCCTTTTTGAGTGTTTAGCATTGTTTCCTAGCTATGTGAACTTATATTAATATGATCTATGTCTCAAAATTCTCATATTGGCGCATTCTTCCAATTCTCCTCTCACAATATTCACCCTCACTGAACTGAGTCATTTGAAAATGTGCGCGATTTGTGATGTCAGAGAGACACCGCTGCATGATAATGTTCAGGCGAACCAGGCGCCGGCGCAGTAACTTACCATTGTGGTTGGAGCCCAGGCTCAAAACGGCTTAAGATCTTGAGGTAGAAAAATGCTGTTTTTGAGGACTTGATTAGAAATACAAAACAATGAATAAAAAAAAAATATATATTACAGAGGTGTTCCATAGACTCACAGGAATTGTGTAAAAGTGCCCAAATAGTGAAAGAAATAGTAAAATAGTTCCCCTTTAAGTCAATAATAAAAGGTAAACAGAGTTGTATTTATGGAATACAAATTAAACACCAACACAGTTCTATAGAGTCAATAAACAATAACCACCAACATAGCTGCATGGATGAAATCAATGCTAAACAACTACAACACAGTTGTATCAGTTCCTTTTAGGGATGGCACGATACCACTTATTCATGTCCGATACTGATATCACAGCCTTGAGTATCTGCCAATACCGATACCCATCCGATACTCTCTTAAAAAACAAAACTGTGTTTAACCTAGCCATCTATAAAACATCAAAAACTTCCCTAAAGGAAGAAATACATACCACACATGACTCAGTTATGCAATAGTGCTGCTGCTTTTTATTTTGTTCAAATTATTTAGTTAATACGTTAAGACTACAGCGATTTCATGACGGCTTCCTGTCTAAAACGTCTGTTTACCGGTACAATGCGTGGAGAGTTTCTAATCATTGGTAAACAAACATAGTGCTGAAAATATACACTTTGACTGCTGTTTTGATAGGGTTAGTGTCTTTACTCTTGGCTACATTTGAAAAAGAAACACAACATTGTACTTATTTGAGATAGCCGTGTCAGAGATAATGACGGTTTGGCAACATGAAGTGAGGCTAAGCGTCGGAAACCTACATTTTCAACAACGGAAAGGGGCTGGTCGTCCAGCACAATAAATGTGGTTATTTTCTCGGTTTTCTTCAGCTTTGCTTTGTTACTGTCTGCAGGGAGTTTATCTCGCTTCTGAATGGTTTCCAGTAGGGCTGGGCGATATGACCAAAAACGTTATCGCGATAAAATTATAAAATTATTTTCATATAATTCGATATCGATAATTATCGTCGATATAATGTCCGTCAAGTTTAATTAACGTATTATGCTGCTGCGAATGTCTCAAGTCGAGTTGATGTCGTCATCAGTCCGCGCACGTTAGTAGTTAGCCGACAAGCGGAGTATCTCATGACAATAAATATGACACTAAAATACTCTCTTCCGCCACAATATATTGAAACAAACTGTATACCCCACACTACTATAAACGTGGCCTCAGAATTCAAAACACACACATACTCGGCACGTAAATATATAAAACATCGCCGTGCAAGCTAATTAGCCTAGCAAGCCTGTAGTATCTAAGCGGTGTATTCCATGACAATGTGCTAAATATTACACTAAAATACTCTCTTCCGCCACAATATATTGAAACGACGTCCACTGTATACCCCCACTACTATAAACGTGGCCTCAGAATTCACGGCACACACATACTCGGCACGTAAATATATAAAACATTGCAGTGCAAGCTAATTAGCCTAGCAAGCCTTGTTGTTGAGTGAGTCCCATAGATATATAAGTCCTACCTCCTTCCGGGTATACTTCGCTCTCGGCCATCTCCTTCACTGATTGGTTGTTAGCTGTTGTGCGTAAACACGTCATCGCGTAACGTTGGTTGTTGTTAGTGAGTGTGCTGAGCCGAGGCTGAACGGAGCCAAGCTTGGAAAATCGATATATCGAAACTTTGCGACCACGTTTCATGTTTATTTCGAGGAAATAATTTATCGCGATAGTTATCTTTATCGCCCAGCCCTAGTTTCCAGCTATGTTAGCTGCTGCGACAAAACGTTTCCTCTTGGCATTCGTTGCACATATGAACTCGGCATACTCCCTTTCCATGATTAATCTGCAAGTGTTGTGTGGTGTAGAAGTTTCCAGTGTTGCTGCCACCCCTAGAAATACTTGCGTCGCAGATATTACACTTGGCTGTGTCGTGTTATTCCACAAGTATACATGCGAGTCCTCTGTATTTGTTTGTGCGTGTCTTCATTCTGTTAGCTCCACCATACAGGTCCGTTATTATCCGCTCTTAGTCTACTCTGCCCTGCGTACCTGTCTGTGACCCCAGTACGGTGGCCTGTACTATGTGTCGTATTAATGCACACACATTAGCATAACACCACAGGCTGTTTTGCCTTTTTCTTCTTTGCGCTTAAAATAACTCCACAGCTGACATGATCGCGGCGCGCTGCTAACAAGTTGACTTACGTTTAGCTAATGCTAACATTGTTGTCACGCTACTACTGTTCACGTGATGGCATGCTTTACGGCCTGTATCGGATCGGGTTTCCGATATCCAATCCTGTGAATTTGGCCAGTATCGGACCAATACCGATACTGAGTATCGGATTGGTGCCATCCCTAGTTCCTTTTATATTATCTCATGGTAAACTGCAGGCATTTCAAATTGAGGTACATGTGCATGTTTTAACAAATCAGGCAACCTGAACACCTAGAATAAGCACACCAAAAAACAAAACACTGATATTTTTTACATTTAGTTAAATTATTAATGTCGGTTATGACATCATACGGTGACATCACAAATGTTCCAGAACATTCGATCATGACATCATACTGTGACATCACAAATGTTCTAGAACGTTCGGTCATGACATCATACTGTGACATCACAAATGTTCCAGAACGTTCGATCATGACATCATACTGTGACATCACAAATGTTCTAGAACGTTCTGTCATGACATCATACTGTGACATCACAAATGTTCTAGAATGTTCTATTATGACAAATAAGACGGTTCAATGACTATCTAAATCCAATCAATATTCCTAATGCCGTTTCATGTAAGGTTATAAAAATAAACATAAACATTCATACAATACAATATAGCTTTGGCTCCTACAGTCAACATTCCCCAAAGATATATCAAACACAAAACAAACTTTGATCAGATTATAATGGAGATGTTGCACAGTGCAATCCACTGAACATTTATTGTTGAAATGTCACTGTTGATCATGAGCTGGATATATAACCTATGGTTTCAAGGGATGTTAAACCTACTGGATAATCAAAGTAAATGTTAGTGATTCAAATCCTCATTTAGAGGTAGGGGATCCACCACAGCTTGCCCTGCTGCTCTTCTCTACTTCTACACCAGCCAGAACTGGTGGAGTGTTCTCCATGGATGGTGGTGTCAGGTCCAGCATCGCCTTTTCCATCTTTTTCCTTCTCCCTGTAACCTCTGGATGCAGCCTTCTCCCTCTCCGATAGCTCATCTGACTTCACATGGAATCTTGCCCTGTTGTTTTCTTCTTGCTGAAACAATAGTGTATAATGTGATACTAATTCTGGTGGGCTAAATTACATACAAACTGTGAACTGTGAATTTGGCCAGTTTGTTCAAGATATTACAGAAAAGGTCATTCCTAATCCTACTAACATGACAGTTTGAAATACACCAGAGAAAGATATACTGCATGTTACCTATAGTTTTTTTTACCTCTTTTCCTGGCAAGATGGTCTGCATTGACTCGCTGTCTGTAGTGAGCAGTCTTCTGTTTGCTTGTTTGTGCCATCTAGAAAATAGGTTAAACTAGTTAAACATGACTAATACATGTACAATTACCTAAATGGAATGTCATGCTATACCGTTTTAAAAATGTTCTCATAAGATTGTACAATACTCAAAAAGCAACGTTAATTCCTAAATAGGAATGAAAAATGACAGAAATGTTGAAAACTATATGTTAAAGTATACAAAGAGTTATGCTAAAACAAAGAACTTTATGTATATAAAACATGAATAAAATATAGATGTACAGAAACTACAAATACAGGACATATATCTATCATCTAAAACACTCAGCAGTGGTCGCCCCACATGATACTCGGTCGCCCAGATGATGTTTTTAAGGTCAGTCAAATATTACAGGCTAACCATTAGCTACAGAAACCAAACTAGCTAGCTCTTACCACATGTCACTATCAAATTCATCATCAAAATATAGATTTTCAGATAAAACGTATTCACAGTTTTGGGGCGGTCATCCCACAAGACATCCAAAAGTGGCAAGTACATTATAGCAGTTAAAAAAGAGATTTATTTGCCAATATTAAAGAGACTTACTAACCTGCTAGTTGTTTCTCTGGGTGCCTCACGCGTCTATATTAATCCCAGCCGAAGAGTGCAAGAGCGCTTCCGCATTCTTCGCCGCGCATGCGCATGAGGTCCTCGCTTGGTTCAGACGCCCCATTCAACACGGTTTATCACAGATGCCAGAATGCGCCATATTAAAGCATTTGGTTCATATTATCAACGCTGGTCGCAACGCTGGTCAATCACATTAACGCTGGTCAATCACATTAATCACAGAACACGCCATATTAAAGCGATAATACGGTATATATTATAATATAATAATAATATACGCGATGGACGCAGCAGGCGATGTTTGCATACTTCATATGTGTGTCTACCTCTTCTTGCTGTCATTACATCCATGTATGTTGTTGTGAAGGATCAGATTAAACCGAATATATATATTTATTTATGGATATATATTTAATAGTATTTGTATATCGTTTGATATCCCCTGTATATTCCTTGTACAATATGCACTGAATATCCCTTTAGTCTACTAAACAGCCCATAATAGTTTCATTCTACCATTGGACGAGAACCTGGCGCCAGCAGCCATACCCCTAGGTTCAAGTTCAATCGTGCCGACCAACATGTCGTGGCAAGCCCGGTTCCGCGTAGGAATACGTCTGGCGAAATACGAATGGTACTATTTGTTCACAGCGCATATATATATGGCGCAAGTAAAGTAGAACTTTCTTTTAGTCCATTAGTTCTTTACCCTCCAACCTAGTAACAGACGCGAAGCCTCACCCACGACGCACGTGTGGTGCAGTAAGGCCTACTTGGCCTCAGAATAGGCATTGAGATATCGTGTGGATTAATAGTTGAATTGTCATAGTTTGGCACTATACCGTCGAGTTGGACGTATTTCTATTAAGCTAATAATAGTCTATTATGTATGGTGCATCGTTCGGTTAGAGTTATAAAGTGAGCAGCACCCCCATCGTTCCTGACGTTATCTGGAGTCTTAACCAGGCTGGGCAGACCACTTGTGGTGCTTGCATCCGAGGAGCTCCGGGCCAGGACGAGTGGACCTGTACATTGGATTACTTTACCCGGACGACGGCGAGCCTTCCACGGCTTGGATTATCTACATGCAGGGAACAAACTTAACTTTTTGACTTACCAGCCATTTGGCTGGTAGATTTTAAAAACTACCAGCCATCCAGATTTTTTACCAGCCAAAAATTATAAATAGCTTTTTAGTATATCGCCATGTGTTATTATTACTATATAATACTCTCGTATGCTATTTTCAATTAATATCATAAACAACATAAGGAATATTAGCATAATTTTGAGTGGACTGAAGGAATGAGTCAGCGTTAATAGTTTTAAATGCAAATAATTTATTGCGAATTTATTTACAATATGGAAGCAAAAGAATTAAAGAACATATTAAAACAACTTCAAACAAGATAAACAAATCCATACTTGCCACCTACAAGGCAACAAGGGATGTTAGCGGAGTCTGTAATGCATCCAGCCTTGTATGGAATAATAATATAATAATAGATAATAATAATACCGTCCACCCCTAATATAATATAATAATAATCTGGTCAGCAGCCTCCACTGATGTAGCGTGATTCAAACCCCCTCATGCAGTTTCTAGTTAATCAGTTAGTCAGTTACGCAGCCTCAACTGATGTACAGTGACGAGTGAATCTGGTAGTTGGTTTATGACGTTACGAGTTAATCAGTCAGCAGCCTCCACTGATGTTATGACGTTACAAACGCGAAATAACATTATACATTATGCTCCGCGAAATAAAGAGAGCTTATTATTAATCAGTCAGCAGCCTCCACTGATGTTATGACGTTACAAACGCAAAATCACATTATGCTCCGCGAAATAAAGAGAGCTTATTATTAATCAGTCAGCAGCCTCCACTGATGTTATGACGTTACAAACGCGAAATAACCAGGGTACAAAATATGCCTCCACATATTTGGTCAAATCAAATGCAAAATTAAATATCAGAGCACAATCAAAAACACGATTGCAGGTTTTTTTTGTAGGCTAAAGAACGGATGAAGACAGACCTCGTGTGCGTCTCATGTTACAAACTTGATCTTGTGAGCAGAGCGCATCTCATTTACATTTAAAGGTTCATTGTTTGTAAACATTAGAACGGACACGTGAGACGTGACACACACACACACACACACACAGTTTCACTTTCGTTTCAACTCACCACGCCCGCATCCAATAGGGTCCAGCTGCAGCCCCGGAGATTGTTCCAGATTGGGCAACTTTCGCCCGCTCCCACGACATTTCTCCCTCCAGCTGGAGGCTACTCCCCGCATCATATTAATGCCAACGCATGCAGTGGATTTTGTTGGCCGCCAGATGGCGCCCAGGCCTTAATTTATGACGGCCAAACATTAAATCTACAAGCCTGTGGCGCTGGGCGTGTGACTATTTTGTACCCTGTCTACATGCTTTGGGTGCTTTGATTATTCCATGGATAACGGCCAACACTGCTGAGTGTTGGAACTACCCCCCGGAGAGGAGTCCAGGTGAGACGGCGCTCTACACCAGTGAGGTCGCCTCACGTCTCTCCGTTGTGGACCGGCAGCTACCGTCCACCAGAGGGTCCAGCTGTATTCATCTGCGGACCGAGGTTCTGTGGGCATCGTGTTCAGGACTCTGAATTCTCCCAAGAAATCGTCGGCCAGATGGGATACCGCCAGCGGCTCTTCTAACCCCCCCTCCTACTGTCTTACAACCAGCGGGACCCCCCCCCCCCCCTTAGTGTATCCAGCTATAATCATTTAAGTACCATCGCTATAGTTCCCTAAAGAACCGGGTTGTATACTTACTCCCTGCGTAACCAGAGATTGGACATTCAATGTTGATTTACCTACGAATACTCATTTGCCATACAAGTGCATTTCAAATCATAAATGTCATCAAGTGAACGTTGTATATACCCTTTGCTATATAAAATATTCGATTTGTACATTTGTGTGGACTTCGTTTCATCAGGTGGGAAAGTGTTCATCATATCTATATCATGTACTGGATGGCCAGAAGTTAAAGTACAAGAGGTAGTGGTTTAATAATACCATACTTATCAATACAGTCAGGGAATTGTACCCCTCAGTTACAATTGGTCCTTCGAGCCGGAGGGTAACTAGTGTAATATTAATATAGTGTTATTAATATTAAAATGGCCTATGATGAACACTCCACGAAACGGTCCTCCTAACGTAGAACGCCCGCAGCGCAGACGACAGCCACCTCAGTACTTAGAGGATTACGCTGTCAGTCAACTACCTAGCCTTCGACAAACGGTAAACGCGGTAAAAGTAGAAAGTAAAATTATGTCTGACCTTAACGACCAGGTTTCCCCGACCACAGAGGCCCTAGTAGGTTCTAATGTAACTGACCAAGCTCACGGTGGGGACCAGGAGGGAGCTGACATGCCTTTACCCCCCGCCAATACCGAAGAAGTAGTCCCCGACCAGCCCCGGGAGGAAGACAACCCTACAGAGAGAGAACTCTGCACGGAAGAAGAGGAGGAGAGCGCAGAGGAAATAGAGCTCCAGGACTCCCCAACGAGTACACCCAGGAGCGGCTCACCCAGGAGCGGCTCACCTCCACAACCGCCTTCCCCCAGCGAAGCGGAGAGGATGCTACAACAGGCGTTCCTCGTCAGCCTGACAGCCTCTACCGAACGCGATCGACTTCAGGGTGAACGCGATCGACTTCAGGGCGAACGCGATCGACTCCAAGCACAGCAACGGAGCGAAGAAGAGCGCATACGCCTGGAGATGAGACGCCTTCAGACGGAAGAGAATATGGCAAGAGACCAGGCCGACGCCCAGCGCGCCGCTGCCGGTGCCCAAAGAGAAGCAGATCTCACCAAGCGCGAAGTCGAGCGCGACAAGTTACAAGCGCAGCTAATGGAGCAGCTGATCCTCAAGGCAACACCCTCTCCCTCCGCCAGGGGTTCAAGGAACTCGTCGAGACAACAGTCAAGGGCAGCGTCTCCTAACCGAGCAAGCGACCCTGAACTTGACCAACAGACCAAGCCTATACCCCCCGCAGACCCCCTTCCCAGACCGGTCCAAGCGAGACCCAGCTACAAGGAAGGAGCGGCATACACTGTGGAGAAGCTAAATAAATGACTACAGGATCTGGAAGACCTGATAGAGGAAGAAGAGGGAGAGGAGGAGAACCAAGCCCGACGACAGCACAGTACTCCACCGGACCAGGAGGTCCAGTACAGCCCAGGCTATACCCCCGCGGCGCTGCGCTACAGACCCCCGACTCTATTCACGGGTGAGCACGACGCACGACCAGCCCCGAGGAATAGCACCTGGACCAGCGGGCCATGGTACCCTGTCGGTACCAGCCCACAGAGAGGCGCAAGAGGGGACTCGCCTAGGAGGTCTCTCCCCCAACGCTCGCCGATGTATCAGCCATCCACGGCGTCATACATTGCCACGCCGTCGTTTCCGGACTTCACCTATGAGAGTCGAGCACAGTACACGGAGCTCCGGATGTGCTTAGAGACAATGATGGTGGATGTCGCTGATGAACGCCACAAGTATGCAATATTACTGAAGCACCTGAAAGTACCGCGAGCGCACAATATAGCGCTAGCCTATGCCACCTCTACGACCCCATACACCGCGGCCCTAGCAGCGCTGGACCAGAGATATGGACGTATATGGGATTACGTAATCCAAGAGATAAGGCATATTGATCGCCTACCCCCAGCAACAGATAATCGCTCATTAGACGACCTGTCAATCAAAGTGCAGTCCCTGGTAGGGATGCTGGGAGCGCAACGGGAAAAGGGCATGCATGAGCTATACGCCAACTCTAACGTCGAGAGGGTTTTGGAGAAGCTGCCACCCGCAAGACAAGAGCGTTTTAGGCGGCAGAGGGACTACCGGGATCCTAACGGCCCCGAACCATCCCTCCTTGATCTAGCCGACTTCCTGGCGAGAGAAGTCAGCAGCTTACGACTGGATACGTTCGGGCGGAGCACGCCAAGCTCCAGAGAGGGACCCAGGAGAATAAATGATAGAAGAAGATCGGTGACTGTCATGCACCAATCAGAGTCAGTACCGAGCAGTAAGAGCCACAGTACCCCCTCGAGAAAAGAGAAGTGGAAGATGGTGTGCCCCTACTGTGAGAAAGAACACTGGCTGTCACAATGTGACCTGTTCACAAAGATGAATGCAGAAGAAGTGAGTCAATGGATAAAGTCCAACAGGCGCTGTTACCGATGTGCGCGCAGTCACATGGCAGCCGAATGCCGCCTAAAGAAAGGGTGCAGTCGGTGCGACGGAGCCCATCTAGATATACTACACGACAGTAACGGAAGACGGCCTTCACCTGCACCATCGAGCGGCACCAAGGCAAGTGTCATGTACATTGACCCCGCCAGCAGCAGCGGCGCCCAAGTGCTCTTAAAGGTAGTCCGTGTGACATTGAGCTACCAAGATAAAGTCATGGACACTTACGCCGTCCTTGATGACGGGTCAGAGAAGACCCTTCTGCTCGCGTCCGCTGCGGCCCAGCTGGGACTGCGGGGGAGCGAGAACCAAATGACGATTCGGACAATAAGAAGAGAGTTAAAGACGATAAAGGGCGAGAATGTCTCCTTCACTATCGCAGCAAACGGGCAGCCAGAGCGACGGTATAGGATTACAAATGCTTTCACCAGCCAAGAAATAGGACTATCGCAGTACACCTACCCTATCGCCAAGTTGATGGATAAATATGTGCACCTGCGTCAACTACCTATCCCGCTCATAGACGGCGCTACCCCGACCCTGCTGATAGGCTCCGACCATGCAGAACTCATAGTCCCGATTGACCGGGTCCATACAGGACCCCGAGGCTGTCCTGCAGCAGTCGAGACCCGCCTAGGGTGGACACTACAAGGCCCCCTCGCTAAATCTCTCAACCGAACAGCAGCCACTAGCTGCCTCCACTCCAGAACGACAGAAGAAGACACCACTCTCCTGCAGCATGTCGAGAGGCTATGGACACTAGAGACAATGCCCTTTAAGAACGAAAAGAAAGATATTCGTTCTAAAGAAGACATTTACGCCATCAACCTACTCGAGCAAGGGACAAAGAGAGTCACAGTCGGCGGAGTGATGAGATACGCAACTCCACTCCTGAGGCGAGAGGGAATGCCCACCTTTCACGCAAAGAAAGACGCCACGGAGCGCTATCTATTGAACACAGAGCGGCGCCTAGCCAAAGACCCCGCTCAAGAGAGTGTGTACCGCGCTGAGATTGAGAAGCTAATCACAGCGGGACACGTGACAAAGATTGACATTAAAGAGGCCGATCAGACGACCGAATCATGGTACGTGCCGCACCACAAGGTCCATCACAACGGCAAGGATCGCATTGTGTTTAACTGCAGCTACCAGATCAGATCCCAAAATCTGAATAAAGAGCTCTTGCCCGGCCCCACACTCGGCCCCTCCCTACTAGGCGTGCTACTGCGCTTCCGCCAGGACAAGGTGGCTATCAGCGGGGATATCAAAGGGATGTTCCTGCAGGTGAGACTAGTGGAGGAGGACAAGCCCCTGCTGCGGTTCCTATGGAGAGAGAGGATCGGAGATGAGAACCCAGCCATCTACCAGTGGGAAGTACTCCCCTTCGGAACCACATGCAGCCCGTGCTGTGCTACATTTGCACTACAGAAACACGTCGCAGAGGACCCAGCAGCAGATGAAGAGGTCCGACACAGTGTGAAGAACAGTTTCTACGTGGACAACTGTTTACAAAGCGTTTCGACTCAAGAAGAAGCCGAGGCTCTCCTAATCAAGCTACGCGCCTCCCTGATCAAAGGCGGCTTTGATCTCAGGCAGTGGGCCAGCAGTGACCCGCACGTATTGCGCAGCCTCTCCCCCGCGGACAAGGCTGCCAGCAGCGAGACCTGGATGGCGACCATCCCAGGAGAAGCCCAAGAAATGACACTAGGACTAGTCTGGCGCTTCAAAACAGACTCGCTCCACTATAGACACAAACCCCTGACTCCAGAGCAGGGAAGGTCGACGGCGACACCGACCACCAGATGGAGTGTGTACAGAACACTCGCCAGACAATATGACCCGTTGGGATGTATTCTACCTTACACCACCAGGGCAAAGATGATTGTACGAGCACTATGGGACAAGGACCAGGGCTGGGACGACCCCATACCCGCACACCTTGCCTCAACATGGAGAGAGTGGGAGACGGAACTCCGCTCACTCCCAGGCGTCAATATACGCCGCAGCTACTTCCCATCCACAGTGAGGCCAGAGACATGCAAGATTGATCTACACGTCTTCAGCGACGCCTCCGAAGTAGCCTATGGATCGGTGGCCTACTTGCGTGCCCAAGAGAAGGGAGGAAAGATACACACTGCTTTCATCCTGGCTCGCTCAAGAATAGCCCCACGAAAGCAACAATCTATCCCGCGTCTAGAGCTCTGCGCAGCCCTAGCAGGAGCGCATCTAGCCACGTTAATCCAACGTGAACTCACCATTCCGGTGCACAGAACAATCTTGTGGTCAGATTCCACGACAGTACTCGCATGGATCAAGTCTGATTCATGCAGATACAAAGTCTTCGTGGGAGTCAGAGTCACCGAGATTCAAGAGTTAACAGAAGCAGCGAGCTGGCGGTATGTGGACACCAAACACAACCCAGCTGACATCATCACCCGGGGAATGTCTCTGGATGACCTCACCCGTCGCAACATCTACAGTGACGGACCAGAATTCCTCAAGCTCCCGGAAGAAGAGTGGCCTACGCCCACCCCACGGGAAGCAAGTAACGAGGAGGCTGAGAACAAGAAACCTATGTTCTGTGGACTGAGCACAGTCGCCTCCACAGACCCCAACATAGATGACTGCATTACCCTAGAGAGTGCGCAGCAAAAGACATTCCTGTGGCACCACCCAGAGATTCAGTCCACCACTGACATTTCAGCAGCTGACTACGAAGAAGCAGAACTTCTTCTACTACAACGAGCCCAGAGAGACTCGTTCCCCGATGAGCTAGACTGTCTACAGGGAGGAAAGCCCGTCCCATCAGACAGCAGACTGCTCCACCTGGCACCCGAGAGTGACGCCCATAATCTCATCAGAGTGGGTGGTCGCCTGCGGAGAGCCCCCGATCTACCGGATGACATTAAGTACCCGATAGTCTTGAACAGCCGACACAAGGTCACAGAGCTGATCATAAAGAAATACGACGAGGATGTACACCACGCAGGAGCAGAGAGAGTCTTCGCGGAGATCAGACGTCGCTATTGGATACTTCAAGGAAGAGAAGCGGTGCGACGCTTCCAGCGAACCTGTCTAGACTGCCGAAAGTGCCGCGCGCAGCCCAGCATACCACGGATGGCTGACTTACCCCCCTGTCGCCTCCGACTCGGCGACAAGCCATTCCACTCCACAGGCATGGACTGTTTTGGCCCGTTGTATATAAAGAGAGGAAGAGGAACCGAGAAGCGGTGGGGTATTGTATTCAAATGCATGACCACCAGAGCGATACATATCGAGCTCCTTCCGACCATGAGCACAGACTCATTCCTTATGGCCTTCCGAAGATTCACATCACGGAAAGGAAAACCGTCTACATTGTTGTCTGATCACGGGACAAACTTCAAAGGCGGAGAAAGAGAGCTGAGAGAGAGCTTCCAAGCTATGGGCCCAGAACTTAAGACCCACCTAGCTCCATCCCAGATTGACTTCCAGTTTAATCCCCCGAACGCACCCCACTTCGGTGGAACCTGGGAACGAGAAGTACGTTCTATAAAGACAGCCCTGTACGCCGTGCTTGGGGCCCAGACTGTGGCGGAGGAAGTCCTAATGACAGTCCTCACGGAGATCGAGGGAGTATTGAACTCAAAACCCCTCGGTTACGTCTCCAGTGATGTAGCAGATGTCGACCCAGTCACCCCCAACACACTCTTGATGGGGCGGCTGGACCCCGCGCTACCCCAGACAATGTACAGGCCTGAAGAAGCGAACGGCCGAAGAATGTGGAGGTACAGTCAAGTACTAGCTGACAAGTTTTGGAGCAGCTTCCTACTCCACTACCTACCGTCTCTACAGACCCGCCAGAAGTGGGTAAAAGAGAGAGACAATTTGACAGAAGGAACAGTCGTCATGATTATCGACCAGTCACTACCCAGAGCTATGTGGCCGGCTGGCCGTGTAAGCAAAGTGATCACCGGTGCCGATGGCAAGGTCCGAGCAGCTGAAGTACTCGTCCAAGGGCGAACTTACACACGACCCGTGGCGAGGCTAATAGAACTGCCCCCACTCCCAGATACTATCGATGATGACCATGACCCCATGACTTTGTGAGTTGACTGACCCTTACAGCGGACCTTGAGTGGTAGACAGTGCGGTTAATCTGTCTCTGCTTAGCTAATTAGGTGGGACTAATTAGGGTGCGGCTGTTGTGAAGGATCAGATTAAACCGAATATATATATTTATTTATGGATATATATTTAATAGTATTTGTATATCGTTTGATATCCCCTGTATATTCCTTGTACAATATGCACTGAATATCCCTTTAGTCTACTAAACAGCCCATAATAGTTTCATTCTACCATTGGACGAGAACCTGGCGCCAGCAGCCATACCCCTAGGTTCAAGTTCAATCGTGCCGACCAACAAGTCGTGGCAAGCCCGGTTCCGCGTAGGAATACGTCTGGCGAAATACGAATGGTACTATTTGTTCACAGCGCATATATATATGGCGCAAGTAAAGTAGAACTTTCTTTTAGTCCATTAGTTCTTTACCCTCCAACCTAGTAACAGACGCGAAGCCTCACCCACGACGCACGTGTGGTGCAGTAAGGCCTACTTGGCCTCAGAATAGGCATTGAGATATCGTGTGGATTAATAGTTGAATTGTCATAGTTTGGCACTATACCGTCGAGTTGGACGTATTTCTATTAAGCTAATAATAGTCTATTATGTATGGTGCATCGTTCGGTTAGAGTTATAAAGTGAGCAGCACCCCCATCGTTCCTGACGTTATCTGGAGTCTTAACCAGGCTGGGCAGACCACTTGTGGTGCTTGCATCCGAGGAGCTCCGGGCCAGGACGAGTGGACCTGTACATTGGATTACTTTACCCGGACGACGGCGAGCCTTCCACGGCTTGGATTATCTACATGCTTTGGGTGCTTTGATTATTCCATGGATAACGGCCAACACTGCTGAGTGTTGGAACTACCCCCCGGAGAGGAGTTCAGGTGAGACGGCGCTCTACACCAGTGAGGTCGCCTCACGTCTCTCCGTTGTGGACCGGCAGCTACCGTCCACCAGAGGGTCCAGCTGTATTCATCTGCGGACCGAGGTTCTGTGGGCATCGTGTTCAGGACTCTGAATTCTCCCAAGAAATCGTCGGCCAGATGGGATACCGCCAGCGGCTCTTCTAACCCCCCTCCTACTGTCTTACAACCAGCGGGACCCCCCCCCCCTTAGTGTATCCAGCTATAATCATTTAAGTACCATCGCTATAGTTCCCTAAAGAACCGGGTTGTATACTTACTCCCTGCGTAACCAGAGATTGGACATTCAATGTTGATTTACCTACGAATACTCATTTGCCATACAAGTGCATTTCAAATCATAAATGTCATCAAGTGAACGTTGTATATACCCTTTGCTATATAAAATATTCGATTTGTACATTTGTGTGGACTTCGTTTCATCAGGTGGGAAAGTGTTCATCATATCTATATCATGTACTGGATGGCCAGAAGTTAAAGTACAAGAGGTAGTGGTTTAATAATACCATACTTATCAATACAGTCAGGGAATTGTACCCCTCAGTTACATATGTGATTGATTGATTGATTGAAAAGTTATAACACGCCATAACGTTATTTCCCTGTACATTGTAACGTTACATATTATCCAAACGAGGACCACATAACCGCATTGCTGCTTCAGCATAATTGTTTGTGTTATTTCCCCGGGTGAGGAGACCACGCGCGCCCCGGTGTGGTGCCAAAAGTGTCCCACGGGCGCGCCATGATTCAGATCCGCGTGAAAATATTCACGGCCATAGAGGAGACCGCGGGACACCTTTTTGCAACCGAATATGTGTCTCGAATTTACTCCCACGCGGCGCGCAAAATCGCGCAAGGAAATCGGACCAAAATGAACCAATGCTCCAGCAGTATTAACCAACGCTGACTGAGTGGGTGGGGTACAATTATGGCAAGGGGTAGGATTTTGGCACAACACCGGTAACTGAGTGCCCAGCACTCTCTGCGACTGTAGAGGCGCTCAATGTACCGCAGGTACTTTTCATACCTGCAATTGATCAAATAAGGAAACAAACACAGAAGATGCACATTGAGCTGTACTGTACTGTACCCATTCTGCAATCTGTTAATAAACTTTTCAATCAATCAATCACATACATGGATGTAATGACAGCAAGAAGAGGTAGACACATATATGAAGTATGCAAACATCGCCTGCTGCGTCCATCGTGTATATATATTATTATTATATTATTATATATACCGTATTAGCGCTTTAATATGGCGTGTTCTGTGATTAATGTGATTGACCAGCGTTAATGTGATTGACCAGCGTTGCGACCAGCATTGCTAATATGAACCAAAGGCTTTAATATGGCGCGTTCTGGCATCTGTGATTAACCGTGTTGAATGGGGCGTCTGAACCAAGCGAGGACCTCATGCGCATGCGCGGCGAAGAATGCGGAAGCGCTCTTGCACTCTTCGGCTGGTATTAATATAGACGCGTCCCTCACATGTGACTGGCTGATGCAACATCCTGTCCTTGAGGTGGTTTCAAAATAAAAGTCCCACAATTGTGTTTTCTTGATGGTCGCCCCAGATGATATTTCATAAAATTAACATATGCGGACAACATTCGTTTGTATATTATGATGGAAGTATATGTGCAAATGCTTCATAATTTTGTCAATGAATGCAAAACATGTTTGAAATTATGCCAAATAGGGCAAGGGAAATATTTAAATAGATTTAAAGTGATTTTAAGCCGGTTGTCCAAATAGAAGTCAATGCTGGACGGTCGCCCCACATGGACATTTGACACTTCAGATAGCAGAAAAATGACCAATAACTCAAAGGTTTAGAGGAGTTAGAGTGGGTCTGTATATGGGGAAGGTATTAGAGATACATGTAATCTTTTTATGAATTTTTTTTTTTTTTTGATCCACTTTTTCTCCCATTTTTCTATATTTTCTCCCATCCCAATTTCGTATCATCCAATTCAACCCTCCCCTGTCACGAACGCTGTTTCTTGCCTCCCACAAGCCGGCTGCAATGTGGACTAAGTCATACATAGCACAAGTCCCCTCCGGTACTTGAGGTAACAGCAGTCGCATCTTTTCACCTGCGCAACTCGATCTCTCAGTGTCGAGGAGTAACGCGTGGGAGGCTCACGCTGCCCCCGACACTTCCTGATTCTACTGCGCAGGCGCACCAACCGACTTGTAGGAGTCGCTTGTTCACAACGTTCGATCCCCACCCTTCAGTTTTCCCTCCCCGTAATACGGCCAATGTGTATTACTGCGGACGACCAGCCAAACTGAAAAACAATGTGGAGAGCTGGATTCGAACACGCGAATCCTAGCGTCTCCACACTGGTGGCGAGTGCCTTAGACCACTACACCACCTAGCCGCCCATCTTTTTATGAATTTTAATGTTTTTTTTTAAGGTAAGAAATTCAGTGGGACAGAAAAAAATAGGCGTCACGTCATTGACCCATTTACATCCCACTGTTGAGGTCCCGTTGAGAGCCGAGCATAAAAACATACATATATACAAAAAAAAACCTGATCCCCCCCTCCCTTACAGAGTCGTACAAGGTACCTATTTGATACCTCCTTTGCGTACAACTTCTTCCTTTCCTGCATCTCCGGTCTGCCCAGAATGAGCAATTTATCCTAAGCTTTCCTATGTATACCATAGAATCTATGCTTTTAATTCTAATTTAATAGAATGTCACCTGTGACCAAGCCTCTCTCCCGTTAATGTAATTATAACAGAATGAAAATTATACCTCAATTGGTATACTCATTTAAACCTCCTTTTTTTATATATATTTTTTAAACCTTCTATTAACATTTATTGGTTAGAACATTTCAGAATAAAGAAATAAAGAATAAGAAATAGTGATGTTTAGAATTAGATATCGAAAACTCATATAATCCGGGAATATCTACTTAAATCTTTTTTTTTTAAATACCTTTGCATGTTTACATATCTAAACGACAAGGAGATTTTTAAATACTTGTATGCAGATCGTCCCCCGTCATGCGTGATCATTAATCTGTTATGGTGGTCGTTGTTCTTCACATCTATTTCATGACCAAGTCCAGGGCCGGACTGGGGAAATAATTCATACCAGGAGATATAGCGCAAAATATAGCCCCAATCAGGCCACTTTTTAAGCGGGGCTCTGGGGGTCCCCCACCAGGCCTTTTTTTTTTACAAAGACTTAATTTCCTGCATTCTGGTGAATTTTAGTGCATGTGAATCACAAACTAATGAGCCAACAATTGCTTAGTACAATGTACTGTTATGGACCTCAAATAAAACTGTTGTGGCACTAGCAATGCTACTCTCCACCTTCAAAAAGAAAAAAGCAAGAGCACAACATATTTTTCTATTTACTATTATAATACAGTTAACCACTCTCTCCTGTAAGGGCCTTTCTTTTTCTTTGTTTTATCCCTCTCTCCTCCACCCTTTCTCTTTCTTCCACTGTCCATCTTGACATCAACGTTAATTGACTTTCGCTCTACTGTATCTCTCCCGAGTCCCTCACTACCTGGCTCATTGCCTGGCTGTTATTCTGCATCTGAGTGCCGTCTGCCATTCCATTCGCCGCCTCCGCTGTCAATCAGTTGTATCGCCTGGTCCTGCCTCCACCAATCACAAGCGCCAGCACGGCTCCATTGGGTGTGTGTGATCCGCGTGAGGGAGACAGTCAGATAGTTCTCCAACTCTGTCGCACAGTGAAATCCTGGTTGTTCCCCACCCACCTAGGTTATCTAACTATCGCGCCGCGCCACCGCCACAACTAGAAACAATGGCCTGGCAAAAATAAATAAAAATTATAATAAAAAGAATTAAATAATTTTTTTTATATACTTTTTTTTTTTTAAATCTGTGCAGGCCAGGCCACCGGGAAAACTCCCGGTGCTCCCGATGGCCAGTCCGGGCCTGACCAAGTCTCATATCGTTGTTATTTCACGGGGCCATCATTGAAAAAGGTATTGTATTCCAGAGTGCTGTCAGCCGCTCGTGACTTGCAGATTGATGTTTTAATGTTCCAGTACATTCCTCGTGCCATAGAACAATAACAATCCAGTGTATTCCAGAATATTCCGTTATGACTCATAGCCTTCAAGTAAGAAAAATAGAATAGAAAATTCTAGAATGTTCCAAAATGGTCGGTTTCAAATCATGACCTGCATATTACCGTGAATCTATATATATATATGGTGTTTAGCGTTTTATATCAAATTACTTATTTCTCAATGTTGTCAAAAGCTTGTATGTTGCCGTTTTTGATGTCCATGCAATTGTAGAGTTATCCATGAAAGATGAATCTTGTCATCCACTTTTTATATTCTTCATGTAATCTTCTGCCGCCTCAAGCGAACGTAGCACGAATCTCTTTCCTTCTCCCTCAACTATGGAAAGAATAGCTGGATACCGTAAGACGGGGTGGAGACCTTTCTCATATAGCCGGTGTACTACACCCTTGTAGTGGGCCCGCAGAGTTATGGCTTCCTTGCACATGTCTTCATAGAACCACACTCTTTTCCCTTTGTACATCAGTTTTCCCCCATTTCTTGCGTGATTCCCTGATAATCGTGTGTCTTGTTGCAGTTTCCCGTAGACTAGCAATTATCACTCTTTCCTTGTTGTTATTGTAGTTTTCAGATCCAATTCTGTAGCGTTTGTCCACTATCGGTTCTGTAGATAGGATTTCAGAACCTAGGATTTCGACTAGCACTGCAGCAAACTTGTCATCTGTGCAGTTGACTGATTCATCCAAACCCACTATACGGAGATTGAATCTGCGGGCGTGCCGTTCTATTTCTAGCAGATGGATCAAGTTTTCCTCCTTGTTGTCATGGATCATCTGCCGGAGCTGTTTGTTTTCCAGTTGCATTTCCTTCGATACTTCGGCGATAGCTTCAGATAGTTCCTTATTCTTCTCCTATTGCTTCCGTGAGTATTCGATCCCAGTATTTGCAACCGCCGTTATGCGATCGGATTGTGCTACAACCTGTCTTGATATCTTCAAGTTTAGCCTCTATGGCTATCTTAAATGCGGTAGCATTAGTCTCGGCTCTTTCCACAGCTTTAGCAATATCATTAACCTTGTCGGTTAAGATCTTCATCATAGCTGTCATCAGCGTTTTGAAGTCGGGTGAAATACTCTCCATGACTGTCTCGGCTGAGGTCGTATGAATGTTAGAATCCATGCTATTGTCGGGCTTTTTATTCTCAATAGCGTCTGCTTTTCCCTTCCCTGTGGAACGTGTCACCGCACCGTCTGCCGTTGGAGAATCTGCTTCACAGCTTTTGGAGTTATCTTTCTTTGCTGGCATGCTGCGTTTCACTGTTGATATAGTTAGTTGAAGGTCTTAGTTAATATATACGTCGAGGTTTAAACACATTAGTGTTGTATAAAGTAGGTTTTTAAGCGAAATTAACAAAAAATGGAGCGGAGCTTGTGACAGATGCGACCGTCACATACTGTCGTCAAACCGGAAAGTGACATTCTTAAGGATTATGATGATCTGTTCAGTGGACTGGGCTGCTTACCCGGTCAGCATCATATTCAAGTTGACCCCACTGTTACACCTGTAGTGCATGCTCCCAGTCGCGCTCAGAGACAGGGTAGTTGAGGAACTACAGCGCATGGAGAAATTGGGGGTAATAACAAGGCAGATTGAGCCAACTGAGTGGGTTAACAGTATGGTGACTGTGGTCAAACCAAATAAAATCAGAATCTGCATGGATCCTAAGGACTTAAATGAAGATATTAAACGGGAGCATTACCCATTGCTCACTGTGGAGGAAGTAGTTTCCCGTATGCCAAATGCCAAGTTCTTCTCAGTGTTAGACGCTAATCAGGGTTTTTGGCAAATAAAGCTTGACGAAGAAAGTTCAAAGCTATGCACCTTTAACTAGAGATGTTCCGATACCATTTTTTCCTTTCCGATCCGATTCCGATACCTAAGCTTTGAGTATCGGCCGATACCGATACTGATCCGATACCAGTGCATACATTCATTTTTTTTTTTATTATATAAATTATATTTTTATTTTTTTATATACAGCTACTGTTTTATATATACTGTTTTTTAGTAATAACTAGAAAGTAATGGTATTTATTCAACAACAGGTGATTGTATAGATTTGTATTAGTATCATTAATCAATGAGTGGGGCTGCAGCACTGCAGATATACCCTACTCCAATGATCCACACGGACATTATTAGTTGCTACACTTGCTACCAGAAGGCTCCGGTTCAGTTAGTAGTAGAGGCTCTGTTGTGATTTTTGCACAATAAATATTCAACATTCTCTTTTGAGACTCCGCCTCAGACTCTTATCATTTGGCAAAAGCTAAACATTGTCACCGATATGGCTGTCCGCAACATGTCATTAATTGTGTACGCGAGGTGGTTCAGTGACGACGCTAACGTGAGCTAGGTTAGCTAGCATGAGCTACCGGCAGATGGAAAGACTAACTTTACAGGTGAAAATGTGATTTGGAATACTCCTTTGCCAACTTGTAGTGATGCACCGATGTGAAAATTGTGGCCGATACCGATAACCGATATTAATATTGCTGTTCTGGCCGATACCGATATTTACCAATGTCGATATCTCTGTATAGAAAACACTTTTTTATGATAATCAAATAAAGAGCTATTTTCCAAAACGCATAATTTTTTTACTTTTGTAACTTATTTTCAGAAATGACTGATATTTTGAAACTATTTAAGGCCAAAACATGTAAAAAAATAAAATAAAATAAAAAATAATAATATCGGCCCTATCTTGATATCGGTCCGATACCGATGTGTAAAAAAACGGCCATATCGGCCGATATTATATCGGCGGCCGATATATTGTGCATCACTA
This sequence comes from Notolepis coatsorum, assembly GCF_963971535.1. Classification (NCBI taxonomy): domain Eukaryota; kingdom Metazoa; phylum Chordata; class Actinopteri; order Aulopiformes; family Paralepididae; genus Notolepis; species Notolepis coatsorum. Next base: position 177,143,576 of record NC_140171.1, on the reverse strand, counting down.
CCAACTTGCTGTACTTTGCTTGCAGGTCTGCAGCCATTATTGCTGGATTATGAATAGCCCCAACTTTAGCCAAGGTAACGTTATGGCTAAACCTTTAACGTTAGTTAACGCTAGCTTTCGGTTAGCTGTTCAATGCTAATAACACCACCAAGCGAACCCATCTGAGCTCCCCGTCAACACCGCTCTGTCGGGAGGATGGCATTTAAGAAAGTATCTGCTGTTAAAATGACAAACAGCATTGACACTTTAATTCACGGTCGGTTAAACACACGTTTGTTTTATAATGCTCACTCAACAGACCGCAGTGTTGTTGATAAATTACGTGGTATCGGAGCGCAGCATTAGAGGGTACTCGCCGATACCGATACCAGCATTTTAGGCAGTATCGGCGGCATTTCCGATACTGGTATCGGTATCGGAACAACTCTACCTTTAACACTCCCATAGGTAGGTACAGATTCTTACGTCTACCGTTTGGTATTTCATCTGCGCCAGAGGTGTTTCAAAGGGCAATAGCGCAGATGATTGAAGGTCTAGAAGGTGTCGTAAACATCATAGATGACATGCTTGTATGGGGAGACACCAAGGAAGAGCACGACCACAGGGTGCTTAAACTGTTAGACAGAGCAAGGGAATACAACTTGAAACTGAACAGGAACAAGTGCGCTGTCAGGACAAGTGAAATAAGATACATAGGACACATACTCAGCGCCAGTGGGCTGAAACCAGATGGGGAGAAGGTGAGAGCAGTGACACAAATCAGGGTTTCCGTTAGAATTTTTTTTTGCAGGTCTGAGTGTCCGGTAGATTTCAATCTACCGGACAAATGGGATAAATTCCGGTCAGAGTTTATTGAGCTTAAAAACAATTGATAGGCCTATATAAAGAATGACATCATCAAGGCATTTATAATATTTTAACTTAAAACTAGACTACTTTTGCGTATATACAGTCATTAATATATTCCAAATAAAATAAGTCCCTCGAGACTGCGTGCTGCTGCCGACTTGAGGTGTCGGTGGGCAGTCTGCCCGACCTTAATAAACAGCAGTCTGTTATAATCACATTTTTATCAGCTAACGAATTCCGTTATATTGGACATTTGTATTAATTATATCAAGCGAAGAACTGAGAAATTTGGCAGAGAGACGGCAACATTATCGTGGGTTTGCGCCGTGATGTATATCTCCACCTCCCAACGACTTGGTGCTGCTGCTCATAATGTCCGGTGAAAATAATTCCCTCTAAGCACAATTTGATTATTTGAATTGTATTAAAATAGGCTAAAATTAAATAGCCTATGCGATGAACGAAACAATCATTACATTTGTCGTTGCTTCACCAAGCAGCCGGTCAATGACATCCTGTGTCAGCGAGCTGGCTGCTGATATATTTACGTGAAGCACGGAGCACTGGAGCAGACAGAGCAGAGCAGCGGTGTCAGCAGCGCCCCCACCCAACAGCTGAATTGCCAATGGCTGAATTGGAGTACTGCACCCTGCCAAGCCATGCTTCACGTAAATATATCAGCTGCCAGCTCGCTGACACAGGATGTCATTGACCGGCTGCTTGGTGAAGCAACGACAAATGTAATGATTGTTTCGTGCATCGCATAGGCTATTTAATTTTAGCCTATTTTAATACAATTCAAATAATCTAATTGTGTTTAGAGGGAATTATTTTCACCGGACATTATGACCGGAGAGATTAGATATGTCGGACTTCACCAGATTTTGCCGGTCAAATACCGTTAATTACCGGCTAACGGAAACGCTGACACAAATACCCCCACCACAGAACAAACAGGACCTGCTCAGGTTCAATGGTATGGTTCAATATCTCGCCAAGTTCATACCAAATCTGTCAGATGTCAGTGCACCGTTAAGGAAGCTGCTTGAAAATGACATAGAGTGGCACTGGGAGGAACCACAAAAGAGGAGTTTTGAACAAATCAAACAGCTGGTCACTAGTGCTCCAACCCTGAAGTTTTATGACGTCAACAAACCAGTGACTATGTCAGTAGATGCCAGCTCAGAAGGCCTCTGAGCGGTCTTACTACAAGATGAGCAACCTGTAGCTTTTGGGTCTAGGTCTCTCACTGACTGTCAGCGCAGGTATGCCCAGATAGAAAAAGAGCTACTTGCTATAGTCTATGGATGTGAAAAATTCCATCAGTATGTTTATGGAAAAAGCATACACGTTGAGAGCGACCACAAGCCTTTGGAGAGCATCTTTAAAAAGCCTTTACACCAAGCTCCTATGAGGCTACAGTCAATGCTGCTTAGGTTGCAAAGGTACAGCCTAAAAGTCACCTACAGGCCAGGCAAGGAACTTCATATTGCAGATGCTCTAAGTCGAGCGTTCCTGAAAGAGCAGAAAGAAGATCTATTGGAGAAAGACTTGGAGGTGAATATGATCACTCTGCAGCTGCCGATATCAGAGGAGAAACTGCACACATTCAGAACAGCAACGGCAGAAGACCCCGAAATGCAGCTACTAAAAGAAACCACACTCAAGGGATGGCCGAAAGACAGAAGTGCTAAAGGAAATTCAACCCTATTGGACATTTAAAGAAGAAATCTCACACGCAGATGGTCTGATGTTCAAGGGAGCGAAGCTCATTGTTCCGCAGCAGTTGAGACAAGAAATGATTAACAAAATCCATGAGTCACACTTAGGAATTGTTAAGTGCAAGGAGAGACATTTTATATTGGCCATGCATGTCTTCACAAATTGAAGAGATGGTATCTCAGTGTGCCATATGTAATGAGAACAGGAACAACAATCAGAGAGAACCGTTGCTCCCACACCCAGTACCAGACAGACCGTGGTCAAAAGTAGGGAGTGATCTCTTTCATTATAAGGGATCTGAGTTCCTGCTGTGTGTGGACTATTTCTCAAAGTTCCCGGAAATCACAAAACTGAGAGACACTACCAGTGGCAGTGTCATTGTCGGACTGAAATCAATATTTGCCAGACATGGCATTCCTGATGTTGTCTTCACGGATAATGGTCCTCAGTATTCCAGTGCTGAGTTCAAGGACTTTGCAGAAAGCTGGGAATTCATCCACACCACGTCGAGTCCCGGTCACGCCCAGTCAAATGGGCAAGCAGAAAGAACAGTACAACACACCGCTGGAAGGTGTAAGACTATCACCGGCACAGTTGCTCATGGGACGGCGGCTGAAAGGAAAACTGCCTGCCTCGACATCACTGCTCACTCCAGAAGGAACTACATACGTGCGTAGGCAGTTGAGTGACAAACAGGAGAAACAAAAACTCTACTTCGACAGGCAAACAAAAAGACTGCCTGACCTACAAGCAGGAGAAAACGTCAGGGTTCAAAGAGGTGAAACATGGCAGCCGGCCGTGGTCCTGCACAAACATGACCAACCGCGTTCATATGTGGTTCGCACACCGGATGGGAGACAGTACAGGAGAAACAGAAAATACCTGAGACAAACGGAGGAGAGAACTTTTCCATCTACAAATGAACAGGATGCTTACCAGAACATGGACTGTGACACGAGAGAATCTGGCAACACGCACACGTTCAGCAGAGAACACAGGTGTTGCAGACCAAACAGAGACACATGATGGACAATCTGAAACGCAGCCGTATCAGACTAGGTCTGGTAGACCAGTTAAACTACCTCCTAGATACAGAGAGTAACTGGAGTGTTTTCATATGCATGTTGTTGGAGTATTTTCATATTCAAGTTTTCGCATTAAGTGCTTTGCATTATGTCATGGTTCAAGTGGGTTTAAGTTACAGGATCCTTTAAAGTGAAAGTTGTCTGTGACTAACATTGTTATTTCATTTACAGCAGGTGGATGCTCTGAGTAGACATTTAAGTTGGGAAATGTTTGTTAAGTTTGTTTTGGGGAAATAGGACGTGTTAGCAAGAGTTCAAGCTAAACAAAGGTAGAATACTAAGTTCTGTTTGAGAAAAATATTTAACATAAAAAAATATGTTAAAGATTAGGTTCGGGTTTGAACCTCTTTGATTGTCGTTGTTATTGTGACGTCACCAGGAAGGCGACACACACACGAGTTGAACGTAGGGCTGGGCGATAAAACGATAACGATAAATATCGCGATAAATTATTTCCTCGAAATAAACATGAAACGTGGTCGCAAAGTTTCGATATATCGATTTTCCAAGTTTGGCTCCGCTCAGCCTCGGCTCAACACACTCACTAACAACAACCAACGTTACGTGATGACGTGCTTACGCACCACAGCTCCAGATGCGCTACTGTTTTGGTTTAGGACTCAAGGCTAGCTAGGATAATTAGCTTGCACGGCGCTATTTTATATATTTACGTGCCGAGTATGTGTGTGGCGTGAATTCTGATGCCACGGTTATAGTAGTGTGTGGTATACGGTGGACGTCGTTGCAATGTATTGGGGCGGAACAGAGTATTTTAGGGATATTTACTAGTACATTGTCATGGGATACACAGTACTGCTCGCTCTGGCTAACTGCTAACGTGCGCGGACTGATGACGACATCAACTCGAGACATTCGCAGCAGAAAAACAAGTCTATTAATAGCCCGTCCATCGGCGCCGGGCATAATAAGTTAATTAAACTTGACAGACATTATATCGACGATAATTATCGATATCGAGTTATATGAAAATAATTTTATAATTTTATCGCGATAACGTTTTTGGCCATATCGCCCAGCCCTAGTTGAACGTGACAGACGTGAGCAACATGAATGGATGCAGATATACGAACGAGTCAATAAAGGAATCTTATTGAACCTCGGGTTAAGCCTTGTCAATATAACACATGTATTTATTCATAACGTTATACATATTCGTTAACGTTAGATTGTGCATGGCTTTTACATTGAAAAATGTACTTGTCACGTGGTTCCGTTCTCCATTCTTCACATCAAAAACGAAAATCGAACTATCAAAACGTACACGGCCCATTATGTACTATTTTTGTTCATTTGATTCTGATACCAAAATACGAAAAACAGGTCCGTATTTCAGTTTTTCCCAGTTTTTTCGATTTTGGTTTCAAACGGAAATAGGAAACGCCTCGTATTTCCGTTTTTTTTCTTCGTTTTTCCGTTTTTCCTTTTGAAACGAAAAACGAACTATCAAAACGTACACGGACCCTTCACCTCTCAGATCTACCTCCACAAGCACCTGAAGAGGATTCATAATGATCTGTACTTTCAGCTGCTGACGAGTGGACAGATCCGCCCAGAGAGGCTCCTCCCCTCCACAGCCTCTCAACCAGGCACTTCCTCTGGGACCCCGTCTGCCCCGCCCCCCTGCGAGGTAATGAAGTGAAAGAAGGTCATTAGTCAAATAGTATCTGCAATTCATTTAAAGTGTTTGTTTGATCCAGTTTGGAGCACCAGGTATGTGGGGTTTTTTACAACACAGGACAATACAATACAACCATGACTAGGAATCTGACTAGTTTACCAGTATAACTTTCAGCTTACTGACGATATCTGAAATAAATGTTTATCATAATCACCAGCAGTTATCTGGTCCAGGTCCATCATCTGTGGCTTTGTTTCTCTACATGGAACAACACCGTGAGCTGGCTACTTTTACTATGTGTGTCCACTAGTCTCTTTCAGAGAGCTATTTATTTCCTGTTGTTTTAAGATGTTACCCACTCTGCCCCTAGTGGTGACTGCTGCTCCGAGCAGTCTGACCCCTCCTTGTTTTCTGCTCCTAGCAGTCTGACCCCTCCTTGTTTTCTGCTCCTAGCAGTCTGACCCCTCCTTGTTTTCTGCTCCTAGCAGTCTGACCCCTCCTTGTTTTCTGCTCCTAGCAGTCTGACCCCTCCTTGTGTTCTGCTCCTAGCAGTCTGACCCCTCCTTGTGTTCTGCTCCGAGCAGTCTGACCCCTCCTTGTTTTCTGCTCCTAGCAGTCTGACCCCTCCTTGTTTTCTGCTCCTAGCAGTCTGACCCCTCCTTGTTTTCTGCTCCTAGCAGTCTGACCCCTCCTTGTGTTCTGCTCCTAGCAGTCTGACCCCTCCTTGTTTTCTGCTCCTAGCAGTCTGACCCCTCCTTGTTTTCTGCTCCTAGCAGTCTGACCCCTCCTTGTGTTCTGCTCCTAGCAGTCTGACCCCTCCTTGTTTTCTGCTCCGAGCAGTCTGACCCCTCCTTGTTTTCTGCTCCTAGCAGTCTGACCCCTCCTTGTTTTCTGCTCCTAGCAGTCTGACCCCTCCTTGTTTTCTGTTCCAGCTGACCCACACAGGAGAGAAGCCCCACCAGTGTGAAGAGTGTGGGAGGAGCTTCAGTCGGTCAGGGCACCTGAAGACACACCTACTGACCCACACAGGAGAGAAGCCCCACCAGTGTGAAGAGTGTGGGAGGGGCTTCAGTCAAGTAGGTAACTTCAAGAAACACCTCCTGACCCACACAGGAGAGAAGCCCCACCAGTGTGAAGAGTGTGGGAGGGGCTTCAGTCATTTAGGTAACTTCAAGAAACACCTCCTGACCCACACAGGAGAGAAGCCCCACCAGTGTGAAGAGTGTGGGAGGGGCTTCAGTCACGTATCTAGCCTGAAGACACACCTTCTGATCCACACAGGAGTGAAGCCATATCACTGTAAAGAGTGTGGGAGGGGCTTCATTAGGTTAAGTCACCTGAAGCAACACCAGCTGACCCACACAGGAGAGAAACTCTATCACTGTAAAGAGTGTGGGAGGGGCTTCAATCAAGTAGGTAGCCTGAAGACACACCTTCTGACCCACACAGGAGAGAAGCCATACCAGTGTGAAGAGTGTGGGAGGGGCTTCAGTGTGTTATCGAACTTCAAACGCCACCAGAGGACCCACAGTGGAGAGAAGCCCCACCAGTGTGATCAGTGTGGGAGGAGCTTCAGTGTGTCGAGTAGCCTGAAGGAACACCTACTGACCCACACAGGAGAGAAGCCCCACCAGTGTGATCAGTGTGGGAGGAGCTTCAGTCAGTTAGGGGACCTGAAGAAACACCTGCTGACCCACACAGGAGAGAAGCCCCACCAGTGTGATCAGTGTGGGAGGAGCTTCAGTCAGTCGGGGCACCTGAAGACACACAAGCTGACACACACTGGAGAGAAGCCCCACCAGTGTGTACAGTGTGGGAGGAGCTTCAGTCAGTCGGGTAACCTGAAGACACACAAGCTGACCCACACAGAAGAGAAGCCCTACCTCTGTGTACAGTGTGGGAGGAGCTTCAGTGAGTCAGGTAGCCTGAAGAGACACAAGCTGACCCACACTGGACAGAAGCCCTACCTCTGTGTACAGTGTGGGAGGGGCTTCAGTGAGTCAGGTAGCCTGAAGAAACACAAGCTGACCCACACTGGAGAGAAGCCCTACCTCTGTGTACAGTGTGGGAGGGGCTTCAGTGAGTCAGGTAGCCTGAAGAGACACAAGCTGACCCACACAGAAGAGAAGCCCTACCTCTGTGTACAGTGTGGGAGGGGCTTCAGTGAGTCAGGTAGCCTGAAGAAACACAAGCTGACCCACACAGAAGAGAAGCCCCACCTCTGTGTACAGTGTGGGAGGAGCTTCAGTCGGTCGAGTAGCCTGAAGAAACACCTGCTGACCCACACAGAAGAGAAGCCCCACCAGTGTGATCAGTGTGGGAGGGGCTTCAGTAGGTTAAGTACCCTCAAGAAACACCTACTGACCCACACAGGACAAGACACACCAGTGTGAAGGTGAGCGCTTGCACCTCTAGGTTCTGTATATATATATCAAAATCATATTTAAGACTTTAGGACCCTGCAGAAACCCTGCAGAAAAGCCGTTCCTAAAGGCCGTGTTCCAACCGTTTGACTAGTGCTGTCTTGAATGGTTCTGTGGTCATGTGCTCCTGTCTTCCCCGCCAGCGGCACGGTAGGCAGGGTTTGCACAAGGTCCTTGAAGTGCTCAACTCATTCAGCGCCAATCACGAGAAAAGTCGGGTTAACTCGCCAACCGTTGAGCGCCAATCACGAGAAAAGTCGGGTTCCCACACTATAGTAATCTATACTATTTTTATTATTTATTCTTTATTTATTCCACCGATTTTGCAAACACTACTCGTGCCAGAGCGTTCGCGCCCCATACACGTGAAAGGTATCAAAACGACCGGCTTGCCTATGGCAACAGCGCTATTCAAACTCGGAAAGTTTCACTGCACCATTTGGCTACGAATCGACTTTAAACGGGACAATTTTGGTCCCATTGGAAATGCATTGCAAGTAGTGCGGCAGCTGGAATAACTCGGAAAAGTCAGGAAATTTTTGAAAACACGGAAAAGTCCGAAAAATTTCAAAAACTCGGGAAAAGTCCGAAAAATCGAAAAAAATTCAAAAACTCGGAAAAATCCGAAAAAATTCAAAAACTTGGAAAACTCAGTAAAACTTGGAAAACTCAAAAAAAATATTAAACTCGGAAAACTCCAAAAAAAATCTAAAACAAGGAAAAATCCGAAAAAATTCAAAAACTCAGAAAAGTCCGAATAACTTCTAAAACTCGGAAAACTCCAAAAAAAAACTCCACACCCCCTCAGTGTATCTCTTGAACCGTTTGTCGTAGAGACTTGCGGATTGTGCCATTGTACTCGGTAGGGATATCCTCTTTCATTGGTCGATGTTGACCACTCCCCCCATCATTAGACCACGCCCCCTTAGGCCACACCCCCTTAGTATTTTTTTTTTCAAAAACTCTGAAGGGTCCGAAAATTTTCAAAAACTCGGAAAAGTCCGGAAAATTTCAAAAACTCGGAAACTCGGAAAAGTCAGAACAATTTCAGAAAAAGTCCGAAAAACTTCTAAAACTCGGAAAACTAAAAAAAAATCTAAAACTCGGAAAAATCCGAAAACATTTAAAAACTCTGAAAACTCCCAAAAAATTCAAAAACTCGGAAAAATCCGAAAAAATTCTAAAACTCGGAAAAGTCAGAAACTTCTAAAACTTGGAAAACTCAAAAAAAATTCAAAAACTCGAAAAAATTTAAAAAAATTGTAAAACTCGGAAAAGTCAGAAAATTTTCAAAAACTGAAATTCTAAAAAATTCTAAAACTCGAAAACTCCAAAAAAATTCAAAAACTCGTAAAAATCCGAAAAAAATTCAAAAACTTGGAAAACTCAGTAAAACTTGGAAAACTCAAAATAAAAAAAATCTATAACTCGGAAAACTCAAAAAATTCAAAAACTCGGAAAAATCCAAAAAAATTCAAAAACTCGGAAAAGTCAGAAAAACTTCTGAAACTTGGAAAACTCAAAAAAAAATCTAAAACTCGGAAAAGTCAGAAAAATTTCAAAAACTGAAATTCTAAAAAATTCTAAAACTCGAAAACTCCAAAAAAATTCTAAAACTCGTAAAAATCCGAAAAAATTCAAAAACTTGGAAAAGTCTGAAAAAATTTTTAAACTGAGAAATCCGAAACATTTAAAAACTCTGAAAAGTCTGATACATTTCAAAAACTCGGAAAAGTCAGAAGTTTCAAATGGTCTGTTGACCACTCCCCTGATCCTTAGACGCGCCCCCTTGACTCGCGAGAGACCCTCTCCCGTTGGCCGGCGGTGCACAGGCGTCACCCACACTTTCACAATTTCCCCCGCGCGGAATTGTCTAGTTTATTTTATTAGCTATATCCATAAATGTTTCATCCATCCAGCCTGATGTTATCATTGGGAATGGGTCTGAGCTCGCAAAGGGCAAATACCGCCCCCTTTCAGCCGGTATTGCACTCCATTCGAAACGATGTTGTTTCTTTTCCGGGCCGATCTGAGCCGTGCGGGCGGGGTTTAAATACTCCGGCAGGACGAGCGTTTACAACGATACATCTACGAGGCTGCCCCCCCCCCCTTCATATGCAATGCCGGACAACGTGGGACGGACCTCCGCAAGCAGTATTTGGAATGGCGATCAGATAATTCGATTATTTTTTTTGCATTACATCATGGGTGCATGAGGAAGGATAATAACGATAATTTAGCGTTGATTTCAGGAAGATTCGATAATTAGGCGAAAAATGTCAATGTAATAATAAGTTGATTTCACTAAAGGGCTATTATCGTGTCTTTTCCTGGGATTACTAAGAATCACCCAAACTATACTCGTATTCAACGGTATAAAACGGAAATGTACGGATGAAAGTACAATCTGTTTTTTGCGTGTTGACCAGAAGCAACTCATTGACAATCTACGGTGTTATTAGACCCATGGCTATAATATAAGATATATTTTAAGCACTCGCAAGTTTCGCAGTCTCCCCATTGACTTACAGCGATGGCGTTCTACCCAGAAGGTAGACGGCGACCCCTGGCGCTGAATGAGTTAAAGTGCTTGATAAATTTTTTTTAAAGTCGAGGCCTGGAAGTCATTGAAATTAAAATCAATCATTCGTATTGAACGTTTTGTTCATCCATGATAAACATTTTCAGAATCAAGAAATAGATTTTTTTTATTTAAAGGGGCTATGTACTGCTATTCCTAGCACTATTTGGGCAACTTTACACAATTCCTGTTAGTCTATTGAAGACATTTGTAAGTTTTTTTTCAAAAAAATGCATTGTTTTATATTTCTAATCAAGTACTCAAAACCATAATTTTTCAGCCTCAAGATTTCAGGCTGTTATGGCCTGGCTCCGCCCATAAGCACTTTGAGTGACAGTCAGTCCACACAGTCTGCACTGGTAGAGAGAGAGACTCTGCATGGGGAGAGAGAGGGAGAGAGAGAGAGAGAGGGAGGGGGTGGGAGAGAGAGAGAGAGAGAAAAAAAAACAGGCCGTTATTGACAAGGCCCCCTCTCTCCCTCCCTCCCTCTCTCTTCCTTTCTCTCCCTCTCGGTGATGAGAGTCCGCGGCAGCTTGTGGTTTTTTTTTTCTTTCTTTCAATCTCCCGTTTGCGGGTATGTGGCGCGCGGCAGGCAGGCCCCCCCCCCCCCCCCCCCCCCAAGTGCTCTCTATCTCTCTCTCCCCATGCAGAGTATGAGGAATGACGTCACTCAGCCGTTCAAATCAAAATGGCCTGATTTACTGGAGGAGGAAAGGGGCTGAGCTGAATCAGAGCAATCCGCCAATATGGTATTTAGACACTAAAACACATTGATACGAACTCCTATTACTATAATACAATGCTAGAGACTGAAAAATGACATTTATAGTACATGTCACCTTTAAAGTCTAACTAATTGTCGGAAATTGGTTTTAACCCTTGTGGCTTCCTGGTCATGATTTCTACTATTTTTCTACTTTCTTGACTGTGTGTGAGCACAGCGGTGTCTGTGTTTATTATTATTTCATGAAATTGGGGCCATATCTTCATTTTACATATATTTTCATTATGTCAAAAGATTATGATTTGAAACGCTCTAAAAAAAAAGTTAGTCATTTAGGTACCTCCAGTATCCCTAGCGTCACTTTTCATCACATCCACTTCCATGTTAATAAAACCGCCATAAAACCGCAAGTCTAATTTTTTTTTTTTTATCTCTAATCTCTAATTTTCACATCATATATCGATAAATAAACAGAATAATTACACCAGGCATGCAAAAAAAACAATACATACCTTTTAGTAATAGATTAGTACTAACCGGTGCTTATTAACGCTTACTAACGGCTATTTCTGACCGCTATTTCTGACCGAAATAGTCAACCTTTCTTTTTTATAATGGCAGATTCTTATTCACAGGAATTTTGTCCATTTTTCACACGCTGTAATATGGTGTCTAAAATTTATAGAAATATGATGAATATGGATATGAATATGATTTTTTCAATAAAAACAAACTTGGTATCAAACAAACACGAATATAAGTAGTTAAAATTCGGAAATATTTGTAATTTGTTACAGATATCTTGAGATTAGGCTATTAATGTTAATCATGGGGAATTTTTTTTTTAAATAGTAAACAGTTAAAATTATATGGCTTTAAACATGATGTATCATTTCATCTCTTAAGCCCAGTGAGTGTCAAAATCCTTAGGAAGCCACAAATATTGGATCAAATTTTTTTCCTATAATAAAAAACAGCATTTAAAAGTTAATTGAATAAAAATGTTTAATGAAAAATAGTGCTGGGAAAAGTACTTGAAAGTCCTTGAATTTAATTTTGCAATGTCTGGGAACCCTGTCTTCTAAAGACACATCATCACATCCTAGTATCTTCTAAAGACACACGACATTCCGAACGGGTGACATTCCACTTTTTAATCCTCGTTTCATAATCTCATCAAACCTAATCAACATCATTTTTTTTATATTTTTTTTTAATACTTTTTTAAACAAACACATAAACATAAACATAACATAAAATTAGATATACAAGCATTAATTAACAGTGCACATCCAATTAAATTACCATTTAAATAAATGTATTATACAAGATATACACCTAATACTTGCTATCTAATACCCTACACACATATGCTCTCGCTCGCTCCCCCCCCCCCGGGCCCCCCCCCCTTGTATAATCCATCCATTATCATTCGCTCCTAACCAGGCACTACCATTCATATGCTAGCTTTTATTCTCTCCACCACTTCTAACCACATTGTAATTTTGGATTCACTGAGACCCAAAATTCTTGCTGTAGATAAATCACTTCGAGATATGTAAGAATCCAGACCTTCCGGCAAATTTTTTCCGGTTGAAACCATTGTGATGCTATCAGCTTTTTAGCCGCTGTGATACCAGATAAAACCAATCTCTTTAGCTGTATATGGACTGCAAACTCAAAAACATCATTCAACAGTAATACAGAGGGGTGTACAGGTATATTCAGATTTAAGAGATTTGATAATTGCTGGGTCACTTCTTTCCAGAATATCTTAACTGGTGGGCAAGTACATGTGCATAAATGTACCCTCATCCCCATTTGTACATAAGGAGCATCTGGAGTCTTGTTTAATCAACATAATTTGTAGGAATCCCGGTAGCCTTCTTTCACAACCAAAACATCTCTGGAAAATCACCAGACTGTAGCACTAGCTGTGTGTTGGCTGTGATTAAATGAATATCAAACGATGAACAAATAGGCTTATTATCCACGCAGCTATTTCTCTCCTCTGGGCCATAGGAACACACCAACATTACGGGAAAGGTGCTTACTGTCTTCTCCAGAGAGAGACAAGAAGATAGATACCAATTTATTCTCTGTGCGTTCAGTAGAAAGCTATCCGGCTGCAAGCTAGCCTATAGCTTAGCACAAATTAATAGAAGCACATACTGACCATTAGCCTAGCATAAAACTCAGTAAGAGGTGTTTTGGCCAACAGCTGGGCTAGTTGGTCCGTATCCACTTCCATTCATTTGTGCTAAGCTAGGCTAGCTTGCAGCCGGATAGCTTTCTACCGAACGCACAGAGAGGAAATGTATATCTATCTTCTTGTCTGACTCTGGAGAAGACGGTAAGTGCATTTCCTATGATGTTGGCCTGTTCTTTTAATATGCATGACATGTAGCCTATTAACCATTCAAAGGGCATTTCCTGTTTTATGTCTACTAAAATGGTAAATGGCTGCATTTATATAACAGCTTTTATCCAAAGCGCTTTACGATTTGTTCCTCACATTTGACCCGTTCACTCACACATTCACACACCGATGGTGGAGGCGACCATGCAAGGTGCCAACCTGCTCATCGGGTTAGTTAGGGGTTAAGTGTCTTGCTCAAGGACACTTCGACACACTGCCCGGGAGGTGCGGGAATCGAACCGTGAACCTCCGGATCTACCTCCTGAGTCACTGTCGCTCACTCACCTGGCTTCTGTCTGTGTTTGTGTTTGTGTGCGTCCAGGACGTGGACCTGAGGAAGACGGTGGACCAAGAGCGACGACTTCCACCTGACCACCAGGGGGCGTACAGCCTCTACTTCCACCTGACCACCAGGGGGCCTACAGCCACTACTTCCACCTGACCACCAGGGGGCCTACAGCCTCTACTTCCACCTGACCACCAGGGGGCGTACAGCCACTACTTCCACCTGACCACCAGGGGGCGTACAGCCACTACTTCCACCTGACCACCAGGGGGCGTACAGCCTCTACTTCCACCTGACCACCAGGGGGCCTACAGCCTCTACTTCCACCTGACCACCAGGGGGCGTACAGCCACTACTTCCACCTGACCACCAGGGGGCCTACAGCCTCTACTTCCACCTGACCACCAGGGGGCCTACAGCCTCTACTTCCACCTGACCACCAGGGGGCGTACAGCCACGACTTCCATCACCAACGACAACTTGGACAAGGCCTTGGAGACGCTACAGGCTGCCGTGGACAGACTGCTCCGAGCCCCAGTGGGTCCTGGTCAACTGGTTGTACTGAGCGACCCGTGACCCCATGGCCGACCTCTCTTAACACTTTAAGTGCCGAAAACGTGTTTAGGCGTCTTTCCTAGCCATGCTAAAATATGATTGGAATCATATTTCCCCTCTGCAGCCTTCACACACAGTTCTGAGCTCCTCTCAATCCTCTAGCGGTTCAAGAGCGGCATCTGGTGGCCGATCGGCAGAAGCGCCAAACAGGAAGTCATGTGGATGAAGTGGTGATCACCCATATTACTTCCGGGCACTCGCTATAGTTCCTGGGACTCGAGCTCAACACAATACATAGCGATCCGTTGCCAATAACTCGATAAACAACATGATTTGGACGTATATACTATTATACAACCTGGAAATGGACCGGGTATTTCGACATCCCATAATGGAAAACTGTCTACCCCATGCTGATCGCCCAACGGCCCGCGGAGACTGGGGTGAGTTTTAGCGTGTAGTATTACCGTGTTCGACACTAACTGCTATGATGAACATTTTACCCACATTAGATGAATGGTATAACGTTGCCCACGGAATTATAAACGATCCCCCGCCCATCCGGTCATCATCCGATGATACGTAGAAACTTCTAGAAGCACGTCCATTTGAAATTTTTCATCTGGCACCGATCGCTACCAAACTATTTGATCATCAATATAATGCATTTGGTGCTATAAATCACGTTCTGGAGAAAGCTGCAGAAAGAGATGAAAACATACTTATACTTTAGATCATATTTTAGTATGAATATGTGAATGAAAAAGTTTAACGTTCATACACCCTGAACAATACATATAGGACATTGAATGGGCCCTAATAATGGCAATCTAGCAATAGAATTTAAAAAGTTATAGCCCTGCAAAGAAGGGGAACTTCTCCATAGACAAATAGAGCTGGCAACGGATGGTATATCATGAATTTAACCTTAGGCAATCAAAGTGTTAACTAGTGCGCAATGAATGACTCATGTTCGAAATATATACAATATGGTAAATTAATCGTTTAGATTAATCTATAACAAAATAATGGTTATTTGCAGCCCTAATACTAGTATTGGGATATCGGACCGATATGAGGCCAACACTGAGAATCGGTATCGGGAGAATTCCCTCAAAATACTGAAATCTCAACGACCAAGAGCCGTGTTTAACATCGGATGGATAACCGGGATTAACTCTGGCACTGAGATGGTTAACAGGGATTATCTCTGGCACTGAGATGGTTAACAGGGATTATCTCTGGCACTGAGATGGTTAACAGGGATTATCTCTGGCACTGAGATGGTTAACAGGGATTATCTCTGGCACTGAGATGGTTAACAGGGATTATCTCTGGCACCGAGATGCACTTTGCACAACAATGGGTTATAATCTCATCGTTTTTTATTCAATGACCTCAGACTAATGGTCTCACTCCATACCGTTGAAGTGGTTCACCCCCCCTGACCCCCCTCTGACCCCCGTCGGAACGCTCTCTCGGTCCTGACCCCTCTGTGACCCCCGTCGGAACGCTCTCTCGGTTCTGACCCCCGTCGGAACGCTCTCCCGGTACCGACCCCTCTCTGACCCCGTCGGAACGCTCTCCCGGTTTGACCCTTCTGTGACCCCTCTGACCCCCGTTGGAACGCTCTCTCGGTCCGACCCCTCTGACCCCTGTTGGAACGCTCTCTCGGTCCGACCCCTCTGACCCCCGTTGGAACGCTCTCTCGGTCCGACCCCTCTGACCCCTGTTGGAACGCTCTCTCGGTCCGACCCCCAACACTCTCCCGGTCCGACCCCTGAACGCTCTCCCGGCTCACCTCTCGGTCCCGACACCACGGGTTGAGTACCACCGGTTTAATACATTCCTCGTCTCCTCAGCCCTTCATTTCTGTTAGCTACCCGTCGTGGCTCATCCCGTGTCCTAGGTTTAATTTTGAATGTTCTCTTGTCATTTACTGTACTTACTGTACTAACGCCATGTTGAATGGTTCATTAAACATGGAGGAACAATGTAGGCGTATTTTTATTTTCAAAAGCTCTGCAGATTTCTGTGTGTAATGAGATTGGCAGGAAACGGTGTAGCTTAGCCTACATTAATGTGAAGACTTTGCAGAAGAGATTTGTCATTATTTTGGGGTGAACATAGTATGGCGGTCATATCAATGTGTGTCGAAGGGGCGGAGCTTGCTTTTGGTACATGAGTTATTTTTAAAAAGATGTCAAAGAATGTTATTTTTATATTACCATCTTGGACAACATGGAAGTTATTTTTATATTCCCATCTTGGATAACATGGAAGTTATTTTTATATTCCCATCTTGGACAACATTTGAATAAAACATTTGAATAAAAAAACATTTGAATAAAATGATGATGATGAACTTGCCGTGTCCCTGTCTTAACTCGGTCTCACCAGCAGATGGCAGCAGTGGTGCATGTAAAAATAGGAGGTGTTGAGGATTTTGAAGATGGACACAGTTGGCTTATTGAGCTGTTGGCCAACATTTTAGATTAGAATCAAATGGATTGTCATCATGCAGCACAAGTACAGTACAACGAAAAGAAGTGTGGCATCCAACCAGAGTGCAAATGTAATAGTAAAGTGTAATAGTAATATACAATGTACAGGTGACAGTGTAGAGCTTATGAGATGTATGTAAAGAGTTTTGGTATTATGTACACTGATACAGGTATTAAGACACTATGTAGTAGGTAAAGGATATTATGTACAGATATAGTATCTATAGCTACTTTAAAACGATTGAGTATGAGTAGGTAAGCGATATGTACAAATATATTTATATATATATATAGTAACTAGTACAGATATGTAGGATTATATATGCAGGTATGTGGATAGATGTGTGTGTGTGTACACACTAAGAATATATATATACAGCAGTATTGTACATGCTATCATACAGAGTTACATGGGTTATATGCAGATGTAGATATATAGAAGGATATTCAGACACATGATATATAACTAGGTATAAAATATATAAATGAGTACTATGGAGTATAGTGCTAATCAGATTTATGTACAGAGTTGTATTAATGTGTGATACAGGTATAAAGACTGGTATAGTAAGGCAAAGGATGTGTGCAGATATGGTATCTAGATATATAAAAAGGATTGTGTGCAGGTATTTACAGACGGATGTGGATAGATGTATACAGTAAATATATATACACCATACATGCTGCCATGCAGTGTTATTTTGTTATATGTTGTGTATATTGTGCAGTAAGGGTGTCTCGTGCCTGAAGCAAAGTTTTTGATGGTATTCATTGTTCACTCCGTTCATAATTGTTTTCTGACCGCTGCAAGGCAGTCGCTCTAGTTCTGGACGGAAAGATTGTGCATATTTACCTGAACGTTTTTTTTTTTTTTTGATCAAATTTTTTTTATTGACATTCTCACGAAACAAGACAACACATTAACCACAATCACAATACATAGAACTTCACAAGAAAATAACAAAAACAATAATAATAATACAGACTAACAATTATACAGACAAGAGAAAAGAAACCAGAGTTCAACCTACTAAATTAATTCCAAGGGGTACTATCTAATAAATGGTCTTTCCCAGTGTTCAGCCCCGATTCCCGGCTGTGTGACCCCATATTAATAAAACGTACATCTCCAACCCACCACAAGGACCATTTTTTGGGGGAACACGACCTGAAAACAGAGCAATGAACCTTCATGAAAAAACAAAAACCTGTAGAGGTGTTCCATAGACTCACAGAGACCGTGTAAAAGTGGCCAAACAGTGAAGAAATAGTTAAATAGCTGCCCCCCCATAATATCCCCAGCTAAACTCAAGATGACAAGACAAGGGACAAGACAGACAAAAACATTTCCTCCTCCCCCTCCCAAGAGACCGCCGGACTCACCCGAACACGCACCCCAACCCCGCTCAGCCGCACACTGCGGTCTTTACCTTCTCAGCTGCTGCGAACCACAGGTCAATTCCAGCCTGCCCCACCCCAATCACCCGGGCTGTGGATATCTCAAGATAAATCACATCCAATAGAGTTAGGGACCAGTTAATCATTGTAAGCTTCTCAGGCTCCTTCCATCTCATTGCTATTAGCTTCTTCGCTGCTGTGACGCCCGCTAGGACAACCCTTTTCAGTTGTACGGACGCGGGTAGTGTCGTTATATCGTTCAGGAGTAGCGTAACAGCTGTGAATGGGATAGTTAAGCCACACAGATCTGAAAGTTTGTCCGTTATTGACCTCCAGAAGCGGGCCACAGGTGGGCAATCCCAATACATATGCATATAAGTGCCAGTCAGGGACGTGCACAGGACTTTAGAGGGGCAGGTGCTCAAAGGCTGAAAAGGGCACTACACTTGTGTGTATATTAACCGAGCGTGCAAGCCCGATTTTTAAGGGCCCTTTTCGGGCGGGGGGCCCCCTTTTTATGCTTTTTGGGGGGTTTTGGTGATCAAATATTGAATATTGAACTATAATAAAACAGTGCAGGACTTAAAAGGCCCATACATCTCCATAAATGTTCAGGGGGGAGGGAATAAGTGCTTACCCTACAGACCCCAAGAAGTGCTGTATATTCTGTATTGTTTAATATAAATGCATTTTTTATTCCAATCCCGATTGTATTTGAGATTCCCAAATCCCATCGGACTTGACTTCTTCGTGTCCCTCAATGAGTGTAATACCAGCATTCAACTGTATGCGCCACAGCGGTTTCTATCATCATCATCATCACCACCTATGCATAAAATAGGTCCGCAGAGAGGCACGTGAGGAGGCCGTGCAAACTGCAATGGAATATGGGGCATCTCTCTCTCTTTACCTAATATTTTGATTTTATCCTGACATTTTTCAGTTGGAAGGGCAGTCTATATGCGTAACGGTAAAAAAATTAAATAAAAAATAAAATATTTTATTTTTTTCAAAAAGGGCACTTTTTTGATGAGGCTCAAAAAGGCAGGTGCTCAAGCACCCCTTGGCCTCTATGTGTGCACGTGCCTGGTGCCAGTGGCCTTTTGAGAGCACAAAGTGCACCGAGAGTCGGTTATCAGTCCCATAGCAAATAGCTTCCTAGGTGTAAGATAGGTCCTATGAATATAATTAAAATTAATTTGCTGGTGATTGGGGTTGCGGGAAGATAATGCCACATTTGCCCAAACATCATCCCAGTCAAACTCGGGGTCCAACTCCGGGATATCCACACGCCAGATTGTATCCAATGATAAATTTGTATACGTGGATTGAATTAAGAGCGTATAAAAGTCGGAGACAAACCCTCTGGATGTCGTCCTGTCCACTATGAGCCTGAGGAAGGGGTGTGGGTGCAAGGCTTGAGCCCACGGTACGCCATGCGCCCTCAGTGCTGACCTTAGTTGAAGGTAAAGAAAGAAGGACTCGCCGGGAAGATCATAAAATTCTCTTAAGTCCTGAAACGCACGGAGGCCGTTCTTATCATAAATATCCTCCAGAGTATGCACTCCCCTCCTTTGCCATTGAGGAATATTAACCGGCTTATGTCCAACAAGTAATTGCTGGTTATTAAAAATTGGAGAGTCCAGGTGCCAAGGGCATTTAACCCCACACGACCTCTGTACATTACGCCACGTTTGGATCACGTGAGTTATGATCGGTCCATACCTCAGCCGGCATTTCGCAATAGAGACAGTGGAGTACACTACATCCTGCAATCTTAGCGGAGACACCGCCGCCGCTTCTAAGGAGCGCCACGATACAGCCTCTACAGGGTCTAGCCAGCACATCAGAGGTCTCAGTGAAAAGGACCAGAAATAAAGTTTAAAATCAGGGATTGCGAGGCCCCCATCTTGTTTCCTACGTTGAGTAGTAGCCCTTTTGATTCTCGGGCGTTTGTTATTCCAGACAAACTTAGATACCATCGATTGTACCTTGCGCCAGTGGTCTATTGGAGGGGGCAGGGGGAGCATTGAGCTAATAAAATGTATCCTAGGCAGGATGTTCATTTTGATTATGGAAGCCCGGGCTTGTAAGGAGTTAGGAAGGGACGACCACCTGTCTAGATCCTGGCGTATTTTATCATAAGTACCCGTGAAGTTGTACTTAGTAGTTTGGTTCAGCGTGGGGAATATCTCTATGCCCAAGTATTTAAAATGTTCTACTATGGGGATATCAGCTGGTAGTCGTACCGCCTTGGCCAGTTCATTAAGAGGTAGGCAGGCTGATTTGTTCCAGTTAATCTTAAAACCTGACAATTTACCAAAGTCGTCGATTATCCTCAATAATTTTGTGGCCGACCGGGAGGGGTCGTCCATGAAAATCAGCAGGTCATCCGCATAGAGAGCAATTTTGTGTGGAGTATTGTTGACCATTATGGGGACGATGTCCTCCGATTGCCTAATAAATTGGGCCAAAGGTTCGAGGGAAAGCGCGAACAGTCCCGGGCTCAGAGGGCAACCCTGTCTAGAAGATCTGGAGACTGGAAAGAGTGTGGAACAGTTTTTGCCTGTCAGTATCATCGCAGACGGCGAGGCATACAGGACTTTAATCATATGAATAAAACTCTTTCCAAGACCCATGACCTCAAGTACCTTCCACAGGTATGACCACTCAAGTCTGTCAAACGCCTTCATGGCATCCAAAGACAGAACTGTGGATGGAGTTGTATTGTCTTTACTGTTATCGATTACATGCAACAGCCTCCTAAGATTATCTGCAGCCAGACGCCCCGGGATAAAACCAGTTTGATCGCAGTGTACCAATACAGACATAAATCTCTGCAGGCGACGGGCCAGCACCTTGGCAAACACCTTTAAATCGGCCCCGAGAAGACTCAAGGGTCTATAGCTACCACAATCATTGGGATCTTTGTCCTTTTTGAGAAGTAAAGAAATCAACGCCATATTGACATCTCTTGAGAACTCCCCTTGTTCGATAGCGTAATTGATCATATCGAGCATCAATGGACCCAGTTGGTCCCAGAAAGCTAAATACACTTCGGGTGGAATACCATCCCAGCCTGGCGCCTTACCCCTCTGCATTTCAACAATAGTCTCCCTCAATTCTACGAGAGTAATCGGTCTCCCCAGTTCCTTGGCCTCTTCCTCAGAAATGTGGGGTATCTCAAGCCCGCCAATGAACGATTCAAATCTAGAGTCATCCAGATTACCCTCTGAGCTATATAACTGTGAGTAAAACTCTTTAAAAGTGTCATTGATCTTTTTCGAATCAGTAGTGGCTCTGGCCACTGGCCCTGGCTCGTCCTAATCGAGGGGATATCCGAGAAATTATCATTTGAGCGTATTTTCATTGCCAATAGATGGCTAGGTCTGGAGCCGTGAAAATAGTAATTTTGTCTTGTCCTATGTATCAAGAACTCAGACTGTTGTTTAAGTATGGAGTTTATTTCTTTTTTGACTATCTTACGTTGTGTGTTTAGTCGTTCATTATAGTCAGTTTGCAAGGATGCGTATAGGTCCGCATATAATGATTCCAGTCCTTCTAGCTTTTTTGACCGGGATTTTCGCAAATTGGAGGCAAATAGTGTGACATGACCCCTGATGAATCCTTTCAATGCGTTCCACAGGACCCTAGGGTCTTCTACTGTGCCAACGTTGATCTGCAAAAATTCAGCTAGTTTACTCCTGAACTCAGAACAGAAGTCATCGTTCTTTAGCAAGGTCGAATTAAAACGCCATCTGGGAGCTCTTGCGGAGAGCCTGCCAAAGGTTGCCGTAAGGAAAATCCCCTTGTGGTCTGAGAGAGCCAAGGGAACCAATGAGACATCGAAACTATCAAACATATTAGGGGACGCGAATGCATAGTCAATTCGAGAGAAGCTTTTGTGTCTGGCTGACAGGTGAGAGTAATCTCTGAGGGTGGGGTTGCATAAGCGCCAGAGGTCTGTGAGCCCCGTGTCTTTGGCCCACATCCTGAGGGCCTTAGAGGCCCGTTTCTGGTCGCTCGTTTCAGAGGGCCCGGACCTATCCATCTCCGCATCCCAGCACGCATTAAAATCGCCACCCACAATGAGAGCGTATCCATTAAGTTCCAACATATTCTTCGTGATTGTATTATAGAACGCTGAATCAAATGTGTTAGGAGCATACAATGCTATTATAGCCATCTTCCTATGCAAGAATTCAACTTTTGCTATAGTAATCCTTCCCTCCGTGTCCGACCATACATCCAAGATCTTGATATCAAGGTTACGTCTTGTAACTATGACTACTCCTTTCGTCTTATCATCGGCTGAGGATGAGGAAATAACGTGATATTGCCGATTTGCCAGTCTTGACACGTCACCTACCATTAAATGCGTCTCACTAAGGAGAGCAAGGTCAATATTTCTCCTCTTCAATAGCCAAAGGACACTGGCACGCTTGTGTGGGGCGTTAAGCCCTCCTGCGTTCCAAATTAAAATATTCAATTTAGCCATGGTCGAGCTTGTATAAGTGCGTAGAGAACATACCCGTGCAGCCAGGCTGAGTACAGAGGTGCCGATCCCGGCGGGCCCGGACGGTCAATCCCAGGAGTTCAGAGGAGGAACACTTACACATATATAAGACAACAGTACATAGAACACATAAAAATACCACCCCAGCTACAACCCCCCCTCCTTCTACTCTAAACCCTAACCCACCCGTCCTACTATAAGTTCCCCTATACCCACTCTCCAATCCCCACCCTATGCCCCATCCACTGAGGATGGTCATCTTCCTATCACTTCCCACTAGAGACATGGATCAATAAGACGCTCCCCACTCCCACCCCCCTCTAGATAAACCCCTGAGTAAACCCCCACTAGTCCAATAAACACAAATAATAATAAAATAAAATTCAATAAATATATCGGTCGAAACCCACCTGAGCCCTGGCCCCAACATGAGACAACCATAATGGTAAAAATAGCCATTATTAAATAATAACTCCGCATCAACCTGCAGCCCTCTATTTCCGAATCTGCGCTTCAACATCACATTGTTATAGCCCAAAAGGGTATAGGAAAATTCAAAACAAAATTAAATTAAAGCATCCCAGCCGATAGTCTAAGGCAGGTTCGGGTCACAGGTTAATTGTGCAAAATTGTGTGAACAGTGTCAATTAAACAATGACAAAAAAAGGAGGAAGGGAAAAAAAAGGTTATGGTCAAAGTGCACCCCTTTAGCCGTCCCTCTGATCAGGCACAACGGCTGAAATGACATAACCTATGTAAGAATAGAATTAAACACAATCATTCATTAATCAATCCGGGGATGGTAATAGGCAACACCTGACACCACCTGTCATCATACATTGTTTCAATAAAGATATCGGTCGGAGCAGTTAGTCCAAGGTAGGATCGAATCACAGTTAAATTGCTCATTCAAATGCCATTAAAACAGCGACACTAATTATTATATAATTATTCAGCATCAACCCTGTAACCAACTACCTTGGAGTCTGCATATTAATGTCGCAACGTTATAGCATAAGTGGATCACGGAAAATTCAAAACACATTTAAGGCAGATTAGCAGTTAGTCCAAGGTAGAATCGGATCACATTTAAATCGCGTATACGGATGACATAAAAACAGCGACAGTAAGAAAGAAAAAAGGGAAGGAAAAGAGGGTAATGGCTATAGTGCAAGCCATATAATACATTGTTTCAATAAAGATATCGGTCGGAGCAGTTAGTCCAAGGTAGGATCGGATCACAGTTAAATTGCTCATTCAAATGCCATTAAAACAGCGACAATAATTATTATATAATTACTCAGCATCAACCTGTAACCATCTACCTTGGAGTCTGCATATTAATGTATCAACGTTATAGCATAAGTGGCTCACGGAAAATTCAAAACAAAATTAAGGCGAGTCAGCAGTTAGTCCAAGGTAGAACCGGATCACATTTAAATCGCGCATATAGATGACATAAAAACAGCGACAATAGGAAAGAAAAAAGAAAGGAAAAGAGGGTAATGGCTAGAGTGCAAGCCATATAACCATATAGCCATGAAGTGCAAGCCATACCCGACCCAACCTGTTATCAAATATTGTATATGCATATTCAACCGACCTCGGCATCTACTTTGGATCACCAAAGCTCAAAACAACCTGGATATAAAAATAAAAAGCATACCAGAAGTTAGTTAGGGACTCGGTCACTCTTGAACTGTGCAAACCAATGTCCCTTTGAACAGCAACAGCAACCAAAATACGTAACCATTAACGGGTCTCGAATGTCTCAGCGCAGACCATAGTCGAAGCCCGCTGGCTAGCCCGAGGCTAGCGCGTAAGCTAGTGACGAATCCGGATAGCACGTTAGCCTACTATGTACATTGTTCAGCTAGCTCGTTAGCTTCCAAAGAGGCGATACACAAGTACGACCATGAGGTCAGCTTTAGCAAGTAACAGAAGTCATTGGGAAGCCCCGCTAGTTGGATGGGCAGAGGACAGTTAGCATGTCTGGGCATGACAGCAAGTGTTTGTGAATAGTCGACCTAATCAATGTATATAGGCCCAAACCGCCAAGTCACTCACCCTCCATAGATATCAAGCAACAGACTCGGGTGTCTCCGCGAGATACTCCTTCGCTCTAGCCAACGACCAAAACAAACGCTGACCACCGACCTTCTCCAACACAGATAATTTCGCGGGAGCGAATAACGTGGGCCTCAGGCCTAGTTTCCATAGCTTAGTCAGGACCACCTTGTACTCGGCTCTCTGAGCTTGAACCTCCGGTGTAAAGTCCTCGAAAATGGCCACTTTGTGATCGCCAAGCCTCAGAGTACCCCTTCTGGTACGAGCCGACCGCATGATGATTTCTCTCTGTTGGAGTCTGTTCAGCTTGACTATGATGGGCCTCGGCTCTTTGTTCACGCCGGGAGAAAACCTGCCCGCTCTGTAGGCCGACTCACAGATAGGAGGCATAGGGAGGACGTCTGTCCCTAGTATCTTCTGCAGCAGTTCGGGCACGGTCTCAGAGAGACGGCCTTCACCGCTGGTCTCCGGTACTCCAACAATCCTGACGTTGTGGCGTCTATCCCGGGACTGCATCTCCTCCATCGCCGACTGTAGTTTGTTGACTTCAGCCTGCCTAGCCAGCAGGGCGGATTCAAGACCCGCCATCTTCTCACACTGTGATGATACCTCCGTCGTTAGCATGGCTAGTTCGTTAGCATTAGCCGATGAGGCAGCGTGAATCGTCTCCATCTTGTCTGTCAGCGGGACTACCGCCAGCCGTATTTCTTCTGATATCTCACGACGGAGGCTGATACAGAAATCCGCCAACACTTTCTTCTGTGCTTCAGCGATGCGTGCCTCAGAGTCTGCGTGTACTTTCTTCTGTGCTTCAGCGATGCGTGTCTCAGAGTCTGCGTGTAGCTTGGTCATGACCAAGAGCACAGCTTCGCTTAACTCCCCGACAGCGGGAGACGGTGCGGCCATGCTCGGCGGTGCCGGTGTCGTGCCTAATTCTTTCATGGCTCTGGTTTCCACCCCCGCCATCGTAGAAAGTCGAAAAAAGTTGATGAATGTATACTAAACACGACGACCTAGCAAACAGATAAAAAACAAATAAAAATAAAATAAAGACTAATGGGGAGAAACGTATATTCAGCACGGTAGAAGGGAGCTCATGTGAAACACGTCTACTCCATGATCGCTCAGCTCCGCCCCCTCACCTGAACGTATTTATAGCATGAATAAAGACAGTAACTTAGGCCTATAACAATACAATTTGAAATGAAAATATGTGTATTTGTACAAAGCTCCACATATTGGCCTACATCATTATGTACTATCTATGCCTATACTACTGTCTACTATGCTAGTATCTAGGTAAACTTGTCAAGTTGCTCTTTATTGACCCCAAGGGGCAGTTTATGGTACAGCAAGCGGTAACCATTTATCAGACACAAGGACACAATAGTAGAGAAATCGCAATGAATAATTAAAAGAAATACAACGGTGACTCGAAAGTCATGGAAAAAATAGTATACGAACAGGTCGAAAAGTACCTTACGGATAAAAATCTAATCTACGAATTCCAATCTGGCTTCAGAACATCCCACTCCACTGACACATGCCTTCTCTATTTGAACGACCACATCAAGCAAGAGGTGGACGCGGGCAAATACTGCGGCATGGTCATGCTAGACCTACAAAAGGCCTTCGACACTGTCAATCACACCATTCTGATTGACAAACTAAAAGCAATTGGTTTTGATAGTTTATCAGTGAGCTGGATACAATCCTACCTGGAGGGGAGAGAACAGATGGTGGAGGTAAACGGTACCCTATCCCCCCCCCCTCACAGTGAACTGTGGTGTTCCACAAGGAAGCATACTAGGACCACTACTGTTCCCAATTTATGCAAATGACATGTCGTCAGCTTGTGACTGCAACTTGTTCCTGTTTACGGACGACTCAGCCCTGCTGGTCTCTGACAAGAACAAGTTACAGGTTGAAAAAACCCTCAGCTCGGAACTAGGCAAAATCTGCATATGGCTCGCCGACAACAAACTATCATTACACATGGGCAAAACAGAGTCCATTCTCTTCGGTTCAAATAACAAACTCAGCAAGACCGACGGCTTCTCAGTTACAGTGGGTGACAATATTGTCACAAGGAAAGATGAAATTACCTACCTGGGTTCCATCCTAGAGGCTAATCTTTCCTGTGACAAAATGGCATCCAATGTAATAAAAAAAGTCAATCAACAAACTCGATTCTTGTACCGGATCTCCTCCCTGGTAAACAAGAATACCCTGAAGACTCTGGCAGGAGCACTCATTCAAGGGTACTACGACTATGCTTGCACCTCATGGTACCAAAGCACCTCAAAGGCACTAAAAACCTAATTACAAACATCTCAAAACAAACTAGTCAGACTACTGCTTGACCTGACTCCTAGAACCCACCTCACCCCTGCACACTTTGCCAACCTAGGATGGCTTAGAGTAGACGACAGAGTACAGCAACTTGCAATGGGCCTGGTCTACAAGATACACTACACGACCAAGGTACCCATGTACATGTCAAAATACTTCCCAAAGGTCAGTGAATACCACGATCACAACACCAGAGGGAGCTCCACAAATCATGTAAAACCCAGATTCGGCTCAAACGGGACTAAACACGTTTCGCAATTATGCCACAACAATGTGGAACGCCCTACCCAAAGCTGTAAAGGAATGTGAATCACTACCCACCTTCAAAAACACTCTCAAAGAACACCTACGGGAGACTGCAATTCAAAACTGGCCCCTACAAATGTCCTAACCCAGTTGTACAATAAAGACCAAGCATGGCTTTGTCAGTATTCCAATGTACCCAACCCCCCCCACCTCCAATGTACAGCCCCACCCCACCTACCCAACCTCCCCCAATGCACAGTTTCTATGTCAAATGTATATACACTCTTTTTCTGGATTTTTCTAGTATCACAAACAGTACTGTATTTGAAAATCTGGTATGTCATAAATGTATAGATGTAGCAGTACTGTCTATCTGTATGTCGTGTGTGTCATATGATGAATTGAAAATGGAGGACCCTGATGGAAACAAGACGAAAGTCTTTCTCAGGTCTGCATCCTCTTAACAATTGTATGTATTGAGATGTACTGTACTGTACCCATTCTGCAATCTGTTAATAAACTTTTCAATCAATCAATCAAGCCGCAGGGACTAATGAGTAGAGTCTGTTTGTACCCTGGCGCCTTCTAGACCAGGGGCGGCTCTAGCGTCAGACCTTTAGGGGGGCTCAGCCCCGAGAGCCCAAACTGATTGGCCAATGTACACACACAACAGCGTGTCAGTGTGTGTGTTCAAGTTCAAGTTTCTTTATTAGTTGTCATACAAAAATACAGAATACTTTTATATGAAATGCTTTTTTTCTGTTTTTGCTCCTGAGTGCTAGATAAAAAATAGATAAAGTATAAAATAGAAAGTCAAAAGTACGTAAACAAGTGTAAACAAAAGTGTTCAATATACACATATATACAATACAGAGTAGAAAAAATGTGTAACTGAGTTACAATATACAGTACAATGCAGAAATGGGATGAGGTACAACTTAGGGTAAGGTGCAATGAGGTATGAGTTGTAGTGCAAATCTCTATCAATAAATATAAAGTGTCTAAAGTGGGTGCTACAGTGAGTTGTTTATTTAAAGTGAGTGTGGATGTGTGCTGTGAGTATTTGATGGTTTGTTACATACTGTTATTGTCATTAAGCGTCCTGAGGGCCTGGGGATAGAAGTGTGTTCATGTGAGAGTTGTCCATTTGTTCAGCTACACTCTGCTGACCATTTTAGACCTGTTTATAAAAGCATTTACTCTTATACATCAACCTCTCAATTATATGACTAGAAAGACACAACCACATTTTGAGAAAACTTACTTTAATGTTGAACCACAACGCCATAACTTGGTTTATAAAGGACAGTGTATTGCATGTCTTATTTTGTCTCTTGTGTGGACCCCAGGAAGAATAGTTCTTACTGATGTAATAACTAATGAGGATCCTAAATAAACATAACATGATCAAAGGTAAGTATTGTGCAAAATATTGATAATTGAAGAAGTAAAATAACAAAAAGTTCATTTCTTCATGAACTACCTGAATGATGTACAAAATAAAGGATGAGGTGTAAAATAATTAATAATAAATAGTTTTAACATAGGCTCAACTCACCCCAAAAGACTACAATATAGTGCAGGGCTATTCAACTGGCGGCCCGCGGGCCAGATCCGGCCCGCGGGATGATTCTGACCAGCCCGCCAAAGATTACATGATAATAACTTTTTTCTTTTTTTTTTTTATTATTTTTTTTTTTTTTTTTTTTTTACTTTTTTCTTTTCATGTCAACGTTAACACGCACAATTGAGCCAAAAGTCACTCAATTAATGACAGATTTCATTGATAAATTGAGGGAAAACTTTGCAAGTCGATTTGATGAATTTGACATGTCCAGAGAATTGATGCATTTTGTGAGCAACCCATTTGCCAATGTAGCTGCTATTTCCACAAAGGGACAAGAGTTCCTTGCATCACTTCACATTGATGAAGGTCTCCTGCAACTTGAAATAATTGACATGCAAGCATCATCTGCTCTGAAGCAGGCACTTGAGAATGAATCCACCACAACATTTTGGATAAAGTGTATTCACTTTCACTTTCAGTCAAGACATTCCCCAAAATAAAACCGCTGGCAATATCTGTGCTAACAATGTTTGGCTCAACATACACCTGTGAATCCAGTTTCTCTCACATGAATGCCATTAAAACAAGCAACCATGCCTCCTTGACAAATGAGCATTTGCATCACTGTTTGCGGGTAGCCCTCACTTCCTATGAACCCTCTTTCTCTGCCATTGCCCAGTCAAAGAAGTGCAATCGCTCTCATTAGATGTGTGTATGTAGGCTAGGCCTGTCTGCCCCCCACCCCCCTGATGTTTGAGAGTTAAGAGTCGACAATAAGTGCTAATAAGATGCTGTGATTTGCTGTTGTTGCACAGACATGAAGCACTTTTTCATAAGCTCAGCTGCACTATATGTGTTTTTTTGTTCAAGTGTTGATGTTAGAATGTTCAGATGCACATCATGCACTTGTTTGTTTTTTATTTTATTTTTATATTGAAATGTTGAAGAGGAGATGTTGCAGTTGTTGCACAGTCATAAATGAAGCACTTTTTGCAGGAGATGTTGCAGATGTGGCACATAAATGAAGCACTTTTTTTGAAAAGTATACTACTTTTGCAATGTAGTTAAAGGGGAACTACCGTAATTCCTCTAATAGTAACCCCGGCTTGTATTTGTTTCAACTGTAGCGGGTACCAGGCTTGTATTAGAGGGAGGCCTATATTTACAGTAAATGACCAAGTAAGGCTTTGTCAATATTCCAATGTACAGTGTAAAATGTGTGTGTGTCCCCTTCCCAACCCCCCCACCTCCAATGTACAGCCCTCACCCAACCCACCCAACCCCACCCCACCCAACCAACCTCCTCCAATGTACAGTTTCTATGCCAAATGTATATACACTCCTTTTCTGGACACTTTTGTATCACAAACAGTACTGTATTTGCAAATCTGATATGTCATAAATGTATAGATGTAGCAGTACTGTCTATCTGTATGTCATGTATGTCATATATGTTATGATGAATTGAAAATGGGGGACCCTGATGTAAACAAGACGAAAGTCTTTCTCTGGTCTGCATCCCCTTAACAATTGTATGTATTGAGCTGTACTGTACTGTACCCATTCTGCAATCTGTTAATAAACTTTTCAATCAATCAATCAATATTTCAAATTTTCAAACGGATCATAATGAATAAATCAACATTTTGTGTCAGTTTGAACCCAGTAAAATGTACTGGGTTCATTTATTGAAACCAAGTACTGTATGAAATAGTAAACAGTGCAATTACAGGTGGTCACTGGTCATTTCAACGTTTTCAAAGTGAAATCAAGTAACTAGCTCAGTATGCAGCTCAGTATATTAGTAACCAGGCTTGTATTAGGAGGCCGGCTTATAATTGCTTAGCTCAAGAGCGCACCCGGCCATTAATAGAGACCCGGCTTGTATTTGAGACCCGGTTACTATTAGAGGAATTACGGTATCTTATAAATGGCCTTTTTCAGTGTTTAGCATTGTTTCCTAGCTATGTGGACTTATATTAATAATGATCTATGTCTCTAATTCTCATATTGGCGCATTCTTCCAATTCTCCTCTCACAATATTCACCCTCACTGAACTGAGTCATCTGAAAATGTGCTGATTTGTGATGTCAGAGAGACACCGCTGCATGATAATCAGCTGAGTTTCCACACAGTTCCCACTGTGGTTGGAGCCCAGGCTCAAAACGGCTTAAAGGGGTTATGCACTGCTATTCCTAGCACTATTTGGGCAACTTTACACAATTCCTGTTAGTCTATTGAAGACATTTGTAATTTTTTTTTCAAAAAAATTCATTGTTTTATATTTCTAATCAAGTACTCGAAACCATAATTTTTCAGCCTCGAGAAATCAGGCTGTTATGGCCCCGCCCATAAGCACTTTGAGTGACAGTCAGACCACAGGCTGCACTGGTAGAGGGAGGGAGGGAGGGGGGGGAAGAGAGAGAGAGTTCAGTTCAGTTCAGAGTTTTTATTTGCCACATGGAATAATACAATCATAGTTTCTTCATTAAAAAATCATAAATAGTCATTCCATGGACAAAAGGAGCAGGAAGAAGAATAAATCTTATAGTTATATAGTTACCTGCCCCTTATTCCTAAACTAACATGTATTTTCTTAATGGTCGGCGTATAACCTTATTTACACAAATAATCATTTATACCGAGAGAGAGAGAGAGAGAGAGAGAGAGAGAGAGAGAAGCCCCTCCCTCTCTCTTCCTTTTTTTCTTTCTATCACTCTCCCGTTCGGAGGTGTGTGTGTTTCGCGCGGACCTCCGTGCAGCAGGTCCCCCCCCCCCCCAAGTGCCCCCTCTCTCTCCCTCCCTCTCTCTTCTTTTTTTTCTTTCTATCACTCTCCCGTTCGGAGGTGTGTGTGTTTCGCGCGGACCTCCGTGTGGCAGGTCCCCCCCCCCCCCCCCAAGTGCCCCCTCTCTCTCCCTCCCTCCCTCTCTCTTCTTTTTTTTCTTTCTATCACTCTCCCGTTCGGAGGTGTGTGTGTGTCGCGCGGACCCCCCCCCCCCCCAAGTGCCCCCTCTCTCTCTCCCTCTCTCTTCCTTTCTCTCGGCTCCCTCTCGGCTCTCTCTTCCTCTCGCCCCGCAGCTTCACTCGCTGTCTAGTCTAGGTAGAATGGGGGCGGGCATCTATCCACAGCGCCCTGTGACGTGCACCAGGTCGTCAAATCAACATGACCTGATTTACTAGAGGCAAAGAGGGGATGGGCTGTAGCTGAGGAATTCGCCAATATAGTATTTAGGCCCAAAAACACATTGATACGAACTCCTATTACTATAATACAATGCTAGAGACTGAAAAATGACATTTATAGTACATGTCACCTGATCTTGAGGTAGAAAAATGCTGTTTTTGAGTACTTGATTAGAAATACAAAACAATGAATTAAAAAAAAATAAATTACAGAGGTGTTCCATAAACCCACAGGAATTGTGTAAAAGTGCCCAAAGAGTTAAAGAAATAGTAAAATAGTTCCCATTTAAATAAATGTTGTGAAAATGTGGTTGCGTGTTGTGTCAAGTGACCATATATTCATAGCACGGGGAGGCGCCGTGGCAGTCCGGCCCCTGGCCCCATGGGTTTCTGACAATGTGGCCCCCTGAACAATTTAGTTGAATAGCCCTGATATATTGCCTGAGCACCCCCCCCCCCCCCCCCCCCCTTTCACTTTACACTTCCAAGACTCTAGACCAGGGGTTCTCAAACCTTTTCATACCACGACCCCATTTTATTTAGGAATTTTTTTTGGGGACCCCACACTTAATGTATCACGTAATTTCAACGTGGTTTGATTGATTAATTGAAATGTTTATTAACAGATTGCAGAATGGGTACAATACGGCTCAATACACACAATTGTTAAGGGGATGCAGACCAGAGAAATACTTTGGTCTTGTTTACATCAGGGTCCCCCATTTTCAATTCATCATGACATTTATGACGTACAGGACATACAGATAGACAGTACTGTGGAATTTAGGACTATCAAAATATAAGCACACGTTGTTGAACTTGATAATTTTATTTTATTACAGCACTATGTTATCAATACACATTTATAAAACGAGGCATATTTAGCCAAAACATGTTGCCAGAACATTAAAAACCTACCCGCGACCCCACTTTGGGTCGCGCCCCGTAGTTTGAGAGCCGCTGCTCTAGACTACGATGCACTAGTGGCG